>NC_139221.1:40542279-41139779 GCF_055691185.1 Crinia signifera | reverse complement strand
TTAAAATCAATCAATATAATATTGACGTTGACCATTAGCTTGACAGCTCATCCAGTTAGCAGAGGCAACCTTGGAAATTAGCAGCAGTTGCAGGCTAAGGGGGGGATGCTCTAACATCCGCGCCCCCTTACCGCTGCCCATCGCCGGCTACCGCTAACATAATTATCGTATATGATCTAACATATGCGATAATTATGGCAAAGGACAGCTCTTGCGTTAAGAGCTGTCCTTTGCGGTCAGAGTCAGCGGCTCTCCCCTCCCTCCCTTACCCGGCGCTGCTACGCCGGGCTCTCCTCCTCCCTGCACCCAGAAGAGGATCACAGTGCAGGGAGTAGAAGGTCATAGGTCCGGGCAGCACATCTCTGTGCTGCCCGGACACAGGTGAGGGGGGGGGGGCAGTGCGGGGCGGCAGTGGGTCGTGTTAGAAGCCCATAGGTTCTATGGGGCTTCGCCAGATTTTTCTGGCGATGCCCCCCCGTCGCGGTAACCCTGCGGGGGATGCTTAGAGCATTCCAAAATGCAGTAAAAACTCAGATAACAGGGTGTTTACCGCATTTTTAGCTTAGAGAATCTCCCCCTTAGTATGACATGAAAAGCTATACACGGGGTGAAGGTAGGTGGCGCTGTGTCCTAAACTATCAATATATAATTTCTCTTTATAGTGTAATTGTACTCTCTTGTATATTCTGGAACATATTTGTTAATCCTCCATGTTCATCCTCCATTTCCCGGGATTGAAATCCAGGACATTTTGGGGACAAATCCCGGGATCCTGCCGATCCGAGATTTGCCACCCTTTTTGAAATACACCCAGGGCCAGCTCTACCATCAGGCAGCTTTTGGCAGATGCCTTGGGGCTCCCCAATATAAGGGGTGCCCCTGACTTTCACAAAACTAAGAATTACTCTGAGGGGTACATTTACTAAGATGGGAGTTCTATTGAAGATGGGATAAAGCCCATAGCAACCTCTCAGATTATAATTCTTATTTATTTAGCACCTGCTGGAAGATAATTGACAGAATCTGATTGGTTGCTATGGGCAACATCACATCTTCAATAGAACTCCCATCTTTATAAATGTACCCCTTATAGAGCCATCCTTGTTGAGTTTTAATGCAAACGGCAGGTGTTAAACTCCTAAGACACCAACTCCACACTGTCACCTGAGGCTCTGGGTAGTCGGTATTGGTCTGTGGTTGGTGGTGGGAGCAGTAAGCTGAAGTTTTGCCTAGGGTGCAGAAAAACCTTTCACTGGCCCTGAATGTAAAACATTTCTATTTATTATAAGACTCTGCCTTTATCACACTGTAGTTTTCGTTATGTTTTATTCTGTTGAAGGACCTGAAGTTGGAGCCCCTGGAGGAAGAGATCTTAGATGGAAGCACACAATCTGTAAGTCATTCATTGATTTGGGTTATGTTTTCCCAGCTAAGTGCTAAGACGTAATCAGTGAAAGCTCTAAATGTGGCATTTCAGACATCGACGGCACACTTTAATTAATCATTGTTTTTGTTTTCTCAAACTACTCACAGAGATTTTTTTGGGCTGCAAATGAGAGAAGACAATTAAAATGAATTCATAGGATCGAATGGGAAATATTAATATTTGATTCCATTTTGTGACCGAATTTTCATTCATGTAGTCGGGACATTCTGACCTCAGAGCTCACTGAGTATGAGATTGAGGGCCAGATGTACTAAGCTTGAAAAGTGATCAAATGGACAGTGATAAACCACCAGTCAATCAGCATCTACCTGCCATGTCACCGGCAGTGTTTGAAAAATGACAGGTAGGAGCTGATTGGTTGGTGGTTTATCACTCTCCATTTTATCACTTTTCAAGGCTTAGTACATCTCACCCGATATTTTATAGTATATATTGGTCACCTTGTTGCTTTGGTTATATAGATGCGTCCTCTTCTAGCGCCTATACTCAATACTGCGCGAGACGTCCAGCGGGAGTCAGCCCTTCGGGGAGGAACACAGTTCTGTACTTCACTTTAGGTGTTGCATCTAATGCACATTGCAGATGTTTTACTTTGACATTGGTGCCTTATTATACAGATTGCGGGGCTGATTCATACCTGACCGCTCGGGTCCGAATTCGTCCCCGATGGTCGGGGTTTGCACATGCGCAAATATGTCACATTTGCCGAGGTGTTCGTTCTGTCAGGGGCGGGAAAGGGGTGGGCAGGGGGCTGGAGCAAGGAACGCCCATCGTTTTATGGGCGATCCCATATTTTTTTTAATAGGGAAGCCAATCCCGGGATCTCGGGAATGAGCATTTTTCAATGCCGAATCCCGGGATTGAAATGAATGCCCCGGAATTGGCTATCCTACTTGCACCTAATAGGACTGACCCTATTATGTGTGTGATAAGTGCCTGATGAAACAATTACTTTGTATGAGAACATTGGATGGCCTTTCCTACATTGGCCTTTGTATGATATGAATGAATAGCCTGGAGCACACGAAGCATGATATGAACTCTCCGGAGAACACGGCAGTTGCTCGGGATTCGTGACCTTTTCAAAACTAGTGTTCTAGATGTTTCTTTCTGCTTCACCTTTGATGTTTTGTTCCTTAAAAGTTTTACTGTTCAAATGTCAACAGATATTATTATTTCTTACCGAAATCTTATTATTATACAAGGATAAAATAATAAATGTGTTGGGGGGGGGGGGGGGCAGTTTAATGACATTAATAGACCAATATAATGAATTAATTAATTACAATTAGTTGAAATTATTAAATTAATGTTAATGGGGCCAATATAAAAATTATTTCTGACGTGAAAACAATATTTAATGCCAATGATAATGGTGACCAGCTGCCCATGTCAAGAAATTTTGTTCACCCATCCACCCATCAACATTTTATATGAGCGCTAATAGCAATCGCTTTGCCTTTAGTGAATATGGCGGTTTCAGAACTTTCCCAGAAGACCTAAATCATGGATTTTGACAAATTGCTTTTTTTGTGAATGTTCCCTGGGGGTAATTTACAGTGTATGGTGACCACACACACACGGAGGGCTCGTGGGCACTGGACAGCTCCCTAACAAGGAACCCAAGGATAAAAATATACTTTAATATATTTCTACAACATTTATAATATTACTACAGGTCAAACAAGTTATTGATAACTACAGGAACCAGAATTATATATTGGCAAACAAAGGATTTCTAGAGGGGGTTTTCCAAGTGAAGTCCACAATCTCCAACTACAGATAGAGCCATCCTCATCTAGCCCTTTAATAGGTTTAAGTGAGCCAGAGCTGTCGGACTTAATCCTATGCTAATCACCTACTGTATTGTTCTATGTATTGTATTGCAGCTGAGAACAATAGGCCTTGGTGAGCCATGGCTCACCATGGCTATCCAGAGATGGCTAGTTGAAGAAGGCTCCATCTGTATGCAGAAGTGGGAGTCTGGAGGAGTGGTGGAAGAACCTAGTAATGACCATGGACATTAATGTAAACATTGGTCTTTTTATACTATGGATACTGTATGGAATACATTATTAATATTTAAAGCTATAGATGGTCTATTGTATAGGCTATGTCAATCATTTAAGTAATATAAATAAGTGGTCAGGAAAGAGGTAAACATACCATGATAAATAAATACACAAACATAATAGAATCAGTACTGCACTTTCTAAGCACACATTCTCCCACCCTTATGAAAAAGCTCCTGTCTCTTCTTCCTGGTAGCTACTCTCTGGTCCAGTGCACTGACAGATGACACAGAACCACTCCGCTCTGTCCCTGAAACTACATGATGTAATTATTATTGTTGGTATAATTTGAGCCACTTGCAGGGATCAAGGGGGTTTACGGGTAACTCAAAATTTATTTCAGACAAAAATTGAAACAATCTCAGATGTCTCATGGGCCGGCAATGTTTATGCAATTGATCTGATATTTCATTTTCGGACGCAGCAGTGGATCAGGGAAACCAGCAGTGGGCGTCTTTTTATAGTAAACGCCTTCGGTGGCTTGTGCATAGTTCCGTCATCATTGTCCACCTCTGAATAAACCCCAGACATATGCAGTATTCCAAGCAGGGGCCCATGGAGCACTAAAAGTGTCCCAGCGGTCAGGTCTCTCAATTACCCCCTTTGTTTTGTGCACCTGAGACCCACAAAACATATTCCCTGATAACTGCCGAGCTAATAGGATAGCCCTAGGCGAGTCAGTAAATTACCGCAACTATTTGGATTCGCCCTGAGTCTAGCGAGTAGTCAGCTATTTGCACAGAGCACATTGTAAACAATTCTCACATTTATTTTGTGCATTTCTTTATTTTCGTTGTGTACTTTTATTTTCTCCCTAGAAGTTATTTATGTAGTGATCTGCAGACTAGAGAGTTTTACAGATGTAGATATTTGTACTCCATTCACATATGAAACCTACAGTAGGAACTATTTTTGTGCGGCAAACCGCTGTTATCCTGGAGGAAAAATATAAATAATTGAAGGGCAGTCGTCTATTTCCAGCATCGTCTGGCGCTAAGGAATTGTTGTTTATTTGGCTTATTGTGCTCCCTTTCCAGCCATCTTAATGCCTCTCTCTCTTATATCTGTGCTGGCTGAAAACGACTTATGTTGGCTGTTTGAGAATCAAAAGTGCCAAGGAGGTTTTACTATCCTATACTGAGCAACTTTTGTATGCCAGCTGTCAGCTGAAGTCGCACTGCAGTCATTGGGCCAGATCTATACAAAAAAACAAAGATGGTGGTGGAGCGCTTGCCTATAAAGGTCACAACAGAATATAATAAATGATAAATTGGGTATCACATATAAAAATTTTAATTTATTTAAAAAGCAACATCTAATAAACAAATAATTTGCAAATTAATAAATGATATAAGATAAAAGATTCTCCTTGTTAAGGAACATATAAAATATAACATGCACAAATAAAATTATTGTTGGAAGGACAGTGGAAGGCTATTCTAATGGTGTGTACACACGGTAGATGTGCCTTAAGATCCTATCCACGATCTGATCAGATAGGATCGTGGATAGGATCTTAAGGCACATCCGATTTGCATCCTATCTTGACTATATAGTGCAGATCTGCACTATATAGACAAGGCAGCCAAGACTTTCTGGCTTCCGATACGTGAACGCGCATCGGGATCGGATTGGGATCGCAAGGGTTAAAACCCTTGCAATCTGCATCCGATTCAGATCCGATGCCGATCCGATGTTGACTATATCGTCAACATCGGAAAGGAAATCGGACCGTGTGTACACAGCATTATTGTCAGTGCCGCTTGTTCCTATTAGTGCTCCCTTCTGATGGTTAGACTTGGTCTCCCATTTTGTAATCCATATGGAAACTGGTATTGTGAGTGTCCATAAACCTGACTGGAGGCCCAATAGCTTGTTCCTGATGGCATGAGGATCAGGTTTCCCTGTCTGCAATAATGAGCAGGTGGTGGTGTCCCGGATTGAAGTGTCTAGTTGGAGGATGTAAAGCAATTAGGGGATCCAAGATGAAAAATTTGTAGGGGAGCTGGTCCAAGTGGGATGTGCGATCAAAAGTCCAGTGTCCAGCATGCAGCTACAACCTAACGCGTTTCGTTATTCTCTGACAACTTTGTCAAAGGTGTGACACACCTACCAGCTTCCAACCAGATCATCAGCATAACGCAACAGGAAGTACGCCATTAGTGATCCAGAGTTCATTCTGAATGCTCACCGCTACTGTCAGCTCTTCTTACAGTTTAAAAAACCCTATATGAATGAACGGTTAAGGTACATTCATCCATGACGGGAAGTACCACAGGTGGTGCATCTCGGTCTCTGCAAAATACAGTTAATAGTAATTTCTGGGCAAGATGAACTTTAGATACTGTTCTAAAAATCTAAGAGGGAGATTTATGAAAACTCAATTTACCCTCTTTGGCAAGCAATGTGGATTAATGCATTAAGGGTATGGATCATTGGGTAGACAGCATGTTGGTCGACAAGCATTAGGTCGACACCATTAGATCGACATGCAGGAATGTCGACATGACTGAAGGTCGACATGGTTTAGGTCGGCAGGGTCATTAGGTCAACATGCACATTAGGTCGACATGGGGAAGGTCGCCATTCAAAATGTCGACGTGGGGTTTTTCAAAAAAATTGTAGTTCCGAATTTCGACACAGTCGACATGGACACTGAAACGTAGCACTGCGTCCCCTCGCATGGCTCGCTGCACTTGCCATGCTTCAGGCACGGTTTTATTCTCCCACCACGCCCTAGTGGATGGTAGGACATGAAATACTGCATGTCGGCTCAAAAAAATGTGAAAAACCCCATGTCGACCTTTTGACTGTTGAACTTCCCCATGTCGACCCAATGCTTGTGTCGACCTAATGACTCATGTCGATCTAACCCATGTTGATCGTCAGTCATGTCGACCTTCCTGCATGTGGACCTTAATGCATGTCGACCTAATGGTGTTGACCCAATGCTTGTAGACATCGTGACATATCCTTGGATTAAGCTGTTGGTGAATTGGAGAGTTAAATTCTAAGAACATTGCTGATTTCTGGATTCTAAAATCTATATATATATATATATATATATATAAGGGTGTCGGTGCGGAGCATGGAATTATCCTCCAATGCTTTTGTCTTCTGTCAGAGCCTGTTCTAACAATCTGTGCATGATTACTGGATGTGTCTTTGTCTGACTGTCACATTCTGTCAATCTCCTTGCATTCCTTAGCACGTAATGATTGTGCAGCGGCAGTTATCTGTGCTAATAGAGGAGCTCGATGAATTCCGCCTTTCTCTGAAACACTACGTAGAATCCGTGTCGGCTCAGACAGGCTGTTTACAGTAAGTATATTATAGGATTATTACACTTGTCTCTTTATTTATTACTATTGGGAGTGCCAGCACCGTATTTCCATACCTCCAGCTGTCACAATTGTTTAGGGATGGGTTCTAGGTGGCGTCCCTTTAGATCAGGGCTGGGCAATTGCGGCCCTCCAGATGTTGAGGAACTACACATCCCAGCATGCCTTGCATCAGTTTCAGCATGGCCGCATCGCAAAACTAATGCAAAGCATACTGGGATGTGTAGTTCCTCAACATTTGGAGGGCCACAATTGCCCAGCCCTGCTTTAGATTATGGAACCTATGTAATATGAATACAGCTGTATCTTAACTTTGAAATACGATTGTAGGTTTAAGAGTGGAGCAATATACCAAGCACTGATATAGATAAGCAGCCACGGTATTGGACCGATGGGGACATGGGCGCATCTATTATAGGTGTAGGGACGGGGCCCACTCCACAGATCTTAAACCCATAGGCTATATAATTATGAGGCCGATTCAGATCCTCTCATAGCGGGGGCGAATATGCACATGTGCAAATCCCGCTTGCTCAAGGAGGGGCAGGCAGGGATAGGAAGCAGGGGAACGGCCAGCGTTGTATGAGAGTGCCCAGAAAAACGATGGGCGTATCCCTGCAGACGCAGGAGTGTTGATGCCTGCTTGGGCCTGACGTCACATGATGTCAGCGTCTATGATGTCAGCGTCCACCCTAAATTCAGCGGATTGCGGGCACTAGAAAAGCCGGTCCAGGCTGACTATTCTTAGCAAAGGCAGGAGAAATCAATTTGATGGCCGGCGACCATGATTTTTCCTCCTTGCAGCTGCATGCCAGGGGAAGTGTTAGCTTACACATCCCCTCACATGCTAGTGGCGGGGGATAGAGGGGGCCTGCATGCGGTGGGCGGTGTCTACCTGTTTGCTAGGCTTTGAACATACACAATGAAGATCTGGGCATGCGGAGTAGACAGACACTGCTCATGGGAACTGTCCCCCATTAAACCACCCCATTAGGGGTAACCCTGGAGTTGCACAGTGCAGATTAGGGTCACTTGCTTACAGTCTATCAGATCTGTACCCACTGCCAGCGCAGCCATCCACAGTGTCCTCTGATCAAAGCTCACAGAATGAATCATCTGACAACGTCCGAAATGCTGGGGAATGGGATTAGCATGGTGGTGCACTCTGCCCACTGCTCTCTGGATGAACATCACATCCTGTACAGTTTGCCCGGTCCTCTGGAAGTCCAGCACTATTAGCCAATTAGCCCTACTTGGGAACAGGCTGATGGGATTGGACCTACGCAGCCTAGCAATAACTCTTTGGCAAATCCAGTACCAGTGTTACTGTGGAGGTGGCCACACATTATACACGAAGCACACAATATATGTACACTGGAAATATCCTAAAATGAGCAAGACCAGGTGGGATTAATGTTCCATTACGCGCTTCTCCTGGAACCTATAGGGAACCAAGGGATGACACCTGTCCATACACTGTGGGATTAATGTCACTAGACTGCTATTTTCCAATCTCCCCAATATAATATGACATTCATCATGTAGCCAGTGATGAAGTGTCAACACAATAGAATGGTGACATATCACCTCTAAGGCCCAGTGACTTACTTGCAGTGGCATAGAGCAGTATTCAATGAGAAAAATTTGCCATGTTTTATGGCGAGTTTGTGCTATTTTGCTCTCCAAATGTGAACCACCCTATTCAATGTGATATTTTCGCCGTCTTTTTAAGTGATTTTTGCCGTGTCTCTCCGTGTAGCAATTCTCCATCTTTTCATGGAGAACTGGAATGTGAACTTTTAAACTAAAAGGTTTTTTTTTTTTTTTTTGGTGTCAAAAAATCAAGATTTTCTGTGAAGGGGCATGTTATTTTTATTCATGTGCTTATAGCACATGAATATATATTGAATAAAAAAAAAATATTTAATATTTTAATTTATTTATTTTTTTTTAATTTTTTTTACACAGAGCAGCCAGCAGGGGGCCGGAGCTCTCGAGCCGCTCATTAGATATTCATATATTCACTGCACCCGATCATTGCATATGCACAATCGGGTGCAGTGAATACTGGGTCCCCCGCTGGCTATAGGGGGGGGGGGGGCAGCTTGTGCTGCCTGGGTCCCGGGGAGCCCTCCTCCCCTCCACATATGTTCTGGGGCAGCCAGGGAGACTTTAATCTCCCTGGCTGCCACCGTCCCCCGGCTCCCTGCCAGCTCCCTGCCGCGGAGGCTCGTCCGCTGCAGGGGTTAAGACTCGCCGCGAGTGGCAGCGAGTCTTAACCACATTGAATAGTGGGAGCAGGAGTGGCAGCGAGCCCTCCGGAACAGGGCGAGTGCATGGTGAGAGAAAAAATATCTCGCCATGCACAGAGAATTTTTCTCATTGAATACTGCCCATAGTCCATGTCCTGGTGGTCATGTGATCGTCAGACCTCCGATCCTCCGGTGTTACTGTATTTCTCTGCCTAGCCCTTAACCCTACCCCCTAACCCACACTTCTAGTGCCTTTAGTGTCCATATTCCAAACTTTGTACAAAGATATAAAGACCTTGTACATCTCCTATTGAAAAATGTTTGATATTTTATTTAAGCCTTGTTATTAATTTCAACAATGTGCTCCATCTTCTTGTAAGTCCCACATGGGGTGTCCCACTGATATACAACTGGGAGACCAGCATGCAGCAGCTGATTTAATATAACACATATGCTCCGCTTTTCACATTTCTCTCAAATGCTGAAGAATTTATTACATTTTAATTTTTCAGATATGGGGCCACATTCACTAAGCTTCAAAAGTGATAAAATGGATAGTGATAAACAGCCAATCAGCTCCTACCTGCCATGTCACATACTGCGTTTGAAAAATGTCAGGCAGGAGCTGATTGGCTGGCTGTTTATCACTGTCCATTTAATCACTTTTGACGCTTAGTGCATCTGGCTCAGTACCTTTCACAGCCTGCTGCTGCTCTGTGGAAAAATATTACCTATGCACTTCCTAATGCATAGCTAAAGTTGGGAATACAGTAATGGTAGTTGCTATGGCATCACTGCTCTTACAGACTAGGGGAAATGTGAGGCAGTGTGGAAGTGGTCCCATAGTGCCGCTGTCAGATGGTACAGTCTCACCTAAAGCATGTCTAAATATGTGTCAGATCTTCACCAAGAATAGAGGCCTGCAATCACATAGACACCTCCCTACAGAATGAAATCCCGCCCTGTGCATGTCTGCAAATATCAATGATCGCCTGCCAGCGGCAAATCCATTTGCAACTCACCATCGAATGTTTTTTTCAGTCTGAAGAAGTGTGCATGGTGTGTACACACGGGGGCGATATGGCTTCCGATATTCCTGATATAGTGAACATCGGAAGCCATATTGCATATTAATTGTTGGCTTTTTAGGGCTAACGAGCCCGATGCATTGCCGATGCGCGCTCCCGAGTGAGCGCAAATCCACAGCGATATATTGAGGGCAGATCTGCACTATATAGTCTAAATTGTCCCTCTGCAGCATGCCGTGCTATGCGAGTCCCGATACCATCTGGTATTGGGACAATCATATCGGGACTCGCATAGCACGGCATATCTGCCATGTGTACACACCATAACCCTTCCACAACTCTGCAACAGAATCAGGCTGATCACGGCCAGAGCTGAGGTCACACTTCCTCCCTGAAACCGCTTGGGCACACCTGCGGTTTTCCCGACACTCAAAGAAAACAGCCGTGTGACACCCAGAAATGAAGGTTTCCTGTCAGTCAAGTTGTGAGGGGATTGCGGAAAAAAATAAATTGCCATTTTTTGTCACTGTTCGGCCTCACACATGTGTGCGCTACCATTTGTAAAATACTATGCGGATACATTCAATAATTGATCATCTTGCGAATTCGCACAACAGCAATCAGCTCTGAATGACCCCCATTGCTTTAAAAGGCTTTTACATCTGAACCATACTGTCTGTGGGAGATTCTCACATTGATATGTTCTGATATGTAATTGATTATTGCAGCTGCAAGGCAGGGCTATGGACAAGACATGTCTTTGAGATGCAGTCCAGGGGGAAGTCTTGTGTCTCTGTGTAACAGATTGTTTTTTTCCCTGTGGTAAATATTGGTAATCTATATACCTGCAGGTTTCTAACTTGTATATCTATGCTATTGGACCTGCGGAAATAGAAAGAACATGGAAGAATATTGTCACAAATGTTTATATAAAGAAGCCTGTAAGCCATCATAACCTTGGTAAAGGGCATGATTCAGATGCCAGTCACCGGTATATGCCACTTTTTACCCTGTGAATGCACCCATGTTCACGTCTTTGACGATATGTTATTCAGTGTAGCACAGAAGTCAACTTTCTAAACCAAGAATAGCAGTGGAAAAGGGTACATAAAAAAAAAAATAGACATCGTTAAAAGAATATGTGGGCCTAAATTTACAAAGCAAATGAGATATAAAAATCAGTCATCTACAATCCAATAAAACACAGGCCCATTTCAGCTGTATTGTAGCAGGAAGTTCAAAGAAATCATTCTAGTGACATGCACAGTGGTGCAAGTAGAATTTTTTTTCTTGGTGGTACGGATAGCTGCCGCCAAAAATAGGCGTGGCCATGTGTCATGAGGGGGCATGGTCACACAAAGCTAGAGGAGTGACTAAATGACAATAGTGGCGTGGCATCAGGAGACGGGGAATGAGAAACAGGGAATGACTGGGGGTGGGTTGGCTCTTGCTTGGGGGAGAGCCGGGCAGCTTGTGCTTACAATTGTGGAGCCTGCTCTTCATGCTGTCAGCGCCGCTGATGCCTGTCAGTGTGACAGGCGAAATCAGCAGTAGCCGGTAGCTGCATACAGCACCAATCATAACGCTGGGGTGGGCGGGCTGTGGATGCATTATATTTAGACTTAAAATAAAAATAGAATTGACAGTGGGTCAGGGGGTAAGTGGTACTGCGTACCTACAACATATTTCTTACAGGTACTCCGTACCACGCTGTATCCCCTTGCTTGCAACACTGGACATGCATACAATACAGACTGCACCTCAGCTGCCAGAATAGAGCACTTTACAGTGACTTGTATTCAATTCAGAGAGCATTTTAGTGATAGCTATTCTATTGAACATTCTAGTGACCACTTATATACAAAACAGAGAACATTTCAGTCAAAACCTTCTTTACAATACAGAGTGCATTCCAGTCAAAACTTGTATACAATACAGAGAGCATTACAGTCAAAAGTTTTGGTACTTGTGTAGTTTCACGGAGGCACGCTACGTTGTCAGCATAGTGTCCCCGCATCAGCCCTGCGTAGTCAGCGTAGTGTCCCAGCGGCAGCCCTGCGCAGTCAGCATAGTGTCACCACCAGGCAGCGTAGTCACTTTACTGTCCCTGCGAGCTGCAGCTCTGTCCATGGCGTCCCTGGCAAGCCTCTCACACAGCTCTGGTTACCGCCAGATCCCCTATGCTGGCCGACTCCGGCGGAGTGGTGATCATGCGGGTACCGGCGGAGCTGCACTCCATCTGCCTGAGGACACATTTGTGTCTCATACGCTTGTTCTTCTCAGTAATTCTGAGCAACCCTGCCTGTGTCCGCTTCAGGGAGACGGACAGCGTTAGGGGTTCGGTAGCACGCGCCTCTCGTGCACAAAGAGGGGGTGTGGGTGCAAGTGCGTCTCATGCACAATAAAGGACACATTTGCCAGTGCTATATGTTACATACTGGCAAATGCCTCCATTTCAAACCCCCACTATCCACGTCAGCCTGAAGCGTGACGTGGGGACCTGTTCATACCCCCACTATTCATGTTGGCGTGGAGTTGATTTTAGAAAGTGTGGCGAGCGCAGCGAGGGGACGTGGAATACATGTCAAGTAATCTTCGCTCGCCATGCTTCGGTCTCTTTTTACACGTCCCCTCGCGGGGCGCACTGCGTTTGCCACGCTTCGGGCTTGGTGGCATGCTGCGCTCGCCATACTTTATAATGCCAATGTGGATAGTGGGGGTATGAACAGGTCGGCTGGACGTGTATCGCATCCGCTCGCCACACTTGGTCAATGGTTCCCACACAATGTGATAAGCGCTGACACAACGCTGACTGACTATGCCTACTGCGTAAGCTCCGGTTAGGCGCAAATGTATACAGAGTCGCAGACACAAGCTGACTACGCTGACTACGGGAACACATTACTGATGCTGAGAGGGACACTACGCTGACTACATAAGTGCCGCCTTGAAACTACACAAGTACCAAACTTTTATACATTACAGAGAGCATTTCATTCAAAACTTGTATACAATACAGAGAAGATTCTACAAAACAAATTCCAGACCATTGTAGATCCCAGCAGTTAACTTACAACTACATCGGTTCCTGTGACGGGCGGTTTCAGCAGAACCAGGACAACACACTTCTCAGAAACAAAGCATTGAGACATGCTTTCAGAATACATACATATATATATATATAAGTATGTCTGTATGCTGTAGTATTGTCCCCACTATTGCCATCTGCAATGATAATTATGGTGTGTAGTCAGCACCATCTAGTGTTTGCATATTACAGACTAATAAAATCTTGAAACTCAGGGACAAGGATTTAGGATGATGTTAGTGTATATTAAAGCCTGTGAACGCTGTTCTGTTATAGATAGAAGTGGCCACTATCCACCTTGGTCACTGTCTCGTCTCATCATAGGAGAGTAATTCATCTCTGATGACATTGCATGTAGCATCTCATGTGAGACGGGGGTGCACTTACCATCTACCTCTCTCCACAGAAACAGCTTAGCCCTACGAAAGCCCAATATGCATCTTTTGGGCTTGTTTTCATGCTGAATTCATGTGTCAAAATGTATATGTGGCTTGCTTTTTTAAAACAAATATTGCATTTGTTTTTTGTTTTTTTTGTAAATATAATGTATAAATACTAGAGATGTGCGGCGGCCACTTTTTCGGGTTTTGTTTTTTTATCTGGATCTCCCTTCGTGTTTTGGATCTGGATTGGTTTTGGCAAAACCACCCTTGTGGGTTTTGGTTTTGGATCTGGATTTTTATGAAAAAATGCTAAAAATGTCTAAAATAACAGAATTTGGGCCTGTTTTTGCCCCTAAAGTATTATTGACCTCAATAACTTTAGTTTCCACTCATTTCTAGTCAATTTTGATCACTTCACAGCTTACAAAATTGTTTTCATTTACTGTAGTTGGGCCAAAAGGGTATACCGAGGTAGCTGGATGACTAAGCTAAGCGACAGCAGTGGGCATCACATACATGTGGACCTTACACTTCCAAACTGGCAGTGCGGCACTGCAGGGGCAGACAGAGTGGCAGTTTAATAAACTATCCCAAAAAAAGAGAAATGCTCCAAACAGCAAATACAAAGAGGTATCGGCCTTGTCATGACTGATGGTAGCAGCTTCAGCACTCCCACTATTTCCTCCTCCATCATCCTCCAAAAATGTGTTTTTATTTTATTTATTACTTTTATTTATTTTTCTTACTTTACACTGGACACAGCCTGTCACACTGGACACAGCCCCTTGGACACTGGACACTGCCCCTGGACACAGCCTGTCACCCTGGACACAGCCTCTGGACAATGGACACAGCCTCTGGACACAGCTCCTGTACACTGGACACAGCCGTCACACTGGACACAGCCCCTGGACAATGGACACAGCCGTCACAATGGACACAGCCTCTGGACACAGCTCCTGTACACTGGACAATGGATATATGTCACGCTGGACACTGGATATATGCCGTCACACAATGGTTAGATGTCACACTGGCCACTGGATATATGTCATCACACTGGACACTGGATATATGTCGTCACAGTGGACACAGGATATATGTCGTCACACTGGACAATGGATATATGTCACGCTGGACACAGGATATATGTCGTCACACTGGACACAGGATATATGTCGTCACACTGGACACAGGATATATGTCGTCACAGTGGACACAGGATATATGTCGTCACACAGGACACAGGATATATGTCGTCACACAGGACACAGGATATATGTCGTCACACTGGACACAGGATATATGTCGTCACACAGGACACAGGATATATGTCGTCACACTGGACACAGGATATATGTCGTCACACTGGACACTGGATATATGTCGTCACAGTGGACACAGGATATATGTCGTCACACTGGACAATGGATATATGTCACGCTGGACACAGGATATATGTCGTCACACTGGACACGGGATATATGTCGTCACACTGGACACGGGATGTCGTCAGTCGTCACACAGGACAGGACACAGGATATATGTTGTGAGTGACTCGTGACACTGGACAATGGATAAGATATAGGCTGTCACACTGGACACAGCCCCTTGTATTACTGCAGCCCCTGTACACAGTGTACTACTCAGCAGCACTGCAGCCCCTGCGTGTGAGCACTGCAGCACTGAGTTAGTTAGTTAAATCACAAAAAACACAGGGTTCAGGGCTAAATAAATCACAACACAGGGCTTAGGGCTAAATAAATCACAACAGGGCACGGGCCACAGTACAGCCCCTGGACAGTGGACACTGCAGCCCCTGCGTGTGAGCACTGCAGCACCTAGTTAGTTAAATCACACTACAGGGCTCAGGCCTATAAACAGTCACTGACTCTCAAGTCTACAACACAGGGCAGTGAGGGCAGGTCACTGAGCACAGCACAGCACGGAGCACATGGCACGGAGCACAGCACAGGGCAGTGAGGGCACAGGTCAGGTCACGGAGCACATGGCACAGAGCACAGCACGGAGCACATGGAGCTTCCCAACCACCCTCTTCCCTCTCCAAGATTGGAGTGAAGATTGCGGGGCGCGCGTGCGTCTTTTATAAGATCCCGCTCCCGCGAGAATCCGACAGCGCGATGATGACGTTCGGCCTTGTTATTGGTCCGGAATTCAGGCGGGAACTCCCGAGCCGGCTTGGATCTGGCCCGGATCCCCGATATTCGGATCTCGGGGATCCGGACCCGCTCATCTCTAATAAATACATTTTAAATGTATGTTGAATGGGTTTTGTATAGCTATTGATCTGAATATATATATATATATATATATATATATACTGTATATACACGCACAGTTTCTGCCTGGTTCAGTGTCCTCACTTGCACGATCTAGATTTGCGCTGGTAGCAGTTGAGACATGTAGACGAATTGCCCTCGCGTTTCAACCAGTAAAACCCACAAGGGAATTTGGGTATTGCTACAGAAAGGCCCTCCTCGGTTGTATTCCTCTGCCATGGTCTCAGATGTGACATAACAATGTAAGGTACGAAGATTGGTCAATAAGTTGGCTCTGGTATAAACAGACTCCAGATAAGACAGATGGATCGGGTGTGGTATGACTTGCCGACGCTCGGGTTCTCGTTGTCAGTATACCGTATTTCGGCCACCGGTATTCTGACAGGGGAGCTCAAAACTGCGTTCACCACCAGTTCTATTCTCCAACTATGGGGGTGGTGGACCTCCACCATGAAGAACATTCTCTGTTGGTCTTAATCACGACTGTCAGGCAGTTGAACAGTCAGGATTTCGGCATCGGTATACTGACCGTCGGGATCCCGACTATCGGGAGGTCATCTGGTACCTGAAGGATCATCAAGAGGCAAGCCGGGGACAGAACCAAACCAGACAGGAAGCCGAGCTAAGTCAGCAAACAAGCCACATATCAGGAATAAGCCTGGGTGAATACTTTTGGGTCAGTATACAGAATGAAAATAAGCTGAATAATTAAAACATGGAAGTCTGGAGAACAGGTAGTGAAACCAGTACTTAAGACTGTGCCCAGGGCTGCATTAAAAATGCTATCAAATTTGGAAATTTTGGAAAAAAACCTTCCAGAGAAACTGCTGGCCGTCTACTGACAAGTTCATAACAATTTGTCCAGCGGTTTGTGAGATTACCCCGTGCAGACAGACAGATGCCACTTTGCTTTATACTATGTAAGGATTGGAGAGCTGTGTATTCTTTTCTTGTTTTGTTTGGTAGGCCCGGGATTTCTGGGATAGTGTTCTGGCCATGAATGAATAGCTTGGCCTGATGTCTCAAGGGGTGTTTATTGTCTGGTCTGACGGATTGGACCGCATATCGCTCAGTGTATGTGCAATATATTCTCTTCCACGGTCGCTTGCAATGACGCTAGGTTGGATGTGCTGAATGTCAAACCTAGCTACATCGCTTGTGACACCATGGTTGTTAATGAAGGACTGAACAGCAACTGTTCTGTCCCTCATTAACATGGCTTAATGTGTAACCAGGTTCCGATATGTCGGTCAATGGGACTGATATATCGGCTGAGTACACAATGTTTTAGTATCCAGCGCATGCACTGTATGAAGTGTACTCTAATTGAGGAACCCCATTTGTTGAAATACTGGGGGGAGGGGCAACCGAGTAGGGTGCCTAGACATCATTATCCCCAGTGTTGTCCATATACATTATAATGACTATAGGGAAAGTACAGTCAGTCTAACACCAAGAACACGGCAGTCCTACCCACTGGCTGTGTTATGGATGTAACACAGTGTTTTTCCAACCACTGAGATGCCCAAACCAGTTTACAGCCACCACCAGTTCAACTGTTCTTTACTGGTCTTTTCTTTTCATGTAAATTGCCAATGTATTTTATTTTTGTTACCTGTGGGGACCATTGTGATTGTGTTTTATATTGGGGCCAAAATTATTATTTTTTTTTTCTGTGGGGGCCAATGTGTTTTGGCCTTTGGGGATCTCATGGTGTGCCTTGGCAATTTTAAAATCTTATTTAGTATGCAGCAAGGTTAAAAAACACATCGGATGAACACGTCGGAGACTGCACTGACATAGGAAGAAGACATCACCCAGGCTGAACACAATTTAGCATTCTAGTTTTCATCATAATAAAATTGTCTTAAAAAATATGTTTTTTTTAATTATTAAATATTTTTTATACTGCAAAAAAAAATATTTATATTTATATAGTATTGACTTATTATTTTGCCTCCCACAGTGTTGCCATTCAGAAGCTTTCAAATGAGTCCCGTTTCATCATCTATGAGTTTTGGGAAAGCAGTAGTGTATGGAAGAAGTAAGTAAAACTGCTCATTTTTTCTGTCGTTAGTATGTTGTATCCCTGAGCCACACAAAGCAATAACCAGTGCTGCCCAAAATGTGGTACATGCAACTAGGGCGGTGCAGAGTGTGCAAATGCACAAAGCGCTGAAGGGCGTTGGGCGCTGTTGGTGGCACTTGTCAATTATCTCTTTTAATTACTTCCATTTATAAGCTTCCCTCGTTTTTGAGACACAGCATTTCCTGACCAGCTCAGTGAGTAAGATGTTTGACTGGAATGCAACAGGTTATGGGTTTGACTCCTGGGTATGGCAGTATATTGAAACGTGTTATATAATGTGGGGAGGGGCATGGTAGCATGGGCTATTACAGCTCTGGGAATAGGACCTTGTGTGCTTGACCTGGCCATTATCCCGAATTCGTACAAATCTAAAGGGTCTTTAAGAATATTTGATGATTTATAAGGTGAAAGACAAGTTAATATTTTATGTGCATCCTCCCTTAGAAAGTATATGGAAGGATTTGCACTCTTACAGACAAGTACTGTACATGTTTGTTCAGTAATGGTATTGTAGGGAACTGTTGAAGTCAACCTTTCTTACCTGGGAAGTGTCCCTGTGCCAGTGTTCCGCTATCCCAGGTGTCAGGGAGCCGCTGTTCTGCTACCCCCAAATAACTGGTTCCCATTTGCCAGCATACAACATATACTTATTTTGAACTGTAAACCATATTACTGCACTTGGCTTCTAAAGCGCAAGCGGTCACTTTCCTGGGTCGTGCAAAGTTTGTGACATGCGTTCTATGTATTCTAGCGGCAGTGATCAGGCCATAAACTAACACTGGCAATGGGGGTCATTCAGACTTGCTCGCTATGCTGCATATATTCACTGCCTGCGTAAAATCCCCGCGACATGATGCAAGCGGATACACATCTGGTCGCATACAGCCGCACAGAGGAAAAATCATTCAATTGTCGATTACCATTGATCATTTTTTTCTCCCTTCACAGAAAAAAGTAAGCCTAGACTTACTTTTGTTCTGGGCGGTGATGGCTTAATTGGGGGCAGGCGCCGACGTCAAGTGACATCAGCCACCCGCCCCGAGAAGCATGTGCATGCATGAGTATGCCTGCGCTCACAGGGGCACGCCTAGCGTTTCTATGGCTATGCCTATAAAATGCTGGGTGGACCTCAGCCACTGCCCTCCACCTGGCCATCATATTTGAACGCCCCAGTGAGTCTTAAACTTGCCAAAAGGTTTTTGCTTGGGGGGGGGAAATGCGCTTCAGAATCTATGGGCATCCGCACTCCCCCACCTTTGAAAACAGTTTTGAATCAGCCCAATATGCTTTAAGTCTCCCACACGGACCCGATTTGGGCCAATCCCAATGAATCGGCCTGTCAAATCACCCCAGTTTGATGTCCCCTTAAGTCCGATGTGCGGTTCCGTGCGCATCAGACCTGAGTCAGACCTTCTGGCCTTCCGACCACTCGACCTGGGACCTCCCTCCTGGTGGCGAGACAGGTGGGAGCAGGGACGCATGCAACAAATTGTGGAAGGTCCCGTGCGGCTCGCGGGGTATCGGGTGGCTATACACTGCTGCAAGACATCACAGCAGTGTATGGTCACCTTTAGGGTGTCATTTAATAGGATGAGAGATTCAGAAGGTGAGAGATTTGGTAAGAAATCTCCCGTTTTTTAAACGCGGCAATCATTTACATTGCAACATCAACCTGGTTTTGCAGTGTAAATGATTGCCGCTTTAAAAAAACTGGGGTACTTATGTATTATCTGGGCTCCCATGTTAAATGCACCCCATTTTTTCATACCCCTACTATCCATCTACGCATGGAGTTTATTTTATATTGTGTGGCGAGCGCAGCGAGCCACCGTGCCCGAAGCGTGGCGAGCGCAGTGAGCCCCGCGAGGGGACGCGGTCTCATAAGAAAAACGTGAGCCCAGATATTACATAAGTACCAAAACTGGAGATTTCTTACTAAATCTCTCACTTTCTGAATCTCTCATCCTATTATATTTCCCAATTAGTCAATCTTTTATATAAAACTGTTCCTGTCTCTCAGCATAAGCCAGAAACTACTTTGTAGCATTTCCCTACATGTGATGTCTTTGTAGAGTAAGGTATTCATGTCCTCATAATAACCGCTTGATGTTTACACAGCCACCTCCAAGCTAATTACAGCAAAACATTTCAGAGGACTAATGTGGATTTCCTGGAAACCCCAGAACTGACGACAACAATGCTTGTACCTGGTTAGTATAATCCCCATTACTGCACAATGCACGCGTTATGTCACTGCATGTACTGTGCTAGCATTACTCTGCTCCCCGGAGACGCGGTGACTCAGTCCCGCTCATTACCATCAGAGGTACAACTCATCCACACAGATCTCTTTTTGCTCTTTTAATTATTAAAATACCTTCCACGCCGACACAGAACGGGTAGACTAGATGTTATACTGCGATGGCCCTGACGGCACGTACCGGATATATTCTGCCTTATTGCAGCCTGCTGTGAATTTGGTTAAACTGATTAAAACAAGCGATTTTAATTGGCCAAGTAATCATTTGGTAAAGGCTTGATTGAGAGGAATAAATTCACTCATCTCTAAATTACAGCTGATTCAAGAATGACGATTAAGGGAAAGCGCGCTATTAACCCTTTCAGCATCCGTCGCTGACTAAATCTGTTCAGTAAATACTCCGGGGTGTAGACTCGTGTATTTGCAGGATACAGAGAGCGATTTTATCATTCAATCTTCATCCATGAATGAGATGGAAGTTGTGTATTATAATCCAATTTCTAGCCATGTATCACAGATATAAGGAACATAATAAGCTCTGTGTTATAATACAGGGCAGTGAGAGTATGATTCAGGGATCTTCTGCACTGTTTTCTGGGCCTGCCAAAGCCAATGGCTTCCTCCTTAGATGCAGCTTCACCGGTCCTGGATGTGTGATTTTGCTGGACATACAGATGGAGCCGACCTCTTCCGGATCACCAAACGCCAGCCGCCGGAAGGGGATGCGCGCACATCCCCTTTTAACGGAGCTCGCCCCGGGGTACCAGGCCTCACTAGGATAAATGTAGTACAGGGAGAAGCCCGGAGAGGAGAGTTCCAGCAGCCACTCAGGGGGGCGGGGCTTAAGTGTGATGTCACTAAGCCCCGCCGCCATGATGGTAAACTGCCAAATTCACGGATCTTTGTGGAGGGGGCGGGGCTAAAATGACGCGATTGTGTCATTTTAGCTCCGCTTCCTCATCTGAGACCCGAGGATTGCGGCATTTTAATGCCGCGATCCGGGGCGCAGGGGGGTCCCTCCTGAATCCGGGAGGGTTGCCCACCCTTCCGGGGGCCAGGAGGGGGTTCCGATTTTCGGGAGACTCCCGGCCATTCCGGGAGAGTCGGCAACCCTGATGTAGTACAGTGTGTCACACTCAGTTGCAGGCTATAATATGATTTATTGTACACAAAGGACGCAGACACTAAAGATTGCATAATCCATATACTGAGTGTTCTGGTCACAGTGCTCGTCCGTACACCCAATAGTGTATAAATGAAAACGTAACAAAAATAACAAAAGGTTTTGCAACATCCGATGCAGATTGTCCCGGAAAGATATTAGCATTCCGGTGTAAAAATAATTTACCTGGGGCGACGTGATATTTGCATTGTCCCCACACTATAAAGTACTTTGGTTTTGCAAATGTATCAAAGTGCACGTCTACCTTCTAGTCTCTGGTCAGGATACGTTCACAATACCAGTGCCGGCATCCCAACAACTGCCGGAATCATGACTGCCGGGATGCCAAACTTATACCCCTTATTCATTAGACAAGCTGGGTCACACCCGGAATTTTGTACCCAAGTGCAACACGGCTTGCAAATCCTTTCCCGCTAACATCCTGGCCCAGCATAATGCTGGGTGGGTGACATCATTGGGAGGCAGGCCAGGGCGGCACTGGGAGGTGAGAGCATCTCCCAGTAGCGGGTTTTACATCACAGTGAACAGGTTACCCATTTCCACTGCCCCTGGGAGCATCCCGGGTCCAACCCAGGTAATTACCCAGGTTGGAGTCTGGGATCTTTTCCAAGGACGCATTTCCACTAGCAAAACAAAAGGGTCAATGCGTGTCCCCCCGCCCCCAGGGTATTGGTGTTGGGGTTAGCCACTAGTAGGGAGGGTAGGGGGTACGGCTGCACAGAGGGGGGGGGAATAAGTATACTTACCTTACCCCTGTCAGGATTCTTTCCTTCAGGATTTATCTGGTCATCTGAATGTGTCCCCTCTGGTTTAAAGGGATGTGCTGAATTTCTGTGTATCTTCAGAATGTATTGTATATGTAGCCCATTATATCTAATTTTTATTTACACGTTACCTTTTTTCCAGCTTCGTGGTGGGTTCTCAACAACAATTAGACGCGACATCCAGATCAGCAGTGGTTCTTATTGTTTGGCATTACACATGAATGAAGCCTGTAATATTGTATCTTCCTTTGTGTATCTGTAGGACATAGATTATATGACTACACTGCGCAAGTATTCTGTGAGTGTAACTCAGCCCATTACGCGGCGCCATACATTATTACATCAATTATGTCAACCATAACTAAATTGAATTAAGACCAGTTTCAATTCCTTTCTGCTAAAACCAAGCAGGCACTAAAATAACTTTTTTTCCTCAATAATATTGATTGAATTGTTAATGTTAATCAAAAGCGGGACACAAAAAGCAAGGAAACAAGAAACGCGGGTTACACGGAGAAAGCAGCAACAGAATACAGGCAGCGCCAATCTCAAATCCGTCTGCAAACAAACAGTAAAATATAATATGAAGGACAGTTACAAATGGGCACAGATTAATGAGTTATTGTCATTTAAACTAAACTGAAGTCTGACAAATGAGGTTTATGTTACAGACTCCTCACCATCAGTGACACACACATGCCATAATAGAGGAGGAAGCTGAAGAGGAGTAATACATGGTGGCAGTTTCCATGTCAAAATGGGATTGCACCATATTAAAAACTTTTGAGAGAGGGAGGAAGAACTTTCCATCTCTGGGTGCGGGCAGCTCCAGCAGCCATTAAAATAACTTCTGGGGATAAAAAGTTTACTTGCCATCAAAATGTAACAAACCACGGAGAGCAATAGAATACAAGCCAATCAGCTCCTGCCATGTTACAGGTAGTATTTGAAAAGTGACAGTAGCTGATTTGTTGGTATGTTATATATTTGCTGTCTCTCTCTCTCTCTCTTGCTTTTGAGAAGTAGTTTATCAAAAAGGTATAAAAATAATGGACAGCAATTTCCATTAAGCCATTCAACCAAAATGGCCGCCCTATCGCTACCAAATACCATTATTAGAATGTGCATCAAAAGGTTGACAAAGCAAGAAAAAAAAGAAAAAAAGACACGTTTAATCCTCTAATAAAGAAATGCATGCAGGAAACATCCTAGAAATGTAGGGAACTAAGAAGAAGGTCCCGAAGGAGTATCCTGTCCTCTCGGTCAGTCGCTAGCTCCTTGTAGTAAGGTACAGGCTGCTATTGCATTGGGCAAGACCGGCTGCAAGACCCGCCAGCCGCTCCATTATCCCAGAGCCAATTGCAGCTCACAGCTAGTGGTCATTGGGAAGAACCTAAGGAATAGAGGAATTATCTACCAGAAGATAATCCAAATAATAATTTGGTATGGTTATGTGTGAGACACTGGGATACAGAATTTGAGTCATTGG
The DNA here is from genome assembly GCF_055691185.1 of Crinia signifera. Lineage (NCBI taxonomy): Eukaryota > Metazoa > Chordata > Amphibia > Anura > Myobatrachidae > Crinia > Crinia signifera. The sequence continues at coordinate 41,116,083 of NC_139221.1, read as the reverse complement.
GGAGATTTAGAAGTCGCCAAGTTCCTCAGCAGTTTTGTGTGTTACATGTATCTGCATCAAATGGAAATGACAAGAATAGCATCGCTCACCACCTACAGATCACACACACATAACCCGCACTACTGCTGCAGGACCGTGTGGCTAATTGCATCATCCCCATTGTATACACATTAATAAATTAATCCATCCAGGTAAGCAATATTCAATTATTTTTATTGCATTCACCATATGTACAGAGTATTTTCAATTAGGTGTAATTCTTATCATACGTTGTATATTGTAGAAGAGTAATTCAAATTATATATATATACACAAATAAATGTAAGGGGGTTTTTGTGCCAAACCTGAATAAATGCTTCCACTACCTGATTTCTCTTGTGTGTTGCTTTGTCACATGAATGTAATACAAAGTAGTGGCCTAATTACCATTACATAGAATGTGCACAATCATTAGAGTACAACCTCATCATTTTAGGGGGATTCATTAATACCCCTTTTACACTGACAAATGTTTCCCGGGTTAATGCACATGAACGTGCATCAACCCGAGAAATGAGTCAGTGTGAAAGGGTCCTGGTTCATTATCTCGGGTCCAGCGTTCCAGGATCTCAACCCAGGTCTTGACCCGGGTTGGATCTGGAAAGCTCGCGGGTCCAGGCGCAGTGTGAACGGGTATCCCGGGTCGACGAGACACAGATCCCGTTCACTGCACTGTAAATGCACCACTGGGAGATGCTGTCATCTCCCAGTCCTGCCTCCAGATGACGTCACCCGCCCGGCATTATGCCAGGTCGGGCGGCCAGTGTGAAAGCGAATGTGAAAGGGGTATAATTGGGGTGACTTCGTACACCATTGATAATTACAGTACAGTAGTGCTTATTATCCTGCATACCTTGCTCTGCCACGTTGATAATCGCGAGGTTCCTGAGAAATGACCAGATTTTTTAAAAGACTTATTTTTAACCCCAGATTCCTACTTACTGATGAACAGTTAGAGCTGCGGAACACTATGAATAAGGAAAATGTGATTGAACCCTCCAGAAATGTGTATTATCCTGGTAGCAGTTATAGACACCTTAAGGCCCATACACACTGGGCGACTGAGCTGAAAGCGGCTCAGTTTACTCGTTTGAGCGGCTTTTAGCGTACACCAGTGTGTACGGGGCAGTGATGTGGGCACCGGCATAGTTGCTGGCCTGGCTGTTCACAGATGAGCGAGGGAGCGGGCAGCATTCCATAGCATCCCGCTATCCACCCCGGGAAAAAATAAAAATTGCTGAAATGGGCAAAAAACACTCAGCATGTATGCACTGAGCATTTTTCAGCCCAGCAATTTGCCCCAAAAACTCCCAGTGTGTATGGACCTTTACATTCAAAGAGGTCGATAAGGTCATTAAAAATTGCAAAACCAAATACTGATCCATTCCTGTACTGTAGTATTGCTAATAAGAATATAAAAAACACTTTTATAACATTCAAGTATTTACACTTGTTTCACTGCCAGGATCTATACCAGGGGGAGTCAACTCCAGTCCTCGGGAGCAACCATCAGTTAATAAATTCCAGGTCTTCTTACAGAATCAAGTAAAGTAATTAGCTCCACCTGTGGATCTTTTCAAATGTGTCAGTGAGTAATGAGTGCACCTGTGCCCCTTCTAGGTGGAATGGAAAATGTGAATTGTTGGTCGCTTGAGGACTGGAGCTGGATGTCCCTGATCTATACGAAACTCATACCCACAAAAAAGCAAAATCATATTTGTTGTTAGATGAGATCAGTTTTCTAACAAAACATAAATGTATCAATCATGTTATGACTAAAAAAGTACAGGTATGGTATTAATATAAAAAGAGAATGGGAAAACACCTTGTAGGAGGTGTTTAGGGGGCACTCAGCAAAAGGTGCCTATCCCAGCAGATGCAATGTCGGGTTAGTTGTACCCGATAGTAAACTAGTAAAAAAGAAAAAAAACATACACACTGCTTATTATATAATAAAACACAAATAAAAATAACACCTTAATAAACACTGCACATGGAATAACATATAAAAAGCATACAATGGGTCTGTTCCTATGGTGCCCTTGTATTAATACAGCCCTCTCAGGAAAATAGTAGCATTGATCATTACCACTCCATTTTGCTTGGGAAGTGTCCACTCCTGATAGATGTCCTCCTGAGTGAGGGCGGATGGATTTTGGGGAACGTTGCAGGTCCCAATATGCCGTTGGAAGTGTTTAAAGCCAAAAAGGTATGCGAGTCCCCAGTATTTGTGCTTAGAACCGCCATGGTTCATTTTGTTATTTTTCTATAGTATTAATATCTACACCTATGTTCTGCGCTTACTAAACAGTAAAACATTGTGTTACAAGACCAATACTTCACATAGACAATTATACAGCTTATATCTTTGTCACTGCTGACCCGGGAAATTGCCCAGTTTATTAACCCGCATGTTGACCATATGTGTCAACTGACCACCCATATAGGAGGACGCTCAAGCAATGGGGACCACCAGGAATTTCCCCTGTACACTGCTGGGCCAGTCTGGCCTAGAAGATATCTAAATAGTAGAATATGGCCAGGTAATGCTATTCATTTTCATGTAATAGTCTATAAAATGCAGGAGAGATACTGTAGGTTAAATGATGTGGGACATGGATGTCGCTGGTAAAGAGTTTTTTCCCCAACCTGCAGATAGTTGTATTTTTCTCCAACATTTACCTACTTGTATACACAAACCACAATATATGTATTCAATAATGTACACACAAAAAATTGAAACTTCTGTATTTGCTGTAACACATCATTTATCATTAATTAAGATATTCAAATTTGAGCAGGAAACACCTTATAAACAGCCTCCTACATGTTTATGTCCAACCACACGGACGTACTACCTTTTTTTGACACCTATTTGGGGACAAGGATGATATCCCCAGCCCTACACATTCCTCTGTGTGTTGTTCAGTATAAAATGATCACGCAATGGTCACGATAGAATGCGAGAATCTCACAGCTGCTGGAATCTGGGCCCATGTTGTAGACAGACCAGATTAGAGATGATCCTTAATCTCGGAGCACTAGAACCATCTGTAAATTAGTATTATTTGTACTGATACAATGAAATCTATTAATTCTCCGAGACTTGAGAAGACGAACGTGAGAAATTCATCAGACTCTCCCCGGGGCAGGAACACACATAATTCCACTCTAGTTTATGTGAATATTTATTTAAAGTGATGTATGATTCAACCTAAATAGCTGCTGGCTAACCAAGTACCCCGCGTCCATTCAGGAAATCATTGTTAATCCAAATAAAATATTTTTCCACGTATCTTGTGTGTTACTGGTTATTCTGTCTTTGTGCTAATACTTCAGAATGGCATGTTAGGAACCTGGCACAACTGCCACTTCATTATACAACCTTATGACCTCTTTCCGCCCCTGTTCTGCATCTACACGGTGTGCATTTTGTCTACATTCAAGGACAACAAGACACAGTATAAAATCTCCAGGCTTTTAATTATCTTGTGCTCACCGCAGAGGTGCACCCCTCCCTACCGTACAGTCTGCCCCCATGGCTGATCATCCCACAAAACCGAAACTCCTTTAATGCAGTCACCGCTCAGCCCTCTTCTTCTGTTCCATCATGTGGTATCGAGAATAGGTTAAAATACAATACAATACAGGTTGAGTATCCCTTATCCCAAATGCTCAGGTCCAGAAGAATTTTGGATAACGGATTATTCCATATTTCAGAATTTTTTTATATTTCAATGATGTATCTTGAGGTATCTTACATTTATGTTGTACAGACACATGAAATACACAATTTATTTGTGTATAAAACAAGGTTTCAAAACATGAAAAAAAGTTTGCGTCCTATCTCAGGTATCTCAGGCACTGAATTTGAATGCTAAGCAATCATTTTCTTGCAGATATTACTAAGTTATAACTGTCCCTAGTAGTGCTTTTGGCAATAATTATTTTTTTTTTCACTTTCCGGAATGTTTGGTTTTCGGAATAATTTGGATAAGGAATACTCAACCTGTACATTGGAGATAAATCTAAATTTAAAACCTAATCCCCCAAAATAGTTTGTGTGAACCATCCACCTTCCACTAACTCAGGGCTGGGCAATTGCAGCCCTCCAGATGTTGATGAACTACACATCCCAGCATGCAGTGCATCAGATTCAGCATGGCCACATAGCAAAACTAATGCAAAGCATCCTAGGATGTGTAGTTAATCAACATCTGGAGGGCCACAATTGCCCAGCCCTGCACTAACTTCATCAGAGACACGAACTGAGCAATGACCTCTGGTTCCTCAGCCGCTCCTTCCAGTAATCCATAGCACAAATCCGCAATATACTGATTTCAGGACACAGTAATATATACAATCACCAACAGTTCCGATGACTATGACCCTATTCATAATTCAATAATTAAATAAGCTACCACCTACAGTGTATTAAAAATATTCTTGCCTGCACTGTCTATTTGGCCTGGCGATAGCAGGACCACACATTTATATCACCCACTGTGTACACACAGAGCGATTCAGGCAAACCTAAGCAATTTTGATGTAGTCAAAATCCCCTAGAAAAATTGCCCAGTGTGTACACCCTCTAAGCCCCACACATACACAGCGAGACATTTGCTAATGGCCAATTTTGACTAGATGCAATGGAGAGTTTGACCAAGCGATTTTGTCTAACTAATAATAGTCTATGATCTAGTCAAATCTGCCTTGGCTGCACAGTCTATCTATGCTAGGAGACACTGACTAAAGGGGTTTAACACACAGGACGATTCTAAGCAGTTTTGACTACTTTAGCAAAATCACTTAGGTTTGCCTGAATCGCTTCATGTGTACACAGCAGGCGATGACAATGCGTGGCCCAGCAGCGTTGAGATTGCTCAGCCAAATAGTCCGTGCAAGCAAGAAGAATATTCTTGCTACACTTTGCATTTTGCCGCTAATGGCAGGATGTAGCTAGCCATCTCTGATGGCTTAACTACTTCTTGATACACATGGGGCTCAGCCGAAATCCTGTGTGTACACTGCTTTAGCATCGGAATCTAAGCAGGAGAAAAACTGGGAGATTGACTAGATAGTCAAAGTCTCATCATGTGTACACCCCTGAAGGGAAATCTGCCTAATTGGACTAGGGCTAAAAAGGTAGTCAATTATGACACTGAATAGGATATCCCCTAAACCTGTATAGGAATAACTTACTGCAGTAAGACAGATGCCAGACACCTGGATTAGATTAAGCCAAAATTCTAAATTACACAGATCATTGCAAATATAATTACTGTACATAAAGTATATAGAACACAGGTGGCTGGCATCTCAAGTGGGCATCAATAATTAGTAAACAAATAAGGACAAGGCAGCACAGAACAACATCATTCCTGTTAGAGGAGGTGCTCATGTACATGACTACACATGGGAGTAACCGGCTTCTTGAGTAACTAGGATCATACTGTATGAAGCAAAGGCAGAGTAAATGGCCTATAGGTGTGTACACACGGAGCAATAGGATTGCTCAGCAATCATATTGCTGAGCAATCAATCATTGCTCAGTGCCCCGTTTTCATCTGCGACCAGAGATGGTCGCTGATGACAATGTCACACTGCCGGGAGAAGAGGCAGGGGGGAAGGCACTGGGGAGAGGAGCATGCCCCTCCAACCAGCGACCATTAGGGGGCTGAAAACGGGAGCGCGCACCCGGCGATATATTTCCGGTTTACACTCCAATCGCTGGCAATATGGTCGCTCAGCGATTATAGCCTGTGTGTATGCACTTCAAGTGTTGTGAGAAAAAGTCAGTTTAACAAGTTTTCTTCCACCAAATGATGGCAACTACCCTACCAGGCAGCCATTTTGTGAGAGAACCAAATATTTTGGAGACTTTCCCCCTATAAAAGCAGGGTGTATTACTTGGTGAGCAGTTAACGAAGTGCCTGTGTGATGTTACTGACTCCCTGTGATTGGACAGGCTGCAGGTATGTAAATACCAGCTCACCCCACATCTCTACCTACACTGTGTATAGGGGACACATATATATATACCCAATATAAAAAACGCACTGCAGTAGTAGGACAAGTCCTACACCTACAACATGGTCAGATACAGCATCTTCTGTAGAAGATGCTGGATAACATAGGGGTGCTACGGGCAACCAATCAGATCCTACTTTTTAAGCACCTTCGGATTGATTGCCCCTAGAAACATCCCTTACAACTCACATCTTAGTAAATAAACACCATAGACTTTACGTTGGCACCAGATGGATGGTGCCATACAGTAGGGTAGGTGGTAGAACAGACTGAACTGTATGCTCTTTCTATGAATGTCCATAGAGCCATATTATAGCTATAAAGTGCTTGCTGGGTTTCTATTGCATACTGCCATAATACTGTGAAAGTCCATCTCATACCAAACAGTCCTGGCTTGGATAAATAAAATCACATTTAAATAGCAATACAGCATGCATTGGAATCTTTTACCACCAGCTCATATCCAATATACTTCCCGTTCCTATTCTCATAAAAATGTTACGAATTGCTCTTTGCATATTGCCATATTTTTGTGAAAGTCTATCTGGCACCTGAAGTTAGTGATTCGGTACTACGACGGCAAACGTAATATACACCACAGTAAGTTTTTACAATTTTTTTTATTATTTTTCTTTGAAAAATTCACATGTCATGCTGACAATGGTACAGAGACAGGCATTTTCTTTGCTCTATAATCACCTATACACATACCCACAAACCACACTGTTGCTCCCTCTGTATGGGCCAGCGTTACAAAGCTTGAAAAGTGATAAAAACGGAGAGAATGATAAGTCACCAGCCAATCAGCTCCTATGTCACCGGATGTTTGAAAAATGACTGTTAGGAGCCGGTCGGATGATTTATCACCCTCCACGGCTAAGTACATTTGGCCCTATTATAGCAACACACTGCATATATATGGATTTAGAATAGGTGGCTTCAATGTATTCTATACAAAGGTTTAGGAGACTGGACTGGCACCTATGGGCTGTACTGGAGCAAGAAAGGAGAATGTTACACCGAAGACAGCTTTTACAATCCTTGAGTTATGGTGCCTTCTTAAAGCCGGTGCTCATGTTTGGCCATATCACTGTGCCCCAGCTCTAATTTCAATACTGCGACATCAGAATGGTCATTTGGACTTCAATGCTTTCTACATTTATATACTGTATAACTGGGTACACACCACACGACGTGTGTGCCCAGCAATATCAGCAGGAACATGGCCTCAGCAAGTGAATACTCATTGACCAGCAATGTTGGGATGTCCTTCCTTTCCATGCAGGACGACTGAGAACAGCTAAGCAGTTTCCAAAAGCATAGCTAGAGGGTGACTATGGGGTACTGCACATACATGTTTATCTTGCGTTCTGCATAAGTGCATAAGACAGAGAATTTCCTTTCTCCTCGCCTAATAGTGCTTGGTGTAATAATCTGTTCTGGACAACCTTGTGAAAAGGTTTTTTAACTTAAAAGTTCCTCTAATATATCTTCTGTTGATTTGCCTTCAGCAGAATTTAAAAAGTATTTTTTTTTTCAATATTGTAAAACAAAAAAAACAAAAAAGATTAAACAATGCAAACGAGAATTAAAATGCAACAAATTAGAATGGTACGTTGTGAGGAAGATGAAGAAAAAAAAAAAAGAAAAAGAAATTTGTTGAAAAACATAAATGCTGAAAATAGTCAGACTCTATATATACTTTACATAGAGTACGTAACACACAAAAACAAATTCCAGTGTTCATTACTGGGAGTTCCCTCTAGGCTTAGTCCTAGTAACACAAATGTATGTTTATTGGGAAATAGAACCATTTCAAGATAGGATTTCCCATCTTCTTACTGATGGCAGAAGTTCTACTCCAACTGGTCCAGGAATATGTAGGGAGAATTGTTCCCTAGCCAGAGATGCAGCTTGCGGAGGAAGAGGGACCAGTCTCAGGCAGGTCGGAGAGCTGGAGGAAAACACAAAAAGTTAGTGCACAAGTTGTAAGGCCGAAAACTGAAATGCACACAAATATATAAACAAGGACGGCAGTGTGGTATTAAACAAGGCAGTTCATTACAGATCTAGGTTTCAGGAATACTTTCAAACCAATTACTTGCTCCCAAACACTGTATTTACATGAATAAGTTCTGTCATACGATGCTTCATGGTCTAATACACAAGTACAGTATATTGCCAGGTGAGTCTCAGGAACAACAAGTATACATGTATAGCATAGACCGCTGGACTGCAGTGGTACTGACTTCATTACACATTGTACACACACTACCTTGCTAATAATACCCCTTTCAGACATACGCGAAAATCCTGGGTTTTTTTACATGAACGCGCCCAAACCCGGGACTAGCGTATGTCTGAAAGGGTATACCCGGGATTTCACTCCCGGATACTGAGCACCTGCAATTGACCAGGGTTTTCCCCGGTATTTAACTCCCGGGTATAATACCCGGCTTATGTCTGAATGGGTTTACCCGGGTTTTTCAGTTTTAAACATGTGATGTTGCTTTTTTTTGCTGCTGGGGCGTGTCCCATTTTAATGATGAAACACTGAAATGCTTGAAAAGGGGTATACCCGGGTTTTTCCCGGATTTGAGGTGTAGTGTGAAAGGGGGTTTGTTACTAAAATCCCGGGAGTGACCTGGGTTGAAAATCCCGGGTAAACCTGGACAAAACCCCAGGTAGTATGTCTAAAAGGGGTATAAGAGGTTTTCCTCAGCACAATAAGGGATGTGTCCTATAGATTGTAAGCTTGCAGCAGGGCCCTCCTACCTCCAAGTTGTATTGTAAAGCGCAACGCATCCCAAAGCATGACAGAAGCTGAATTTGATATCACTGAACACTTCAGGGTAGATTTGCTAAAGTGCAGGTTTAAAAAAGTGGAAGTGTTGCCCATAGCAACCAATAAGATTCTAATTCTTTATTTAGCACCTTCTGGAAGAGAATAGCCAGACTGCGGTTGCTATGAGAAACATTTGCCACTTCCAAATACCCACACTTTAGTGAATATATCCCTTACCGTGCAGCTGAGTGTAATCCATCAACTACACTACCCCCGACCAGGCTCACGCTAAACCAGGGATGGGGAACCTTTGGCCCTCCAGCTGTTACTGAACTACACATCCCAGTTTGCACTGCTGCAGTAAGCTATTTGGACATGCTAAAACTGTAGCAAAGCATTGTGGTATGTGTAGTTCAACAACAGCTGGAGGGGCTAAGGTTCCCCATCCCTGCTCTAAAAGATCCAATAGTAACTGGTGAAACCTACAGTGAGTAAGCTGTGAGTAGGAAAACACTGCCCTCTACTGTTACATCCTTATTATAGATACCACGGAAAGCTATAAGTAAGCCAACTGTCAACTCTAACTCTGGGCCAGATGTATTATAGCGGCGCCTAGCACGCCACTATAACACTTCCTGCTTCACCTCATTAACGAGGCGAAGCAGGAAGTGACATCAACAAGATGTATTAACATCTTGTCTGCCGACGCGAAGGAGCGCAAACTCCCCCTCCAACAATGTCCTCCTCCTGGAGATGGCAAATCAGTTCCCACTGATGTGCAATCCCCCGCCCCGGCCAGCTGGACTGGGCATGCACAGGATCTCGCTACTCATGCTAGATCTCCAGCGCAGCCCAGAAGCCAGCAGCAGGTACAGCGCTGTCCCTGCTGTGTAGATAGGGCTTCGCCACCCTGCTGCTAGCGAAGCAGATAGAAGCAGCGGGCGGACCGGTCAGCGCTGATCGTTCAAACATTTGGCCTGCTATCATTTAGTGCTCACCGGCTCCTTCATACCTGGGGGAGAAGTGGTATCAATGCACATAACGTGCGCAGATACCCCATCTCCCCCAAAATGCACCTTCGTACATCTACCCCAAAGTCCACTGGCTTTTGGCCGAAAATGTGCCTTATTGTATTGCTATGTGTATAAGATGCACAAGCAGACCTCACTGGTCAAATTATATGTGGGCATTCCTACATTTTGTGTGCGACTGCGGTTATATCTGCTTAGGAAAGGCTACATTACAGGGTTTTCCAGGAAGACACCAACGTAGCATTTTGTATGCAGATAAAAAGGGAGAAAGTTGCACAAAAAATGCCCGGGGCTAATGCGTCACACCACAGCATGGCACCACTAGAAGGGCTGTTTAACGCACAAGACGGCTAGATCTATGTGAACACATCTGCACATAATCAACAGATGTTTCAAGATCACACAACTCATAAGCAAAACACACACACACAAATGCTCTTCTTGACTTTAGACAACAACATTTGCATGTAAAAGCATAACCAACCAGCGGTCCAATATAACAATAAGAATGTTAGGTCTAAGTTAACAAGCCCAATGCACTAATCTTATGTAGACATCATTCCCCACAATACGACAGTATTGACTGTTGGGAGGACACCTTGTGCCTAATTCAGACCTGATCACAGGGCAAGTTTGTCCACAGAATGGGCAAACTCATGCTGCACTGCAGGTGGGGCAGATGTAACGTGTAAAGAGTTAGATTTGAGAGAGATGTGTTCAAGCTGAAATTGCAGTGTAAAACTAAGAACAGACAGTATTTACCCTGCACAGAAATAAAATCACTCCAAAACTATGCGCATTACATCTGCCCCACCTGCAGTGCAGCATGGGTTTGCCCATTTGGAGAACAAATTTATCCTGTGATCAGACCTGAATTAGGCCCCTTGTGGGGAGCTGTAATACTGGGATCCTGTGTTTGCAATGGGTTTAGCTGTACAATGAATCTGTATGAACATGAATAAATCTGAACATTTTTCGAATTTCATTTATCACACTGTAGCGCCACCTTCTGTCCAACTCAGGAATGTAATCCTTAATATACTGTAACCACAATAAATTATTAGTATGCCTGTTATATGCCACCAATACAACATGTGGAGTTCTGTCCTAATTGGAAAAAGCTGTGAATTATTTCCTATTAGAATTAAATCTTGAACACTCTGCAATCACATCTATGCCTTAAAGCATTCAGAAATCATCTACAGCAGCTAAAGACCATAGAGAGAGAACACAAGAAACTGACAGGCTATAAAATGTATAGATAGTCCAAGTCTGTGCGTGGCAAAAGACTTATACTATTAAAATGTACAAGAGACTCTGTATTTAATGAGAGAATTACACTAATAGCAGCAAATACTTGTAGGTGCCGGTTTATCTATGGGAATTTAGAGACTGACAATTTGTTACAGAACTATTTTTTTATACAAGCAAAAATAGAAACGCACTGTACAGGTAAAATGATATATTACTAAATAAGACATGAGCTGAGCTGCACCATATCCCGGCACTTACTGGGCGTTGGAGGACAACAGGGTGGTCCGGTAAGTATTTTGGTTTCTGTTTGGACACAGATACATTTGACAGCTGAATCAGGAAGTCTCTGGTGTAGGTGATTCTGCCTGGGTACAAAAGGAACATCAGTGAGTAATATGTACCTATACTGACAGGGGGCGGAGCCCACACCTATTGTTACTGATGAAAATGAGACACTTAAGTTCCCCATACACTGATGAGACTTCTCCGATGGGTGAAGTCACATATAATTGAAATGACCAGCAGCTTCCTAGGGCAGCAGGATAACCTGCGATATATCATATGTGGTCCTTCTGCAATACAATACATCACATGTGATCCCAGCAAGTGCTGTGGATCCGATAAATCTATAGGGCAACCCTTGTGATCTCCGGCTCAGATGAGCACATCGGATCGGAATCAGAGCTTAAACACATGCAATGTTACATTTTTTCATCACAGTTCTCTGCACGATCTGTCGGAATTGGATGATAAGTGCCCATATCGTACTAGTAGCGTTTACAGTCTTGCAGAGTCTGGTGGGATTTGGGTACAACCCCAATGTTTATGACAAAAAGGGGCAAAAACCTATTGGTAGCTAGATCACTCCAGAGGCACACATTAGTGGGCAAGGCTGTTGGGTAAATGTTGAACCAGGAAAGACTGGCAGCCCAAAACTTTCCTTTGCGAAATAATGCAAAAACCTTCAAATTTAGGTCGGGATTCGATTATCTGCACCTTTGGCCAACTTGGGAGTCATAACATCCGGCCCATTATAGTCATAAGGTCTCTCTGAATAATAGGATCACCAATTACCTTTTCTGTCTGACATCTGAGCTTTTTCTGGTTGTGTGGGATCAACGGGATCCTTTAATGCACCATACAAGTTGTTAATAGAGCACAACTGCAGCAGAAAAGAGGGGACATGTCTAATTGATTAGCCAATACAGATAATCTGATAATATAGTGTATTAATCGGAGCACAATACTGTACAATGGGCATAACCTGTACAAGGCGAGAGGACAGGGCTCAGGCTGCTTAAGAGATGTATGTTTACGCTGTCTAATTTACACTAGAGCAGTGGTTCTCAACTTCAGTCCTCACTTACCCCTACCAGTTCAGTTTCCCAAGTCACCCAGCCGGTACACTATCACCAACTGTCACATTCCAAAAATCCACAGGTGACCTGGAAAATGTGAACGGTTGGGGGTACTTGAAAACCTGAGTTGGGAACCACTTCTTTCCTCAGGTGGATTTATGTAAGATAGCGGAAGTTGTTATATTGCTCCTGTGTGTGGTAAAATTATAAGAGAACAGCCGGCAGATTAGATGTAGACGCTCATGCTTACTTTTACAGAATCTTTAAAATAAAGGGGACTGAAATAATATGCAATATACACCACACCTGCAGTATGTATAAATTCCAGCTCCAGAACAGGCAGCTAGAACAGATCCAAACCCATTTAGCAAGACTGAAAGCTTACCAGCCTAACGTGATCTTGTATGTTGTCTTTGCTGCATTCTGTAAGTTCTGCCCGCAGATTTAACATAATTTGAGGTCCTGCAAAGAAAACAGAGGACTGTACATTAGTTCTACAATAATGCTCACATTACCCAGCTCATAAATTATTTTATCTAGTATTACTTTATACTTTCACTAAATGGTCATTTATCAAAAAAAAAAAAAAAAAACACCGGACAAACACTAAATTAAGGGTGTGGCTTTATAGATCAGCAATGTCTATGTACAGTCACAAAATTGGTTGAATTTTTTTGTACTTCTTTACTTTCACGGCGCCAGCATGGCGCTGCGCTACTTCCGGGTTACGCTCGCCACAAACTAAGTAAAATAAACGAAGTTAACGCCATGCCAACATGGATAGTTCATACCTCCACTATCCATGTTGGCATGGAGTTGATTTTAATTAGCGTGGCGAGCCACCGAGCCCGCAGCGTGGGCGAGCGAAGCGAGCCCCGCAAGGGGACTCTGACACGCGGCGCCATGAAAGTAAAGAAGTACCAATTTTTATCCCCAATACAGTTTTCCTGCTATCGGTCTACCATCAGTAGAAACTTGAACCCTTTTGGGTTGAAGCAAGCCCAAAAGCATGGGTATTCAAACTGCGGCCTTCCAGATGTTGTGAAACTACAAATCCCAGCATGCCTTGCTGGTTGCCACAGTTTTGCTATAAGGGAGTGTTAAAACTGTGGCAAGGCATGCTGGGATTTGTAGTTTCACAACATCTGGAGGGCAGCAGTTTGAAGACCCATGCTTTTGGGCTTTCTTCAATAGCCACGCATAGTAGCTTGCTCCACCATGTTGCCAAAGGCTATGAATAGATGTTCATGTGTGTGGTAAAAACACAGCATGCTTATGTGGGCTTTGGAGTCTGCCTAGAACATAGTAAAAATATGGCTACACTTCCCTATATAACCCCTCCTCCCTATGCAACAGCACTATCTCCGCCTACATTTAGCAAAGCAACATGGGGGGGGGGGCGCAGAAGTACCCGAGTGATCGAACCTTGAGGTCAGATTTGGAACCTTAAGCCACCATTGGAGGAACTGACAAGTCTGCAAAGATAGCTTGCACATGTCTGTTCAGTAGTTGGTCTGATTTTGACCAAGGAGAAGCTGGTTTTCAAATGATCTGGAATGAAAAAGGAAATGCCTCCAAACATGCCACCATCTTTTCCAGCAGCTGCATGGCCCTGAGAATAAAAACCCTGTGAAATCTGTAGAATAGCTCTCATTCTGGACTGGAGATCATGAACCTTCTCCTGCAAAAGGAACACTGGCACTGGGTGTCGAAAAGACCCAAATACACCATAATTTCAGATGGAACTTGACTGGATTTGTGAGCTCACAATCCACCCAAAAGTCTAGAGCTAGATCACCTGCTTCTGACCTGAAGCTTTTAAAGGACACCAAGGACTTGAGATATGCTAATAACCAAAGAGGTCAGCTCTGATGAACTAGCCTACCAATAGATCAGTGAATGGTTTGATCGATCTGGACTCATGGCTAAGATGACCAGTTACCAGCTTTGCGCTATAATACGCACACCACGAGTACACGGTCATCTTTACTAGCCCAATGCTGATGCATTGAAATTAACTACGTGTGACGTCTCTGTTGTAATAACTGTTTTATTAATTTTTTCTGGTTGTATCTATGACACAAATCAGCAATAAAATTGTGATTAAAAAAAAAAACGTCTAAAGCAATGGTTCCCAACCCTGGTCCAGAATTTTTTGGGGGGCGGAAGCAGAATCTGGTCATGGCAGCTCAGCACACAGCAGGCAGCCAACCCCGAACACAGCCCCAGCAAGTAGCATCTCGGCCTCCAGCGCACACAGCCACAGCTGCCTGGCTACCCCAGCTCCTCTTCCCACTGCAAAGCCACCATGTACCCGGCTGCTGCCACCACTAACCCCCAGCCGCTGTTGGAGCAGGGAGACTTCTTTCCCCTGGTGGCCAGCAGCTGCTCAGCTAAAGCCCCGGGGGCTGGAGGAAGAGACCCGACCACTCCAATAACACACCTCTGGCCTTAACTACAGCTTACTGCAGGTCTGCCCTGGGGACGGCGAGGCCAGGGGGCTCCTACCGTGGCATCATAGCAACAAGAATTTGCTGCTGGCAGAGCATGTTAACCCCTGCTATAAAGCGGCACAATATGTAATTACGGCATGTGGTATTATAGGCATTACAGTGTGTGGCATATTGTGTAATGAGCATTATGTTTGGTGTAAATATGTAATGGGCATTACGGCATGTGGTATATGTAATTGGACAACAGGGTGGTCCGGTAAGTATTTTGGTTTCTGTTTGGACACAGATACATTTGACAGCTGAATCAGGAAGTCTCTGGTGTAGGTGATTCTGCCTGGGTACAAAAGGAACATCAGTGAGTAATATGCACCTATACTGACAGAGGGAGGAGCCCACACCTATTGTTACTGATGAAAATGAGACACTTAAAGTTCCCCATACACTGATGCGACTTCTCTGATGGGCAAAGTCACATATAATCCCCTTGAAATGACCAGCAGCTTCGTAGGGCAGCAGGATCACCTGCGATATATCATATGTGGTCCTTCTGCAATACAATACATCACATGTGATCCCAGCAAGTGCTGTGGATCCGATAAATCTATAGGGCAACCCTTGTGATCTCCGGCTCAGATGAGCACATCGGATCGGAATCAGAGCTGAAACACATGCAATGTTACATTTTTTCATCACAGTTCTCTGCGCGATCTGTCGGAATTGGATGATAAGTGCCCATATCGTACTAGTAGCGTTTAGTGTCTTGCAGAGTCTGGTGGGATTTGGGTACAACCCCAATGTTTATGGCAAAAACCTATTGGTAGCTAGATCACTTTGGTGTAAATATGTAATGGGCATTACGGCATGTGGTATATGTAATTGGCATTATGGCGTGTATAAATGTAATGTAATGGACATTATGGCATGTGTACATTTTTTGGGTGCGCAATGTCCCTATTTGTATATCTGGCTACTACATTTTCATCCTGGCTCCTAGATTTGAAAAAAAATTTGTCGAGCCCTGCCTAGCAGCTTACGTTTTCCAATTAACCCAGCCAGAGCACTGTATATAACCAACTGTCACTTTTAAAAATCCACAGGTGACCTGGAAAACATAAGCCTTAAGGCCCCCATACACCATGCAATGCGATGCACGCTCCTGCGGGCATCGCACAGTACTTTTTGTACTGCCCGCGGATCGCATGCGTCGCGATCCAGCCCATTACGGGTGCGATCATCGCACTGTGTATGGGCACCTTCAGGGGTACCTAATTACCAGGGTTGGGTTACCACTGGTCGAGAGCAAGTCTATAATCAATTGAAGACATTGTTGCAATAGTAAAAAGGAGACCTTGCCAACAGATAGTCCAGATAAGCTATAACGCTTACAGCCAAACGTCTGAGCAGAGACTGTGTGGGCCATGACCTTTTTGAAGACCCTGGGTGTAGAAAGACTGAAAGGGCTTGAAATTGAAAATGCCAATGGCCTACAGCCAAAAGATGATGATGATGTCCTTCCCATATAGGACTATGCAGGTAGAAATCCTTTCTCCATGGAGCCGATAACTGACTCCATTTTGAAATTTTCCAGGTAGAGAGGAGGAGTGAACCACTTGAGGGTGATCATCGGATGGAAAGACCCATCTGGCTTGTCCACAAGAAAAAGCTTGGAATAAAATCCTAGACCCGGATGATGCGCAGGGACCATAATAATTAATCCAAAAGTGAATAGACTGCGAAGAGACTGACTGCATAAGAGCCCTTCTTCTGCAGTCAGGAAGGAAACCTAAAAACTGAAAGCTTGGCCTAACGATCGCACCTTCCTCCAAGGCACTAAAAACAAGAGGTAATGGAGAGTACCATGGATGGATGCAAGAGGAGACACTGTGGTCGCTGCATCATGGCACTTTGTATACAGAGCCAGAGACTCAATCGCACTGCAACTAGAGAGGTGTGCTTTCGGTTTTACTTGGTTCTTAAATCTGGATCGTATTGGCCATCATCTGTCACATGTTTTGGATAGCCAATACGATCCCGATTTGATAATAGTAATCGGAACCCACACATCTCTTTGTAACCAAGACAACTTTTCTAATTAAAAAAAAGAGAGATGTCTGATTCTATACAGGGTCACAGGAACTAGCAAACTGATAGGTACTGCTGCAATGGTGTGTGAGGACACAACTAAAATAATGCAATATTACATGGTCAAGTTTATTGATGTGTTAACAGACAGGGGCAAAACGAAAAATAAAAAAAAAAACGCTGCTGTAGCTTAATTTGCTGGACATATAATTAAACAGGGTTGAATTGGAACCTAGACAGCAGCTCTTGGCTCTTATAAACAGCTTAGTAGACACGGAAACCCACCGTTACCAGATACACAGCGGCGAACAGGTCTCGCTGGTTGGAGATTTTTTCGTATGAATTTTTTTACTTCCATTTCATTCAGTAGTAAGTGACAACCTACTGAAATAGCAAAGTTAGTCACTCAAGCAATCCATAAAGAGAATTATAATATATATACAGCAGGGAGAGATAGAAGTTTACCAGGCATTAAACTCTGCTACTAGGCGCAGCATTCCCCCCTTATACTTGCTCCCTATGCTCTCCACTAACCCCCATTTCCTCTGTGAAGTTTTAAATCCAACAAAAAAAACTCATCCCATATACACCACAGATATCCTAACCCAACACATTAGATGAACTCAATGTACAGACAACAGTAGTCAGAAACTTAGGCCCGTATTCAATGTGGCCGGCAAAGGCTGGCGGGGATTACAGAAAACCAGCGATCCTCGCTGTTTAACCCCCTCGCCGGCTGCTCACCCTAGCCTATGTTCTGGAGAAATCTGTCCTGTGACAGCGAGGAGTCCCCCAAACAGCGAGGCTCGTGGTTAATGCAGCGAGCCCGCTGCATTTAACCGCATACGCCGATTCCGGCGTCGGCTGAATACTGACAGACCGAGCTGTGACAGTGAGCAGGCAGCCTTGCTCACTGACACAGCTCGCCCCCAGCATTGACTATACCCCTTAATGAGAGAGTTTCTATTTGAGAGCAGAGATGTCTGACTGTAGCCTCTTGAGGTGCCAAGGAAAAATAAAGTGTCCTGTCGCGTGCAGGACTTTAGTTGGGTTTAGTTTCATTGCATGGGTATACCCGTTGCCTTTAGGAGTAACAGGTGCCTGATTGAAGCAACAATTGTTTTGTTTTGACAGGCACCCTTTACTTTACAAAAAGGGGTACTTCTATTCATCTATATCAGTAGTTTTATATTAGTGTTATCCATACTCTTTCATTTTAAATTCAGCTGGGCGCACGCACACACACAAAAATGATTTATCAGCTGGACATCCAGCTATTTGGTAAGCGTTCTGCACAAATAAATGGTGTATACACATTTACATCATTGTCAGTCGTTCCTGCAGCTGCGGCCCTGAGGTATGGGCTGCCCTATTAGTGGAAATGGGTACCCAGGTTAGATGACCCGGGTTACCCATTTACACAGCCCCTCCAGGGATGCCCTGTGTCCAACACTAAGCATTTGCTGGGTTGGACAACCGGGGAACAGGACCCGGGTTCTTTTTTTAACCCAATTTACACCAAGCCCCGGCCCAGTGTAGAGTGGTAATAACCCCGGTCGAGGCTCTGGTGTTAGGAGTCAGTCAGTGGATTGCCTGTATACCTGGGCAGATGTAACCAACAGCATCACAAGTGCTATTAAAACAAGCTACTGTAATATGCGTGCACCCTTGCATTGGACAGAACTAAATCCCCACAAATATAGCATATAGTCTCCCATTTCCAAGTTTTCAGTACAGAATATTCTGGCATCGGCTAAAAAAAACCCCAGCCAAAACATACTATTTAAATACCCTTCTATCGCTAATGATGCGTGCTCCAGCAGATCATCTCAACATGCAGTCAAATCTAACTACAGCATCAGTGACTGCAAGGTCCGATGACATCACTTAACGATATTGTTTAGCATTTACCCCACGGGTCATTTGTTTTGTGGCAAAAAAAAAAAAAAAAATTAGCTTTTACCCACAGTTTGAAATTCAAACACTTGCCAGATTTATACAGGAACCAGTAATCGCAATGAACAAAAGAAAACTGCATATACGTTTTGAACTTCGCACACATGGATATGTCCACTAAGATTCATTCACCTTCCAGCACTTAAGAGGAATGGAAGGAGAACATCTGCCTTGTGCAGGAGATCTTATAGAGGAGCAGTTCATTAGTTAAGGGGCATACACACTGGAGCAAATTATCTGACTAGATTGCTTAGAAAGTAAGCACAGATCTCTCCGTGTGTATGCTCCAGAGATTAAATATCTCTTGCTAACTAACTCAGTGCATGCAGTCAAAATTGCTAAGCACAGATCTCTACGTGTGTATGCCCCTTTAGACAAGATATCTCTCAGTAAAGGGGCATACACATGTAGAGATCTGTGCTAAGCAATTTTGCTGGTGTCAAGATCTCCCGTGGAGAGCACATACACACACAGAGATTTGTGCTAAGCTATTTTGCTAAGCAATTTTGCTTAAGCAAAAAAAGACCGGGTAGATTGCGATCAGCATCTCTCATTCTGTACACACAGAGAGATTTGCAGTCACTTGCTAAAGCAATCTAACTAGATTTTGACTGCATACACTGACTTAGTTAGCAAGAGATATTTAATCTCTCAGAGCATACACACGGAGAGATCTGTGCTTACTTTCTAAAGGTGGCCATACACACGCAGATTTATCTTCAGATCTGTCTGGTTGGAACAAAAACATGGCTATGGATGAGAGCAAATGACAGTTGACCATTTGCTTGGAAATGCTGGAAAACTGACAAACTGTCACTCATCCATAACCATGTTTTTGTTCCAACCAGCCAGATCTGAAGATAAATCTTACTAGTGTATGGGCACCTTAAGCAATCTAGTCAGATTGCTTAGAAAATAGCACAAATTTGCTCCGTGTGTACACCCCTTAACTCCCCAATGCTCATCAGAACAGCACTACCACCGTGACTGACTAGTATCTGTTATATTATTCTGCCTAACATTTATTTAGTACTATTTATTTTCCACTAATAATATGCTTTCTAGCACTTCACCTTTTAACCTCTAGCTTCTGCTTCTTTCTTATTAAATACACTTTTAGCTTAGTTGTCACCTCTGTGCTGCCCTCTGGTAACTAGCTTATGCTGGCTTTTTTGGGGTTCCGCGCCCTAGATTCAAACTGATTGGTGGGCAAATATTTCTTGGCCAATGAATATACCAAGAAACTCTAATATCCAGCATATGAAGATAAAAGACAGACCTAACATGAGGAGAAGCTGGGAAGATGAAGGCTGCACTTCCTGAGGTTTCATATCAACTCCTTGTAATCTGGTAGCAGGTTGGAGTTTGATGCAGTGGTGGTGCAGCCGACAATAGTGTTAAGGCTCAGTGTTGTGGGTGGAGAGGTGGAAGTGCCACAGGGTCTAACAAACAGTGTAGTGTGGCAAGAGGTCTTCTACGACTACCACCACTAATTTAAGCTGCGTATCCTAATCAACTCAATACCCTCAACAATGCCTGGTGTTGACCTCTCCCAGTGCTGCCCACTATCTACCCTTACAACCCCTGAGTACTGCCTGAACCTTACCCACTCGTTAGCAGTGAAGCCGCTACCGATCATTGTCCCCTCCCTTGCCAGTCCCTATCCCCCTACTTGCTTTTAGTGTTGTGCCAGATGTTCCCTACCCAGAGCACTTCCTTTTAATAACCTTATCCTTTCCCCAACTGCTGTATACACTTACCCCATACCTACCCCCAACGCTTCATGCCCTTTGTCCATTCTACCCCAACTTCTTCCAGCCTCTATCCTCCGCTCTACCCAAACGGCTGCTTGCCCTTACCCCTTATGTGCTAGTTGCCCACATCAGTGCCCTAGCTGCTAACTGCCCTCACCCTCCCATAATATGTAATAGGACCCAGAAATGGTGGCGTAGGACTCCAATTTATAATAGCTGTAGCAACAAAGAATCCTGATTCAAATATTAATAACAAAGACATTTCACTTTTTAATGTTTCTGCTGTGTAATTGGCTGTTCATTGTATTAACTGTGACCTAGAGAATAAACTTTCAAGTTAATTCCGCTACACCTGAATAAAGCAAGGTTGAATGTTGACCCTGTCACACAGGAAAATGGTCCAGTGTTGAAAAGCAAATTCCTAGGAAGAAATGCTTGACTGGTGATTTGCTTTGCAGTATGAACGGGAGGAGGAGGGGAAGGGGTGTCAGATCATACTCTAGTTCACAGATAATGCACCGAACAGCAGATTACAAAGGGTTCTGAACAAAATTAAAATGAAGTATTTGAAATTGAACAACTTCTACAACGTGTGAGAGCCGCAGGGTGTCATTTTGCACAACTTTTTCCATTAAAATGCTTTTTATTTGCAAACAGGGCTTCTGCAGATTGAAATGATACATGGCATACCTATACTATATTTTTGTGACTGCAGATGTCTCTTTATACAAAAGGATACAAGTGTTTTCCAGAAAAACTGGAATATATTTGCATAGTGTTGCATTTTAAGGTAAAAAAGTTGCAAAAAAGGTTACATCTGTAAAACTAGACTTAACACAATAGCACACGTTCCGATTTGTTTGATCATTTTAAGGCTTAAACAACATGCAAAACTCCAGCTGTTGTGAACTACAAGACCCAGCCAAACCTCAATATATTGCTCTTGGGAGGGTATGGGGGCAGTAATTCCCAGAGCCCCCTGCATATTTCTCTGTGTAAGAGTATTTAAAAAAAAATACATCTATAAAGCGTATAAAGTTCCACAACTAAGTGCAAGAAAACAAAAATAACTACGTAGAAAAGCAAGAGATGTACCTGTAACATCCAAATAGACTCTCAGGCAACTATAGGAAGGGTCTATGTATACTGGGTGCAGACATACAGAATATAGACACTTGTTATGTGAGAGGATGATATTTATCTGGATTACAGTCTAGAAATACAGAGAATGTACCACTATGATCACTCTTCCCCAGGAACACAATGAGACTGAGGTCATGCACACAAACAGGATTATAAACCACCACCCCCTCCCCTTCAAATCATACACTGCACTATCATGCACACAGGAATTAAAGAAACCCCACACACACGCCAAGGGAAAAACCCGCACAGGAGTATTACACACACACACACACACACGCCAAGGGAAAAACCTGCACAGGAGTATTAACCCCCCCAACACTACACCTGCACAGGAGTATTACACAGCACCCCCCCCACTGCACAGGAGTATTACACAGCACCCCCTCCCCCCACTGCACAGGAGTATTACACAACACCCCCCACTGCACAGAAGTATTACACAGCACTCCCTCCCCCCACACACTGCACAGGAGTATTACACAGCACTCCCCCCCCCCCCACACACTGCACAGGAGTGTTACACAGCACTCCCCCCCCACTGCACAGAAGTGTTACACAGCACTCCCCCCCACACACTGCACAGAAGTATTACACCGCACTCCCCCCCCACACACACACTGCACAGAAGTATTACACCGCACTCCCCCCCACACACACACTGCACAGAAGTATTACACCGCACTCCCCCCCACACACACACACTGCACAGAAGTATTACGCCGCACTCCCCCCCCCCACACACACTGCACAGAAGTATTACACCGCACTCCCCCCCCCCCCCCACACACACACACTGCACAGAAGTATTACACCGCACTCCCCTCCCCCCCACACACTGCACAGAAGTAATACACCGCACTCCCCCCCCCACACACACACTGCACAGAAGTATTACACCGCACTCCCCCCCCACACACACTGCACAGAAGTATTACACCGCACTCCCCCCCCCACACACACTGCACAGAAGTATTACACCGCACTCCCCCCCCCACACACACGCACTGCACAGAAGTATTACACCGCACCTCCCCCCCCCCACACACACGCACTGCACAGAAGTATTACACCGCACTCCCCCCCCACACACACACTGCACAGGAGTATTACACCGCACTCCCCCCCCCCCCACACACACTGCACAGGAGTATTACACCGCACTCCCCCCCACACACACACACTGCACAGGAGTATTACACCGCACTCCCCTCCCCCCCACACACTGCACAGGAGTATTACACCGCACTCCCCCCCCCCCCCCCACACACTGCACAGGAGTATTACACCGCACTCCCCTCCCCCCACACACTGCACAGGAGTATTACACCGCACTCCCCTCCCCCCACACACTGCACAGGAGTATTACACCGCACTCCCTCCCAACTGCACTGGAGTATTACACAGCACCCTCTCCCAACTGCACAGGAGTATTACACAGCACCCTCTCCCAACTGCACAGGAGTATTACACAGCACTCCCTCCCCCCACACTGCACAGGAGTATTACAGAACCCCCAACACACTGCACCCGCACAAGAGTATTACACAACACCCCCCATCAACACACTATACGGGAACACAACCCCATGCACATTACCGCATCTCCCGAATGAGTTGTAAAATGGCTGGAAGCACTAATGGCCTGGTCATTGCACAAACATGACAGCGGCCTCGGGCAATAACGATGGCCGGTATGTGGTGGTGGGCGATACGTTGAGGGGCCGATCACAGGGTAACTGGGGTCTCTTACCCGCTGTCATCTCACCTCTTTCCGACGGCACACACTCCGCCCCGCTGCTGTGATGCGGCCTAGCCGGGACGAGATGTTTCCTCAACGCCATCTCCAACCGTCCTCCTCCGAGCAGCCGCAGCACCGCGCTGTCAATCCCGGCTGTTAAAGTAGTGCGCCGTCACGTGGGCGAGGCCTGCCCGCGTGTGTAGTGTGGAAGCTGCAGCGGGCATGCGGTCAGGTGACAGGTCCACATGACCACTGGAAAGAAAAGGGATTTGAATAAAATAATAATATAATATTGCCTTTTGAATATAAATGAATACACGTTAAGTGGGGAGTGGGGCTTATTACTAAGGTGACCAACTTTTGAAAAGGAGGACACACATAAATTGAGGGAAAAAAAATATCATAAATAAAAGAAACAAGGAGCAAACCTTAATAGACTAGCAGGGTGGGCAGTGGCAGAACTGGCGACTCGTAGGCCAAGAGCAAGCATATGCTTTGGGCCCCATGCAACCCATACCTCCCAACTTCTAATCCATGGCAGGAGGGACATCAACGTGAGGCTGAAATATGGGTATGTGGTCTGTTGGCAAGGGGACATGGCCTACAAACCTAGTCAGTGAAAAATAGAAGCCAACAACATTTTGTACGTCCCCTATTGAAACTTTCCCCAGTCTCTGCTGCCCCCAACTCCAATATGTCCACTGTCTCTTACCTCCTCCTCCTCCTTCGAGACAGGGCCTGGGCTGGGCATAGCTAGCTGGAGTCTGGACTCAGAGCCGCAGGGTGCTGCTACTTCTGCGGGCAGGTGTGTGCAGCAGCACCCACGTGGCTATTATATTATGGCCGCATACAGTGCTTCTGTGCATGGGCAGAAGCTATGAGCAGGTGCGTAGCTAAGTTTTGGGCGCCTCCCCCCCCGCCATTAGGGGGGGGGGCCTCACCCGCCGCAACACCGCCCATGCAAACCCCCCACAATCCCCCGCAGCCTTACCTATCGCGCTGGTCCCGGCGGCTCCGTCCTTCTGCTGAGGACCACCACAAAATGGCCGCCCCCATACAGCAGACAGTTTCAGAGAACTGTATGCTATATGGGGGCGGCCATTTTGTGGTGGTCATCAGCAGAAGAACGGAGCCGCCGGGACCAGCGAGATAGGTAAGTCTGCGTGTAACTATAGCACCGCAGTCCCTGGCGCCCCCACATGCACAGCGCCCCCTCGCGGTGGCAGGGGCTGCGGTGCTATAGTTACGCCGCTGGCTATGAGCCAGAGAAAGGAACAGCACAGCGCGATCAGAGAGGTCTGCAATGTTAAGTGCAATATCAAAAAGGAGAACATAAAAGAGGACACTTTTCGAGGGAGGACAGAACTTACAAAAAAAGGACTATTATTACAGCAGATGGCATCATTGCATACCTCCCAACTGCCCCGCTTATCGCGGGAACATCCCGGTATTTTGGGACATTCCCGCGTCCCCCCGTCGTCTGTGAATAGACTTTGTGCGCATGCGCACAGCGTCTATTCTTGCAGGCAGAGGGGCGTGGGGCTGGCCAGCAGCTCCCAGAGCTGATGGTCATGCCCCCACCGCGGTGAAAAACGGGGGCATGGCCTCGCAGCAGCACCACGAGTATAGGCCATGCCCCCTTTCCGATAGGCCATGCCCCCAAAAATTTGCCGTGCGCCTTCTGTCCCGCCCCAGTGTCTCCGAATGTTGGCAGGTATGTGATTGTGACTTGGATGCTATTTGCACAGTGTCTCTGTATTCAGCATCAATGTGGAAATATGTCAGTGCCTCCAGAGGCAATACCATGCCCTGTGCCAGCATCGCAGATCCACAATGGTGCTGTACCCAAAGACCGGGCATCAATTCACTGTGATCACCGCAGTCATCCCCCATGTTAGACTATAGGTGCGTACACACTAGACCAGGGGTGGGCAACTATTTTGGCTGGGGGGCCACATAACAAAATCAGAAAATATTCCAGAGCCGCACACATAATATCTTGTATATACAATACATAGATCATAGATTTGCGTGCCAAAAATCCTACTTCGCCCGCCCTGCACAGATTCAGGGAGCCTGGGAGGGGATGCGGTATAAACTATTTCCTAATTACAACTGGGGTCATTCAAGTGCAGTTATACGTTTGCTCATTGTTACAAAGTACCATTTTCAGGTACCTACGAGCATGGGTTCTGTGGTATGGGAGGTATGTTGGCATCAGACTATCATTGATTGACAGTCTGACGCCGTTTGTGGTGGGTAGTGACATGCTATGTTTGTAAAATCTGGGGGGATCTCATCTTCATTGTAAAACAGAGATTACCTGGCTTCTGAAATGGGCGGTTTGCACTGCATTATGGGTATTGCAAGAAGCCCAATGGTGGGTACTTTGATCTGATGCTGGCGCGGAGAAACTTTAATGATGCTACCGCCTGCCGCACACAGAATTTCTTGGAGCCTGGGAGGGGACGCGGTGACACTCTGCTACAGTTGCCGCTAATGCCCGTTTGTGCCTGCCGCGCACAGCATTTCTGGGAGCGTGGGAAGTGGCTGCCGCGTCATCACGTCCCCTCCCACGCTCCCAGTAATGCTGTGCGCGGCATGCACAGACGGACATTGAAGGCGGCAGCGCCATTAACTAAATAAACAATATGCAAAAATATGGTATGTCAATGACAAGCGGCTATAGTCGGGCCTCTTGTCATACTAATATATGTCAGAGCGGCGGGCCAGACCTAAGCGGCTCGCGGGCCGCCTGTTGCCCACCACTGCACTAGACAATAACATACCGTCCAACATGACCTATTCCATTAGGTACAAAATGCTCTGTTCCTGGACTTCCTCACCAGTGGCAGTTGCAGATGTGAGCCTGCAGCACAGTCCAATATTCAAAAAGGGGAGCCACACCTACTGCCACCCCAAACATCATTGTCCTAGACCAGGGCTGGGCAACACCGGCCCTCCAAATGTTGATGAACTACACATCCCAGCATGCCTTGCATCAGTTTCAGCATGGCTACATAGCAAAACTAATGCAAAGCATCCTGGGATGTGTAGTTCATTAACATCTGGAGGGCCAGTGTTGCCCAGTCCTGTCCTAGACTCACTGACAGTTGATGTGACCCCCCCCTATGAATTTTGGACAGTGCTGGAGCCCCACCTCTATAACTTCCACTGACAGGGATGTCCACGAACAGAGAATTTTGTACCTAATGGAATGGGTCATGTTGGAGGGTATGTACGATAATCATTAACGATATGCACAATAACGATATTATTGTACATATCATCTAGTGTGCACGCGCTATATCGTTAACGATGTGCGCTCACCTGGGTCGATAACGATGCCCTCCATCATCATGCATGTACAGGCGACAGAGGACATAATTTCAGACAAATAGACCCTGGAATTTTCTGGCTCCAGGCAGGTCGCTATCTCAAAGGGTCAACCCGAGTCTAAAATGGCGGGGCTTCAATCCTGGAATTTACCAGAGTTTCTCCCATGTCTTAATTAAAAAACCTGGGTTGCCGGCTGTCTGAAAGGGTGCAACCCAGGGTTTTTGCCTCAGGTTGTGAAAAACAGCGCTGATTGGGTGACCTGGCAGGGGCCACTGGCTGATTGGCTGAGCAGGCATAGCATTGGCTCTGGCATCATGCAATGCAGTGAGCAGTCACAACCCACTTTTCATGACTTCATCCAAAGGCATAACTACCATAGGTGCAAGGGGTGCAGCTGCTATGGGGCCCAGAGCTGAAGGGGGCCCATCTTTGCTGTCTAAGTGTATGTTTTACATACATTTATCACCATCAGTTGCTAAATAGGAGGCCCTTACAAACTTTTGCTATGGAACCCACGATTATCTAGGTACGCCTCTGACTTCATCTCTGTGTGCCCCCAAAAAAACCTTTCCTTTTCTGACACACACAGTATATTGCCGGGATAATGAAACCTCTGTGTTAAGGGATCGACCCGGGAAATTCCCAGGTTAAGTGTGCTGTGTTAAAGGGGCAAAGAGCTTTGAGCCGTGCCCTAACTCAGTTTATGTATCTGGGAAAAAACCCGGGTTTTAGGGATTTTTCTGTCTGAGGGCAGTATTCAATGAGAGAAATTTGCCGTGTTTTATGGCGAGTTTGCTTTTCTCGCGTTGGACGGAGATTTTTGCTCTCAAAAAGCGAGCAACCCTATTCAACGTGCACTTCTCGCCGTCTTTCTGAGTGATTTTCACCGTGTCTCTCTGTGTAGCAATTCTCCATCTTTTAATGGAGAAGTGGAATGTGAACTATTAAAATAAAAGTTTTTTTGTTTTAATTTTGGTGTCAAAAAATCAGGAATTTTATTCTGTGAAGGGGCATGTTATTTTTTTTCATGTGCTTATAGCGCATGAATATATATTTTAATTTAAAAAAAAATATTATTTTTATTTTTTATTTTTACACAGAGCAGCCAGCAGGGGGCCGGGAGCTGAGCCGCTCATTAGATATTCATATATTCTCTGCACCCGATCATTACATATGCATGATCGGGAGCAGTGAATATACCCGGTCCCCTGCTGGCTCTGGGGGGGGGGCAGCTTGTGCTGCCCGGGTCCCGGGGAGCCCACCTCCCCCCCACATACGTTCAGGGGCAGGCAGGGAGACTTCCATCTCCCTGCCTGCCACCCTCCCACGGCTCCCTGCAGCGGACGAGCGTCCGCTGCAGGGGTTAAGATTCGCCGCGAGGGGCAACTCGCCCCTCCGACATTGAATACAGGGAGAGCGAGTGGCAGCCAGCCCTCCGGAACACAGCGAGTGTGCAGCGAATCCTAAACAGGATTCGCTGCACACGGCGATATTTTACATTGAATACTGCCCTGAAAGTGGTATGACAATTGACATACAGCATGGAGGAGGTAAAACTGGCCATACACTAGGACTGGGGTAGCCAACTTGAGTCCTTGAGAGCTACCAACAGTTAATGTTTTCCAGATCTCCTCCCAGAATCACAAGTAAAGTAATTAGCTCCACCTGTGGATCTTTTGAAATGTGTTGGAGAGTAATGAGTGCACCTGTGCAGCAGCTAGGCTGTCTGGAAAATGTGAACTGTTGGTAGCTCTCGAGGACTGGAGTTGGCTACCACTGCACTAGGATGTCATTTGGCCACTTTGTATGCGATTGCTGCAATCAATCGCATAAAAAGCGTCCAAATCGTATTTGACAGCAGGTCCAAAGCTATCCACAGTCCCGTGCACAATCTGCCGGATCGCAGCCAAGCCAGGCAAAAGAACCACATACTGTACCATATATCGCATGCGATCCTGGCATCTGGAAAGGTCCTGGGCGGCTCAAAGGGGGCTTGCGTGTGACTTCTCCGAGGGGAGAAGTTGCCATAATATATGGGGGCCTAACAGGGAGTGGCAGCAAAGGGAAAGGCATGTAATGGACATTTTCAGGGGGTTATATGCATCAGCTACATGTATGTATAAAAACATGACGCCTGCATCACAATTGCCAAGTAAAGGGCTACCCTGATCCTAAAAGTGTATGATATAAAGTGATATCTAAGCAGAAAAATAGTGACACATAATTCAGCATGTAGTTAAACACTGGGCTGCATACATTCACTTAATGGGGCCTATCACTGGCCAAAATCACAGCCACGCCCCTTTGCGTCAATGGTGTGAAAACTACCATGCGAGGAAACCTACTTTTGAACCTGGTACAAAGGTTATTACAGAGTTAGCAGTCAATTTACTTTAATAGTATACGAGGGCTGCACCAGTTGTTAATAACTTCATACTCCATCGACTTGACCTGATTTTCCTTTGCTTATTTTTGCAGGCAGCTCACCATTGCCTATTGTTAGAAAACGTGCTGGGGTGTAGGCAGGGCTATTTTTCTGCAGGCTCTAGCAGGAACTGTGGCCCTTATTCTAGTTCACTTTCTGACAAAATATTTCTTAGATGGACAAAACCATGTGCACTGCAGGTGAGGCAGGTGTAAAACCCCACCCAAATCTAATTATCTCTGCACAAGTAACACCTGCCTCACCTGCAGTGCACATGGTTTTGTCCATCTAAGAAATATTTTGTCAGAAAGAGTGAACTAGAATAAGGGCCACAGTTCCTGCTGGAGCCTGCAGAAAAATAGCCCTGGGTGTAGGACTCTGGATCTTCTTCGAAAGGAGAAGGACCCTGTTACTCCCCAACCCCTGAGAGCCAAAAGGCCTACTGAGGGGATAAGGGTTTGCAGGTCCTCCATTGGATGGATCTTATCCCCACCCCTGGAGCCAAAAGGCTTCTTTGGTGGCAAGGATCTCTGGGCTTTCTTCCCCCTTACAGCTCGGATTCTCCCCAGGGTTTGTCTAAGCTTTCCCTGGGGAACAGAGACTTCATATCTACCAACAAAGAGAGAGCCCCCAAAAACCATGAACAAAGAATAAATACGTTGTGGAGATTCCCAGTCCAGCGATTCCATATATATCCCCCATTTACGTATAAACTTCTTCACACCCTGTTCAATATGTGGGATCATGGAACGCCTGTCCAGATGAAGAAGATTGAGCAATGTTAACTTAACCGAGGGTAGAAACAGAGGGGTGGACACAGCCCAACACCTTAGGATGTTTTTTTTGTTGCCACCGTCAGTACCAAACTGAGGAATGGAGCAAGTACGGTCTTGCAACCTAGCAAGTTCCAGTTAGCAAAGTTTGCACATAGCATTTCAAGTGGCTCTTTAGTTTTCTCAAGTGACATACCTCCCAGCTACCCTTTAATGAACCACAAGTACCTGCATGCAGGGTGTCAGGCTATCAGACAGAGTAAAACTGTAATTATGGTATTTTATTATGTGTAGTGATTAATGTACTTTTTACTCCGTCTGTACCCTATGTCCATCATGCTTATGTCACTATCCCCCATGTATGTGTGGGTACATTCCCAGGACTCCAACTGTAGTATCACCCTGTACATCATATGGTGCTACCCTTATATGGTCACGCAGGAAGGATCCCAGGAGAAACTACAATAATTTTACCAAAAGGCAATCTCCATAGGGGATGATCCAATTACCCTGTCATTGTTCCTTCTATTTGCACTTTTGTGCCTTCCTGAACTCTTACAGGCATTGTGGAGCCTGACACAGCAGGACATTGACAGCTGTAGAATGAAGGAGGGATAGACCTGATGCTTGAACCCACCAATCAGGAAGCTGGGCAAACCCCACTGATGTTTCAAGCACCGTGGGAATTCAGAAGGTCTTAATAATCACTTTCACATGCCAGCTCCTCATGTTGGTCACTGTCCTGGGCTAAGAGGTAATACTCTGCCTAGGTATCTTGTGGAACGCATCATCTGCCCTGAGTGGGCCCTACTACACTCCGGTGTGGAGCGTCCGGTGCTGTGTGGACTTATATAGGTTTCCTGCACTATCACGGCTGTGTGGTATATGTGATAGGGTTGCGGTGGGGATCCCTGTGGAATTCGGAGGACTAATCTGCCATCGCTGCTGTGTGGTTAAACGATAGTTTTGCTCTGTAGAATTGGTTTGGAACTGTGACGCTACAAGGACTGCCGGTTTGGACTGCTATCTGGATATCCTTTCTATGCTACATTTGCCTCTTGTTCCTGTTTATTATCTATTTATGTGTGCTGTGGAAAATAAACCGTTATTTTGGTTTCATCTGCCCTGTGTCTGAATGATTAAGGAACCCGTATCCTCACACAGGGCATTAAATAGCACAACGGGACTTGTAGCTCCACAGCCGAACCAATACTACAATAAAAACACACACACACACACACCATGAAAGTAAAATGTTATTTACATACATGCATGTGGGGGTTTTATTGTACCACAGCCAAACCCAATACAAATTTTATTATTTATTTTTTTAACAATTTAAATACTATCAGCCTGGCACCCCCACCCATGAGATCTATATTGCAGTGTAAAAATGAAGCAGTCAGTATTTACCCTGCACAGAGAGAAAAATCACCCAAATCTTAATCTCTCTGCACAAGTTACATCGGCCCGCCCTGCAGTGCACATGGTTTTGTCCATTTGAGAAGGAATTTGCCTTTGCGAGTGAACCAGAATAAGGACCTTTATGTGGAGGGAATTCCTAGGGTTAAAATGAAAGGACATATTATACAATTGGTTCCGGTTGTTTGTCAGGGTCAAAATGTCAACATGAAAAAGATAGACACACATTGACCTATTGAATGTCGACCATTGCGGGAAAACCTATTGACTATCTAAACAATGTGGGGATTATTTACTAAGATGGGGAGTCCTACTGAAGATATGTCGCTACGGGCAACCAATTCAATTTTATTATCTTGTAGAAGGTGTTAAATAAGTGGCATTCAAACTGAAGAGAGCAACAATCTTAGTAAATAAACCCCTCTCTAATAATCCGCACCCTATACAAGTCCTGGGCTGACTAAGTCCT
Source organism: Crinia signifera (assembly GCF_055691185.1). Lineage (NCBI taxonomy): Eukaryota > Metazoa > Chordata > Amphibia > Anura > Myobatrachidae > Crinia > Crinia signifera. Next base: position 41,084,030 of record NC_139221.1, on the reverse strand, counting down.
GGGCTGACTAAGTCCTGGGCTGACTAAGTCCTGGGCTGACTAAGTCCTGGGCTGACTAAGTCCTGGGCTGACTAAGTCCTGGGCTGACTAAGTCCAGGTCCTGGGCTACGCAATGACTGCATACCAGTGGAAAAATCATTAGAAGGTGAGCAATGGTAAGCAATTTGCAGGCTAGCATGGGGCGGGAATTCACTCTGGCTGGGGGGGGGGGGGGGGGGGGGGCGCGCGTATATCTGATCGCAGGGCTCTGGGGCGCTCTGGGGTACATAGGGGCGCGATAACCCCCTATGTACAAAGCGATACATCATTATCGGATAGTGGAAAAACCCCATTGTAGTAAACAGAATAAAGAAAAGCTGTTTAATCAACCTAATAACCATGAAAGGGTGCAAATAATTTCAGTAGACAAAAAATATATAAAACTTTTTTTTTGTATAATAACCTTTATTAGTATTTTTAAAAGATACAAGAGAATTGTAAAGAAGCTAACAGTAATGTATATATAACATACAAACAGGTAAGAGAAATTAGGAATTACAATTATTGTGCTCTGGCCTCCTGTTACGTCATCTGTCTTCTGCTAACCAGACCACATTTTGGCTATACGGAGTAAGACGATCACACACAGTAAACTTTGCCGTAGCGCTAAGGTTCTTGTACAGAACATAATGTGACTCCACTTCTATGCATTATACAATGTAAAATAGGCGGTTTACAATGTTACACCTTGGTCTTCGAAGGTTCAAGAAAAAAGTCACAGGCAATACTGCGTATGTTTAGTTGCTGTTGGCCAGAATAAAAACTCAGTCTTCCCATTGCCTATACACAGTGTAGGCCCCCAATTGTGTCACCCGAACCAATAATTTACCAGATTGCAGCGTATCAATTCTGGCACCGCGTGGCTGACCCCACTGTCTGTAGATAAAGGATAGACTATATATTACCCTCTAGGTAAGTAAGACCCATCTCGGAAGATTTGTGCCGGTACAGAAAAAAAAAATAAGATAAAAGACACTTCCAGCAAATTTTTTAGGAAATCATACAAATTGCGATTGATACATTCTATACATTGGAAACAATGGCTTTTTCACATTGGTAGAAAACAATTAAGATCCTTGAGTAAACATCAAATACTGGGACCGCTCAAGTAAGCAGATTGGTTAAACAAAGCAAGCTTACCGGCCACTGGATTCAAATGATCCTATGGAAGTTCAACGCACGTACAACGCAAATTGCCCCGCCTCCCCAGCACAAGGGAAGTACAGATGTACAACTATATACCTGACTATTGTAAGGGTTGTAGGGAAAAGATTCTCCAGAAATGTACACTTACTAATTACACATCTTGCAATGGATACTATTCGTCTTAGGTAAGATATGGAAAATGCATGATCAGTAAATGGTTATTGCTATACGGAAAAGGTACATTCAATGTACACTGTTTTTACAGAGGTGCGATTTACTAAAAAGAAAATAAATCAGCAATTTAAAAATCCTTTCAATAATTAATGTAGAAGAATATCATGTAAATACCAAACCAGTATTCATCAAAATCTAGGGTATCAATTCCCTAGAAATGAGTATCTCAGTGGTCTGGGTTTTGTCTTTGGTGCCTTAGAAACAATGGGGGAGAGGCGTTGAATATTGGAGAGAGATAAAGAACAAGTCAGAACCTTTCATTTTACAAACAGCCTACACAGTGGCAGCTGTTTGGCTGATGCCTCTCCCCAAGGTTTAATACCTCTCCCCCCTGCATAACTAGGATTAGAAAATCAGATCCAAAGAGGTTGTCTCATTTGTTTATGGGTGGACTTTAAAAGGGAAGATTCATATCAGTCACAGTGTGGTTTTGTACATTTAGTCTATGGAGAGCACGCAAAAAAACAAAGCCAGGTTTTCCGGTGTAGTTGTAACTAAAGGAATCAGCCCCCAGGTTATCTTTGGGGAGTTTAAGAGTATATAAGTAAAGGCTAAAATTGGAATGACTACTTATTGGCTGAAACAACAAAACAAAAAATGATCTAGAAAGCATTATGGAGAGTAACTATTTGGACAAAGACAATACTCCCGCCTCTTCTAAAAGACAAGAAATGTCTCATATCAACCTCCCAAAATACTTTACAAGACAAAATAAACATTAAAGTAGACAAAAATAGTAATTTTCTATTTCATACAAATGGTTTGGCGGTCTTACGTACGGTTTTAGAATTTTAAGAGGAGAGGTACTGACTAGTGTTAAGGTGGCCATACACTAATGCGACTTCTCGCAACTGTGTATGGCCATCTGATCTCCCTTAAGCCGCCCGCAGGATCGCATGCGGTCCTTTTGGCATGTGATGTATCGTATGTGAGCCGTTCCCCACCACCGGTTTCACAAGGGACCGTGCATCGGATGGGATTTCAAGCACCTGCAATTTTGACCGTCCCGATCGGGCCAATCTGAAAGTGCCTGGGGGCCTTTAGGACCAGATGTATCAAGTGATAAAATGGAGAGTGATAAACAACCAGCCAATCAGCTCCTACCTGCCATGTTACAGGCTGGGTTTGAAAAATGACAAGTAGTAGCTGATTGGCTGGTTGTTAATCACTCTCCATTTCATCACTTTTTGAAGCTTGATACATCTGGCCCTAAGTCTTTGCAAAAGTGTGAACTCCTCAAACACTATACTAGGGCAACTCTTCAAAATAGATAAAAAGGGGTACATCAAATCTAAAACACCCCCTGCCCAACAGGAGAAAAAAAAACCTGATAGTAACCAATTAAAGAACATAAGAATTTTTTTTTTGTTAATTGTCAAATAGATCATTAGAAAGCATATTTCTTCTATTCACATTGCTCTGTAAGCTTGCTGACTGGTTTCTGGCTACAGCAAACACGTGTGGAGTAGATTGTAATGCACCTTTAACCACTTGAGTGGTATGCCCGGGCTGTCCCGGGCATACCACTAAAATTAAGGTATGCGCCAGTGTTGTCCAGGTGTGCACCACTGGTGCATCACCTGTCCGGGCACCCCCCACCCCAGTGACCGCTCTGCTCTTCCCTCCCGTCAATCCCCCTGGTGATTTTGGACGTCCGAGTCCTCCCGGGCCGAACACCTATAATGATTGGCGGCTGGGGCAGCGGCAGAGCACAGGAGCTCCGGCGTACAGCGCCGGAGCAGAGATGAGGGGGAGAAGGGAGGGACTGGGGGGGTGGGTGGGGGTTCAGAGACGCGGGGGGGTTGGCCCACAACTCTATGGTGGATTTTGCTGGGGCAGGACAATGAAATGTGAAGCTGCAGGGTGATAAACATATTCACCTTGTACAGTCGCACAATACTCACAGAATGGCACAAAAGAAAGGTAAAAGAGGGGAAAAAAACACAATACATTTAAAATACAACACACTGGAAATGTTTAACGGTACAATGGAAAGATGTCTGGACATGTAAACATAGCTTAGATATCCATAACTTCCAAATCTAGCAGCACAAACAAATCTAAGTTGCATATTATGTAGTGCAATGGTATTCAGCTCATGTACAAATGTCTCGTAATATTGCCACCCCACCCCTAATGAATACGGATAGCGATCCTAGTGGTCATTTTAGCACCCTGCACCTTTCAAAACCCATGCTGTTCCTCTCTTCTGTGGTGGTTCTAGCACAGGTCTGCTCTGAATATCCGTGCTTAAATACAGAACACACTGTGCTAGAAGCACGACAGCAGAGAGCGAGATCCCGGGCAGGTAAGAGGTACTGCATGGGGTGGTTTTTAAAAGATGCAGGGTGCTAGAATGAACACCAAATTCTGATCTAGGAGTGCCAGTATGACCTGCCTGTGATACTAGGATCTGCTGGCAGAGTATACCGCATCTTAAAGTTCTTGCAGCCGGAAAGCAAACAGTTGGCTGATGATTAAAGGGGATGTCCACTCCTAGAAGATTTAAGCTTGACCACGCAGCACCCCTTGCAGCCATCACAAAACCACTCAACCTGGAACTACTGTATACACTGCAGCAGGCTGTTTCTGCAGCGGAGGTGCATGTGGAGCCCCCTAGTTTTCCTGCTAGAGTCCGTGCAGGAGGATTGTGGGATTTGTTTTTATCAATTAAAAACCTGGAATGGACATTCCCTTTAAACTGTTTAGGGCTGAATAATCCTCCAGTGTAAAATTCTGAGGTAAATCCAGCCATATAGTGGTTAAAAAAAAAAAAAGGAGCTAGTATTCAGGATCATTTGCCATATATCACACGCTATGATATTACAGTAGCTAACTATGCAAAGGTGTGCTCTGGATAGCTGACTTTTATAGCTCCCCAGTAACAGGCCCGAATAAGACACACGAAGCCTAAGAGGTAGGCCACCGCCCAGGAAACGTAGGTGGCATGGAAGCGTCTGGCGAAGTCTTGCGTGCCAACCTGGGGGAATAACAGAAAGATACATGAACTGTATTTGTAATAATCTTTTCTTATAGCAAAGGTTTACATAGGATTTAAAAATGATCAATTGAGCCTGCAAGGGTACACGTTTCTATTGAGGATGGTCACAAAAAATATATTTGCCCCCAAAAACTTGCATTGAGCATTTTTGTGTCAGGTCGACCTTTTGAATGTCCACCATTTTGGGTTAACCTACATGTCAAGGGTGGGGAACCTTAGGCCCTTCAGCTGTTGTTGAACTACGCATCCCAGCATGCCCTGAAACAGTTTTAGCATGGCCAAATAGCAAGACTGTAGCAGGGCATGCTGGGATGCGTAGTTTAACAACAGCTGGAGAGCCATCCTTGACCTATAGACTGTCAACCTATACACCGTTGCCCGTTTATACAACACCTGACAGAGCCTGTATCAGCTGCCTGTACTCGCTCATCATTTCCTGCTAGTAGCTTAATAAGTGATCCAGGCTCAACTCATCACTGGACTCACAAACCAGCCACAAACACCTGCACAGAAGGGATAACAGGGGAACCCAACCTGCGCTTGCTCTCCAGTAACGGCCATGCAGCACGCAGCTTTACCGCTGGCACACACCTACGGATTGGACCAACACATCATGGGTGCTAAAAAGCACCCGTGATGTGCAGCTTACGAGTCCGATGTGACAGATCTGTAGGGTCCGACCCGATGCGCACAGGACAGTGCACCGGGTCGGATGGGGTGTCAAACACATACGATTTGGGCCAATTTCTCAGCCTGATCCGTCGGAATCGGGCGAAATCGGATAAGTGTATGGGCACCTTTAGGTTTCCGGAAAATCGCGACCCCAATAAACATGATAGGGAGCCCACTGCTTGCGACAATGGGTGCATGTGTCTGTCCCTGCCAACATATGGGTACTGGGAGAGCTGGATCGCTCAGTGATCCTCTGCTTCATGAATTTTCACAGCGTGTGCCCTGAATGTATTTCTTCAAAAAGTCACTAGATTCCATCTCCCGGCAGTGCGTTCTAGAGCAGCAGCAGGGAGTCGGCATGGTGGTTACGCGCAGTAGGTAGCATGGTCTTGCAGAGCCCTCAATGGAGAGGTCATAACCTGTCCATATTCTGGCATCTCCACAACTACTGAATCTACAGCCGTTTCTAAGCTCCCCCAGAGCACGGGTGACAACATGATGTCACCAGCTCACTGCGCTACTGGGAGCTGGGTTTCAGAGACACCAAAAGTCATCACATGTTTTTGGTAATATAGTCGCGTCCACCTCTTGGCCAGTGCTGTCATAGAAAGTAAAAAAAACACAATTACTTACAGTTAAGCCAACCCCAATAAAAATGCATATCATCCCCATAGTGATGTAGGCACAGCAACGTCTACGCGGGAGGGCACTTCCTACAGATGATCTGAAAGATTGAGAGAAGGAAAAAAAATTAAAGGGTCAGATGCACTAAGCTTGGATACAATGGAGAGTGATAAACAGCCAGCCAATCAGCTCCCACCTGACATTTTTCAAACACAGTCTGGGACATGGCAGGTAGGAGCCGATTGGCTGGCTGTTTATCGCTCTCCATTTTATCACTTGACAGTTGCTTAATGACATACAGTGCACCCCATCAGCCCCTATGTGGCAAGTCAAGGGGGAAATGACATAACCTCAGAATGTTTAAACCCAATATTGAAGATCGCAAATGATATCAAGAGCAAAACACAGCAGTATAAAATAACCTTTATACATTTCCAGCTTAAAGATGCCAAATTGTGGAAAATGTTTTGTACATTTCCCCCCTGGTCTTTCTTTAGAAGATCTGAAAGAACAAATCCCAAAAACAACTTCCAAAAGCAGCTATTAGCATTACAAAGGTATAATTGTTTTCATCGATTTGTACAGTTTAGACAGACAGAAGGATGACTTTGAATCCATGATCAGTGGAGACGGGGCAGGTATGACCAAATCAACAGTAAGAGGGACTACTAACCACTATATGAGCATTTGTATATTTATTATTATTAATTTATTAACAGTTTCTTATATAGCGCACACATATTACGCAGCGCTTTACAGAGAATAGTTGAACATTCACATCAGTCCCTGCCCCAGTGGAGCTTACAATCTATATTCCCTACCACATATACACACACACAGACATTCTAGGGTTAATTTTGTTGGAAGCCAATTGAATTACCAGTATATTTTTGGATTGTGGCAGGAAACCGGAGTAAACCCACTCAAGCACGGGGAGAATATACAAACTCCGCACAGTTTGGGCCATGGTGGGTATCGAACCCATGACCTCAGTGCTGTGAGGCATTAATGCTAACCATTACACCATCCAATCCCAGAACGCAGCCTACTTGGGGGCTCATGTAATGGACTGTGAGACGCAGGCTGTGCGGGAATTCCGAGGAGTCCGCCCATATTTTGTTGATAAGTTGATTTTGCCTTTAAAAATAATTTTTGCTTTAAAAATACACACAGGCTGGTGTTATATTTTACTGCACGTCTGGCTAACCTGTGGCTCTCCAGCTGTTGTGAAACTACTAGTCCCAGCATGCCTTGTCACAGTTTTGCTATTCGAGTGTGCTAAAACTGTGGCAGTGCATGCTGGGATGTATAGTTTCACATAGGGATGGCCATCGTTGGCAAAAAGTGCAACTGCCCATCGATCGTGTATAACCATTCTATGGATAACCATCGATGTTTTTGCATATCGATGGTTATCCATTTTCTCTGATTGCGCGGCCTGTGGGCCAATCAAAATGCGGGAGCAGGGCTTCTCGGGTGTCGTGGGCGGAGCTATGCTCCCTGTCCCAGCACTGTAGGGAAAAAGGAAAAACTAAACTATTTGTTTAAACTTTACATCGATGGTGGGAAACCACTGGTTCTCCCCCATTGATGACAGTAAAAAGGTGATAATGGCGCTCTGCCCAGGTTGCTGGCTGCTAGGTCGAGTTTGTCCCAACTCAGGAATAGATAAGAAATAGGTAGATTGACCAGCGCTCAGACACTTAAAATAAATGACAGTATTACCCCAGGAGTGGGGTGTGTGTGAAATTGTGGGAAAAAGTTGGGATGAAATGATGTCTCTCTACACAATGATGAATCAAGTACTGATTTATTTAAAGATAAAAAATATACACTGTGCACTGTTCTTGTGCTGGATGATGTTCCCAGCCGGGAGACGTGCTGCCGGTCACAAAGATACAGTCTGTGGTGGTTAGGTCTGGACCAAGCACAGTGTGTGGTTGGGGGGGGGTGCAGGGTGCCTGGGTTGGTCTGATGACTCTGTGTTTGGGCAATGCACAGAAGTGATCTGAATGGGGCGGGTGGTGACCTTACATGTACCTGATACCCTGGAATAGGCCTTGCCTCCTCACGGTCCCTCGCTGTCTTCAGTCTGGGGACTTCACCGGCGTCTGCCTGGAAGGGAGAGACGGCGGCTGTCAATCCACACCGCTACAACACCAGCCGCACGTCACTTCCGGGTTCAGCTGGGCATTGTTACCGAGAGTGGGGGCTGACGGAGCGATGTGCGCTCAACTCCTGTGTGGCGGAGGAGACTTTGAGGGTCTGTATGTTGAAGATACATCAACAACATACAGACTTCCAGTCAGACGCCAGTGAAGTCCCCAGACTGAAGACAGTGAGGGACCGTGAGGACGCAAGGCCTATTCCAGGGTATCAGGTACGTGTAAGGTCACCACCCGCCCCGTCCAGATCACATCTGTGTATTGCCCAAACACTGAGTGATCGGACCGACCCAGGCACCCTGCACCCCTTCCCACCACACACTGTGCTGTTCCAGGCTTGACCACCACAGACCGTCTCTTTGTGACCGGGCAGCACGTCTCCCGGCTGGGAACATCACCCGGCACAAGAACAGTGCACAGTGTATAATTTTTATCTTTAAATAAATCAGTACTTGATTCATCATTGTGTAGAGAGACATCATTTCATCCCAACTTTGCACACAATTTCACACACACCCCACTCCTGGGGTAATAGTGTCATTTATTTTAAGTTTCTGAGCGCTGGTCAATCTACCTATTTCTCCCCCATCGATGGCAAAACTATTCGACATCGGCCATAAACCATCGATGATTTCTAATAGTCGAAGGCCATCCCTAGTGTCACACCAGCTGGAGTGCCACAGGTTGTTCCGACCTGTTTTACTGCATGTAAGTTTCCTGAAAGGTTTTATTTTTTTATTAAATAAATCTTTACACTCTGACTGCTTTTATGAAATATACAGAAAGCATATACAACTCTGGTATTATCTGGGGTGCTCATAAGTAGTTAAAAATCCAGGACCCAGTTTGTCACTGAGGAGCAGCCACTTAGCGTGACAGAGAACCCACAGAGCTAGGTGGTAGGAGCAGAGACTGTAGGTGCCATGCCCACACATCTCCTGGCATGCGAGCAGCTCTATTATAACGGTGTCACTGAAAGTTTGAAAAGTATAGGTTAGCTTGCAATGAATCATCCTGCTCCCACAATTTAAGCACAAAACGGCTGTCAGTTCTGTACAGACGCATGGGTTTGATGTAATCGCACAAGATTGGTGTTTTTTGATTGTATGGTATGTACTTATGAGGCCCCCTTATCTCTTGGTTAACAAACCATATACGGAAGAGTGTTGTTGTAGGGGTGTGCTACCACTGACAAATATGTAGGATTCAAGGAAAAGGAAAGAAAAAGGATTTGTCCTGGTGTGGTGCAAATCCTTTTTCTTTCCCTTTCCTCAGTTCTGTACAGAGTTGGTGGAGCTCTGGGAAAACAGTTCTACTGGCAACATATACCCCTTTTACACCAGAGGATGGACCCGGGATATTGCCGCTCCAGTCCGGGGCAGGGCATGGTGTAAATGGGCTGAAAAAAAATAACACGGGTACTGTTCCCCGGGAATCTGACCCAGCAAATGTTCAGGGTCGGACACGGGGCTTATCCGGGGCTCAGGGTGGTGTAAATGGTCATTATCCGGGTTATTTGGTGGGTAGAGGGGCGCGAAGAGCTGATTGGTGCTTCTGCGGCTCTGGCAGATGATGTCATCTGCTGGAGACCCGCACAGGGCGCATGTAGCAGCGCAGCAGCAGCGTTACCACACTGTGCTGCAAGCACACTCCACACTGTGTTTACAGCCTCATCTGCTGCAGCACACACTGGCTGTCACGCAGTGTGTTCCACTTTGGCTGACCCCAAACCTGATCTGTACCATCATGTCTGCAACTGCAACACAGCTACTCCGTCTGCCATCTTTGCTGGGAGCAGAACCCACCCCCTCCTTTTTCCCTTTCTTGTGACCTCATCTCAAACAGCCCAAAGGTCCATTTTTAATGACACCAGCAAGGAAAGACAGGGCTGATCCGTTTTCAGTGTGAAAGGGCCTTACCCGGGAATAACCCGGATTGAATTGCAGTGTAAATGGGGTCTGAGGCAGGGCATGCCCTGGCAATTTCCCGTGTTCGATTTCCCGGGTCCTACCCGGTATTCTGGTGTAAAAGTGGTAATAGAGTCATTAGCACTGCAGAGCACGGTGGTGCCTAACACATCAACCACAATAATAATAATAATAATAATAATAATAATAATAATGTTTTGTATTCTGTGTAACCCTTGTGCAGGGTGTCACATGAATAAAAGAGAACGTTAGATACATTTTATATATAATAGCTCACATCTAATACACCTTTACCCCCACCCAAAGTAACTAAACCTTGTTTTTTTCCAATGTTCTGCAGTAGTTTTTATTGAAGGCTCCCATTCCTTTTATTATAATCTTTTATTTTTTAGGGTTCTACAAAGCAATCGCAGAGCTGTACAAGATAAAGGCATGGTAGTAGCGTAATGTGACAACTCATCGGCGGGGTTAGAACACATCGCATCCTGTTGCAGAACCAACAGGAAAAGATGGGGGGGGGGCAATTTGGAACTCAACAAGCCTATACCTAGTGTAAACATCAGAGTTGTTAAATGAAACAAGGAGACCAAAGACAGACCTGGGGCTCAGACAGTATGGATAGTGTCAAACTCTGTACGGGAGAGGTGACATTCTAACGGGAAGGATAACGAGAAGAGGAACTGGGAGTATAAGATGGTCAAGGGAAGAGAGGCAAGAGGAGATCTAGACTTGGGAAGGATCCAGATTACTCTCATCACTACGCTCCCAAGTTCTCCCATGTCTTTCTACCTGTGAGGTGCCCATAACTGCAGCCCACATTCAGTATATGGTCTGAGTATTGGGGATACTAGGTTTGCTTCATGTATATTTCTTGTCCATTGCAGCTGCTGCCAGGCAACATGCTAATCAAGAACACAGCAGTTTCTCCAAATGATAAGTCATTATTGTTTAAGCGACATTGCAGATATCATGACCTAGGAGAAAACTCTACAGTATAAAGTTTCTTCCATCTCAAGATTTATCAGCAGCCTACTTTATCATGGACGATAAAAGACAGAAAGGGCCAATGTGGATTGATGCGGTGCACCACTTATATAGCCCACTGACTCCTATTCAGTTTGTATGGTTCCACCAGCTCTATACCTGTACTGTACACACCTCCTTTCTTGAGCTTCATGGCCACCCTAAGACATGACATGAGAAGTGTTCCATGCCAGTTTCATCTTCTCAGTATGTAGTCAGGGTGCCAATGATGGTCCATGGGACGATGTGATCAGGAAGTTCTCCCGATGTGGATACCTTCAGAGTTGCCCACCAATAAGTGTGGCCAACTCAGGTTTAGCTGCCTTCCACTGAACAAACAGTAGACGTGGCACAGCTGTAATGCTGGCAACAGTCCTCAATGTTGTTGGTTCCCAAACTGGCTGCCGTGGCACCCTGGGGTATTAGAGGGTTATTTCAGGGGTACCACAGATCAGTGTGTTCTGGACCAAATCAAACCTTTGATGGTCCGTGTAATAGAATCTAATTATTAGCTAATCGGACTGGAACCAGTAATGCATGGCAGGATTCGGAATGAGACCAGCAATACGTGCCTAAAACCAAGAATGGAGCAGAGAAAACATATAAGAGCGAGCGAGATAGGACCAGTAATGAGCACACAGGTATCTCCATAATGCGTAGAGTTGACCAGGTTGGGACTGGTAAGGCATACAAGTGGCCGGGCTGGGAGAAATAAACCTAACTACCACCACCCAGACTGGAAATAGTGGATGAGTACTAAAGTTAACTGACACAGGCTCCGCTGAGCCAAACTGACACTTGTAGAAGCAGTGACCAAGAAGCATTAAAATAAGGTCTCCCGTGGTCTCCCATTGGATGCTAGTAAGGAGTGATTCTATTGGTGAAGATTTGATCTGGTGACTTTCCCAAAATGCAGGCACTGACCGTATCTAATGCAGGACATTGTTGGCCTGGATGCTGGAGAAGATGCAGGGGAAAGTCTGACAGCAGCAGAACCCAAAGAGAGCCAGCAGGGATGTTGGCGCATTAAGTATTGGGGTGCTGAACCCCAAAATTTATAGCAAAACATTCATCAACTTACACAATATAAATGCTGGACATTTGGATCTTTATATACAGCATATAGTATTTGAGTAGTTGGAATATCTCTCTGAGCAGTACGGAGTTTGTATATTCTCCCCGTACTTACATGAGTTTCCTCCGGGTACCCTGGTTTCCTCCCACAATCCAAAAATAAACTGGTAGGCTAATTGGCTCCCAACAAAAATTAAGCCTAGAATGTCTGTGTGTGCGTGTACATGTGGTATGGAATATAGATTGTAAGCTCCATTGGGGCAGGGACCGATGAGAATGTTCAAATATTCTCTGTAAAGCGCTGCGTGCGCTATATAAGAAACTGTTAATAAATAAATAAATAACTAAATGAGCGCAAACAAAAAAATACATAGTGCAACATTGCAAGATGTTATATGATGTTATGGGACGTTTTGCAAATAGAATAAAATACAATTTATTTGACAAACTCACATATTATAAGAATTTAAGAGCATGTAACCCATGTGGGTAAAGGACACAGTTGCCACAGAGTAGATACTGTTCCCTGTAGTCCAAGGAGTAGTCCCCGGTTCTCAGTCCAACAGGATCCGATCGGTGGTGGTGGTGGTGGTGGTGGTGGAGGTGGGGAGTTTGCCAAATAAATTGTATTTTATTCTATTTGCAAAACATTATTTGCACCATATTTGCCTTTGTCGAGCCCCATTTAGGATACAAGGAGGAGATCGCACTATTGAAAGGAGGATTCCTACAATTGATATGCGCATTAACTTCTATCCTTTGAGTGAAATGCAAAAAAATAAATAACATCCCATAACATTTTGCACTATGTATTTTTTTGTTTGACCTCTTTTCAGAGAGATATTCCAACTACTCAAATACTATATGCTGTATAAAAAGATCCAAATGTCCAGCATTTATATTGTGTAAGTTGATGCATGTTATACAATCTTTTCGCCAGTGGGTGTCACTACTTTCCTGTTGTGCTATATGGTATTTGAGCTTTTTGGGTGAAGGCTCTCCTGTGTCACCCTGGGCTGAATTTGTTGTGAATAGCGCTGAGGTATCAGTTTTATTTTTCTTGTTGTGAACCCCAAAACTTGGCAAGTACTTTCAATATTGGGTTAACACAAACAATGGATGCCTTTATTCGGTGTAGCAGAGAGGTACACTTTCCAAAGAAACACTGATAGCAAAGCGGCCACATTGTCATTAGTTCTGGTCTTGAACAAAATAGATTAGGAGCGACTGATCTAAATAGTGACAAATAAACGATATACCTACATTTCCAAATTAGACATCTTATGATAGGTATAATAGATATCTTATTATTCTTCGAACAGTGGGCAGATGTATTAAGCCTTAACAACAGATACATACAAGTGTGATAAAGAGAGATAAACGTCCAGCCAATCAGCTCCTTACTGACTTTTTTCAAACACAGCCTGTAACATGGCAGTTGGCAGGTGATTGGCTGGATGTTTATCTCTCCTTATCACCCTTGCATTTATCTCTTGTTAAGGCTTAATACATCTGCCCCACTATCCGCAATGAGGAAGCACTATGGGACCATCTGTCTGTTATGGATGACTAGACTTGAATGTGAAGTTATTTTACTCTCGGATGTTATAGTAGTGGGGGTTGATGTATCAAGCAGTGAAAAGAGAGAAGTGAAACCATAGCAACCAAACTGATACCTATTATTTTATACAATACACTTGGTAAATTCTACTTCAAAGCTGATTGGTTGCTGTGGCCAACTTCTCTACCGCGTTATACATGAAGACCCATATTAAACATTGGGCCAGATGTATCAAGCTTTAAAAAGTGATAAAATGGAGAGTTCTAAACAACTAGCCAATCAGCTCCTACCTGCCATTTCACAGGCTGGGTTTGAAAAAATGACAGGTAGCAGCTGATTGGCTGGTTATTTATCACTCTCCAAGCTTGATACATCTGGCCATTAATGTGCTATCTATGATGGGATTCGGTATGAAATCCCGATGGTTAAAATCCCGACAGGGTCAATATCCCAAATGGGTCATAATACCGACAAGGACAAAATCCCGACATTTAAAATCCCGACTGGGTCAAAATACAGACATATAGAATGTACAGGTGAAACAGTCAACATGACTTTCTGTTGACAGGTCGCGAGGTCGACATGGGTTTTTTCACTGTTTTTTGACCCAAATGTCGCCACCGTCGACATGGACACAGTTGGAGGTGAACTGCAGCCGCTCGCAATGCTTCGGGCACGGTGCCTCGCTGCGCTCGGCACACTATTTTATTCTCCCACCACGCCGTAGTGGATGGTAGGGCATGAAATACCGCCTGTCGGCACATGTCGGGTCAAAAAACAGTGAAAAAACCCATGTCGACCTTGCGACGGAAAGTCATGTTCACTGTTTCACCTGTACATTCTATATGTCGGTATTTTGACCCTGTCGGGATTTTAAATGTCGGGATTTTGTCCTTGACTGGATTTAAAATGTCGGGATTTTGTCCCTGTCGGTATTATGACCCATTCGGGATTTTGACTGCATCCCCTATGATGGATTCATTTAAATTGGAGGTGTCATAGTTCCTCTGAAATCCAGCAGATAACACAGGAGGAGCTGGAACAAAATGTGAAAGATCCTCATCTTAAATGTAGGTTTAGTACTCTGCAATATAGCCCTCTGCATTGCAACAGATTTAACAAAACTTGACCTAATTTGTAAGAAGATTAGAAGAAAAAAAAACACTTGCCATATGACCACGGTCTAAATGAACATTTAATGATGTCAATGTTCACATGACTACAATGTGACCAGGCTTTTCCTACATTGGCTCAATGAACAAAAAAACAATTCACACACAAAAAATTTGGAGCGCTTTTAACCCTCAAGCTGAAATGTACAAAGAAGTATGAAACCGACTGGGAATATATTTTGAGACATTTGCCTGATTGCTTTGCTGGCTAGGGTACTTTGGTAAATCACAAAAAAATGTATTTACTGAACTAAAGAAATGTTCTTCAATCAAACCTTGGAGACTGCATAGGTTTTGGTTTCCACCACCACCAAACAACGGGGTAACAAGGTTCTAGAGCAGTGGTTCACAACCCTGGTCCTCAAGTACCCCTAACAGTGCACGTTTTCCAGGTCACCCGGCAGGTGCACTCATTATTCAGACACATTTGAAAAGATCCACAGGTGGAACTAATTCTGTCACTTGTGATGCTGTGTGGAGACCTGGAAAACATGCATTGTTGGGGGTACTTGAGGACCAGGGTTGGGAACCACTGTTCTAGAGCATCCTGTGCTGCCCCTGTCCCCTAAACGCATGAGGTCATGACATTGTGAAGAGCGGACAGGGCCACCAGTGCTGGTGATGCTTTGAGTAACTACGCAGACTGCTGGGTGCCTGCCCAGAGAATACCAAGGATGATCCATGCTGCAAAGGCCCTCGCACACCCCTAGTTACGCCCCGGCTTGCAAATACCAGGAGCACTTTTTTATTTTGGTCTATTCAGGTGTCTCGGCGGCTTAACAGTTTTCTTTATTTTTCATGCAACATCAAACAAACAATCACAAAACAAATACACATTTTCATAATGCTCAATGATCTGTTATATTTGATGCACTGAAAGTGTGAGATACTTACATTTTCTTGCAGTGTGGGCACTTGGCCAGTGTGTTAAACCTCAGCTCCATCCACTGTAAGACAGAAAGGGGGAGGTTGGACATAGTATTTATTTAGCTGCCTCTCAACGTCACTGGAAGATGGCAAACACAGGCAGAGAACCATTTCCATCTCATCTTTGTGTTATTTACATCAAGACCTGATGTTTGTCTGCCAACAGGCCAAGGCCCCACAGACCGGCCTTTCCGAAGTAGGGAGTTCCCATGCTAATAAAACTAGGTCAGTCACTAGGTGACGAAACACAGAGAGGGGCAGCATTACTGTGTGTGCCTTGCTGAGGTCTTAGCCTCTCCTATACACAACAGTCATGTCGTACTGTATGAACCTAAGGACCTGCCTCTCGCTGAGGACCCAGCTTGTTTCTTTAGCTTAAAATATCTTGGGAACAAAACAAACTGCTGACATCTGGGAAGTCTCTAAAACCAAAAGATATTTGTTCCCAATCTTCCCTGTATTACTTAGGATTTTCTTATTTTTAAGTGGCCTACACACGGGGAGATGTTGCTGAGTGATCTGAGCAATGTAGAACACTCATGATCACTCAGCAAGATCACTCAGTACACATCGATAGGTCAGCGCTGAGCGATCTGTCAGGGCCAGTGTCCTCCGGTGAGAACACTGACACGACCTGCGATCTAACTAGATTTTTCTATCATGCTGGATCATAATTGCTGAATGATAGCAACGCACTGCTATCCCTATGGCCCCTACACACTGGGAGTTATTCTGGTTGGTTCGCAAGGCTGCAAATTTGCAGCCTTGTGAGTCCATCCATGCCGATACGCACACACCCCCTCACATGCTGCGTTTGTTGTTTGCACGGACTGCGAATGGATGTTTAACAAAACATCCATTCTCAGGCTGCCGCTGACCATGAAATGATGTGGAAGGCCCTTAGATTTGCGTGGGCATCCGGTGATGTCAGCTGCCTGCCCCCGGCGCTCACGTCACTGGGCGATTTCAATGGGAATGCCCAGCGGTTTCAGTCTTGGGTGCGTGCAGCCAACGAACAGTCTGTTCACCATAGTCACAGGGCACATGCGCAGAAATGCGGCTGCGCATATGCCAAACATTGGTCCCCGTGCAAACTAAAGGTCCATACGAACGGACCAGAATAATGGCCACTGAGCGATGTAGGGGCATTTTCTAATCAATCTAGTGAGATTGCTTACAAAATGCCCTGAAATCTCCCCATGTGTAGGCCCCATAAGATGCACTGTTCCAAATCTGAAGATCTAATGATGCGATTCAAAGATGCCGTTAGAAAAACATAAAAAAAAGGAGCAGCACAAAAAAAACAACAACCATGCATTTATATTCGGAACTTATCTTTATGTTGAATACGCAGCCTTCATATTATATAAGGGTTTGTATTATATGTTTTACTTAAAACCGCAGTACTGAATGCTTGCTGTAATTTACAGCAAGAACCATGTAATATACAGCACAAAAACACAAATATATCATCTATATAGCCAATAAATTAAACGGAGAACACCCGATCACCCTCACTGTACAGCGACAAATCCATTAACGTGTCTACTGCAGGTGTAGCACTTTCCCCATCAGGGTCAAAGGTGTAAGTAAATGCCCTACTATTTCAGTGTACTGTGTAAATGCGCCTTAATGACCTACCAGAAACGTATTCCCACAGTGACCGCAGACTACTCTGGTACCTTCTGGCTGGACGGGGAGGGCAGGCTGGGCCGGCTGTTCTTCAGGAATCAACATCACCGGTCCCAGATTAATAATACGTCTGCTATAGAAAGAAATCCACATTACTCCCAGTGAATTTCAAAATCTTAAAACACGTTAAAATGCGCCTAGAAATAAGATCCTGCTTGCGCTAACAAACCTAACTACATGCAAAACTAATGCTGTTGGGTCTTAGTCCTTACATCACCCATTTAGTGTCATTGTATTAAGCCCATGGTGCATCAAAAGAATGGTAAATGTGGTGTTACACTTGCAATCCTGTTTTCGAGACTTTACATTTAACAGAGTAACCAGTCCGGATGTAGATAAGGTGTAGATAGGGTGATCTTTTCTTTAAATACTGAATGATGGGCCCAATTCTGGAGGCCATATCTCCAGAAGGATAAAAAAAAAACATATTAGAAACTGTACAAAGAAGGGCAACTAAACATGCCAAAATAAAAAAAAATTTTTTTTTAAATATCGAAATATGTAAAGTTTGGAGTAGAGAAGGGAAAGGGGGGACACGATAGAGACTTTCAAATATACCAAGGGAAGAGAATAGAACATGAGGACATGCACTAAAACTGGAGGGAAAAATAAAGAGAAGAAAGGGCACGAGGTGTCCTAAAGAGGCTAGGGAGGGGCTGAAGTGCATAGCTGCAGTTCAGTTAATTCAGGGTGTCAGACCCAAATGCAGAAATGGTTACAAAGAAGGGGGTTGTAAAACCACGCTATGTCTGGACACATGCAACAGGTGTAACAATATAATATAAAAAAATTATTATTAAGATAAATAAAAAAAAATATATATATATATATATATACATACATACACACACATACACATTTAGGGCATTTAGATAGTTGCCATAAGGTATTCTGGTACCATACATATATGTGCACAGATATAGGGGCAGATTTATTAAGCTTGGAGAAGAGATAAACTGGAGATAAAGCAGAGAAAAGGTAAAAGGAGATAAAGCACAGCCAATCAGCTCTGTTTGAAAAAGACAGTTGGGAGTTGATTGGCTGGTGCTTTATCTCCTTTTACCTTTTCTCCGCTTTTTCTCCAGTTTATCTCTTCTCCAAGCTTAATAAATCTGCCCCAGAGTCACCCAAATGTCCAGAAGGAGTAATGTCCACTGTCTGTTCCTATGAGGTTTTCCTTTTTTTTTGTATTCCCAGTAGTTAGGAGCCACTTGAAGGATGTTAAGGAGAGACTGCGCTTTCCAGCCACAGGAGCACCTGAATAGGGAAGTCCTGATGTTTAGAGGCTGGCTTGTTTGTATCCTTATGTTGGTGAGGCTGAAGGGGAAACAAGAAAGCTGGTCCAGTCAGAGTGGGGACAATAAAGTTGTAATCCAAATGGTGGGTGTCTGTGCCTGGATTCACCGGCGAGTTTTGCTCTAAGGCTTTTTCAAGGTGTTGTATGATTAGGCAGGTCTTCTGAGGGAATTAAGTGCTTGATTCTGGCTATATTCCTTAGATGATAGAATGAGGATTTGAATGTGGCTGACACCTGATGTTTAAGTGCCAGGCCACTATCCAGGACCACACCAAGATTCCGCACATGATCAGAGTTTTTTAGTGCTGTGCCCCCCAGCGTAAGACCTGTCAGTTGGCTATGCGGTTGCCTTGTCTTGTGGTTTATCGTCAGGACTTCTGTTTTCTCTGGGTTCAGTCTCAGCCAACTGGCACTCATCCACTCCTGGAGCTCAGCTAGCCAGCCATTTAAGGTTGTTATTGTGTTATCGGTGCCTGGAGCAAAGGACAGGTACAGTTGGGTATCATCTGCATAGCAGTGGTAGACCAGGCCATGACGTCTGATTATGTCACCCAGTGGGAGCATATATATTGCAAAAAGCATGGGAGATAGTATAGAACCCTGTGGGACACCACAAGACAACGGCACTGGTGGTGAAGAGTATACTCCTGATGAAACTCTGATCTGCCAGCGAGAAATGATTTGAACCAGCTAAGGACTGTGCCACCCAGACCACAGAAATTCTTCAGGCGGTCAATTAGAATCCCATGGTCAACGGTGTCAAATGCTGCAGAGAGGTCCAGAAGGATTAGGATTGAACAGTCTCCTCTATCCCTTGTATTTAAGAAGATCATTGAGCACACATACCAGAGCTGTTTCTGTGCTATGTCTTCTTCTGAATCCCGACTGGAATGGATCAAATGTCATGGGTTGACAGGTGGGTCTCTAGTTGAGTTGCAACCACTTTCTCAATAACCTTTCCTAGAAAAGGAAGATTTGATACTGGCCTGTAGTTGGTCATGCAGTCAGGGTCTAAATTAGATTTTTTAAGAAGTGGTCTGACTATTGCTTCCTTTAGTGGTTAGGGAAAAACGCCTGTCTGCAAAGAGCATTAAACTATTAATGCAGGGCCGATTATTTCCATACACCCTGAAAGAAGTTTGGATGGGGCAGGGTCCAGATTACAGGAGAAGGGACTCAACAGTCGGGAAATTCCAGCAATGTATTGTACATCCACTTGGTCAAAGATGTCCCATGAAGGCAGGTGTCTTACACTGGCAGGCTTGGTATGTTGGGGTACTCCTTTGGTGTCACTGTGGGGATTCCAGCCCGGATGATAGATACTTTATCTGAAAAGGGGAAGACCAGATGGGCCAAGTGGTTCTTCTCAGCGTCAAACTATGTTTCTCTGTCTTTTATAATCCTCCCAAAAAAAATTCTCAAATATTGATGGCAGATTAATTTTTTATAACTTCAAGTAAATAAGAAAAATGTGGGTACTTGTGTACTAGCACAGCGCCCATCGCATCGGAGACCATAAGGCATGCGTTGGTATGCGATGCGATGTTACGCGATGGCAGGCGATGTTATACAATTTTAAATTGTATACCATCGCATTGTATGACATTGTATGGCATTGTATCGCATATACAATGGTATGCGATTTAAAATTGTATAAGCACCCTAATGGGTTTTTCCATGTTAAAAGTGGCCCCTATAAGTTAATTAAATGTGATGGGTCCTTAGTATGTTAAAAGCACCCCCAACGGCACCCCCACCCCGAAGCCTGCGAGGTGTGATTTTATATAGTGTGGCGAGCGCAGCGAGCCACCGAGCACGAAGGGTGGTATGAAAATGTCTTAGGACGCGTACCGCCGCCGCTAGCCACACTTCGGGTTGGCGTTCATAGTGGGGGTGGCGTGGGGGTGCATTTAACATTGAAAGCCCCTATTAGGGAGCTTATACAATTAAACATCGTATAGGGGGCTTATACAATTTAAAATCGCATCGCTGTGCATCGGGTGTATGGCATGTGATACGATTATATGTCGTGCAACCTAATATCGTGGGCGCCGTACTAGTACACAAGTACCAAAATGTGTAATACCTTTTTTTTTTTTTTGAAAACGACACATCTTTAAAAAAAAAAAAATCTTATCTAATACAACTTTGTGTTCCAGTGGGTATGGATCATTCAGTCAACCCAAGAAAGGTTGACATTCCTTAAGTCGACACTGGAAGGTAGACGGGCAGAAGGTCGACAGGGACTGAAATTCGGCAGGGTCCTTAGGTTGACCGGCAGAAGGTCGACATGTATTTTAACATTCTTTTAGGGGTCTGGATCTAGACATCTAGTTCTGGACACCATCTATGTGTACGGCAACCTCTCGCATCCCTCGCAATGCTTCGGGCACGGTGCCTCGCTACACTCAGCACACTATTCTATTCTCCCTCCATGCCCTAGTGGATGGTAGGGCATGAACTACCGCCTGTTCTACATCCCGTTCCAGTTGATAAATTACAAGAGAAATTAAATGGCTAATGGTCCAGGTGACTAGAAACACCATGAAGACTTGTGCGGTATAGTTTTAAAGGTACGGTTAAGGTGCTAGGGCAGTGGGTCCCAAACTTTTTTGAACCACAGCACCCTTGAGTATCAGAATATTTTTCACGGCACCCCTAGGTCAAAAATTTGTTGTCAATAGATTTAGAAAAAATTAAATCAAGTAAATTGTGTTTATAGGTCATCCTTAGGATCAATTATATAGTGAGGAACCAGATTTGCTTTTGTTTGCCCACATATTTCATGATTAGCAGCCATCAACTGGTTTTGCACCTGGCATTGCCCATAACTATTATGAATTTGTCCTAGACCACCAATCCAAGGCACCCCTGCAAGTGTCCCGAGGCACCCCAGGGTGCCTTGGCACACAGATTGGGAACCACTGTGCTAGGGCAGGGTTGCCGACTTTTTAATGCTCCTCTTCGGGAGAAGCCCGGAGAGGAGACTTTCCTTACCCGATCGGGGGGTGGGGCTTGACGGTGACGTCATTAAGCCCCGCCCCCACTACGGGAAATAGTAGATATTACTGATATCCATGGAGGGGGCGGGGCTAAAATGACGCGATTGAGACCCGCGGATTGCGGCATTTACATGCCGCGATTCGGTGGGTTCAGGGGGGTCCCCCAGATTCCGGGAGGGTTGCCCACCCTTCCGGGGGGCCGGGAGGGGGACCCGATTTTCGGGAGACTCCCGGGAATTCCGGGAGGGTCGGCAACCCTGTGCTAGGGAATATGCGCAACAGAATACAATACAATGCCAATAAGAGGTATAGTTACTGCTTGACGGACTCCTGCGACTAGGAATCGCTGAAGGGAAGGTATGATAGATGGCAATAATGTTCCTATTTATAGTCTGTGAGTCAAGTCCGTGATTGGGCACCAGACATGTACACAAACACATCCTACTCCATTACCCAAGTGGGGGCACACTCACCTTTATGTGAGACAATAGTTATTCACCAGTTTCTTATATAGCGCAGCAGATTCCATTGCGCTTTACGATTACGATTGTAACAATACAGTTTAAATAGCAGGCAAATGGGCATGTAGCTGTATTGAGTATATGGCCAAAGAAGAAGATCAGTCTGCATTGTAGGTAGACATTTTTTTATATATAATTTAATATTATTGGGGGACGTGGTATATTTTGTTGACATTGACCATGTTGACATGAATGTATGGTCTAGAAAAGATTTCTAGTAGTCTTGTGGTAAATGACCTAGTACTCTAGCAGGGTCTTCGGAGTCTGATAGTCAGCATAGAGTATCGCTAGTCTCTATCCCTAACCCTTCCCCAATGGATAACCCTAACTTCCCCTTGCAGTCTAACCCAACCCCCAGTGCCTAAATTTAATCTTCATTCTCGGAGCCTAACACCCATCCTAGTGCCCAACTCTAAGCTCCACTCCTGCAGCCTAACCCTCTCCCTAACGCCCAACTCTAACCTCCACTCCCGCAGCCTAACACACCCCCTAGTTCCTAACACTAACCTCCCTTCCAATAGCTTAATCCTCCACTGCTGATCCATGCAGAATGTTCACATTTTAATGTTTAATGTCAACATCATAACTGTTGACATTAGGACTACATCCATTATGGTGAGCTGTGGTGGTTAACAAAGATTTTTATGGTGAGGGTGTTGTTGCAGTCAATAAAGAATTTAGGAGTTTTAAGGAGTAGCTATTCTACTGAACTGTATCGGCTGTGACTGTTCCCACTGTTGTCCTACAACAGGAGGGCAAAAAAGGGCACGCTATTTGTAAAATAAGTTTTATACAGTGCATTTGCAAGTACCCCTTCTCCTATAAATCTTTCATTTAAAGTGTAGGCCTTCAGCGCTGAATTTCCAGCGGCCTATTGTAATAAGCTTACACACAAACGAAACATAAAAGGCCCTCGCTAATGATTTATATAAGCCATAAATAGGACTAAAGCACGACGTTTGTACTGTACAGGGTGAAAGGGTAGGAAATAATGGACTCTGATGTGACTGAAGACTCTTCCGAAGGAGGGATACTACTTTTACTTCCCACAGACATCTCCTGAGTGGGAACAGAAGGCAAGAATCTTGATGTGTGCTGGGAAGCCCAGACACAGCCTCCTGAGAGAAGCATTTCTCTGCCAGTATGTGATGCCCGCACTTATTAGTAACATAAGTTGCTGTACTTTGCCATAAGACTAACATTGACTATACGGTAGGAACATTTATATATCTGCATTAACAGAAAGGGTTATCTATGTTTAAGTACATGTTTGGACAGCACGGATGGTGTAATGGTTAGCATTACTGCCTCACAGCACTGAGGTCATGAGTTCGATTCCCACCATGGCCCTAACTGTGTGGAGTTTGTATTTCTCAACGTATTTGCGTGGGTTTCCTCGGGTGCTCCGGTTTCCTCCCACAATCCAAAAATTATACTGGTAGGTTAATTGGCTCCCAACAAAATTAACCCTAGAATGTCTGTGTGCGCGTGTACATGTGGTATGGAATATAGATTGTAAGCTCCTCTGGGGCAGGGATTGATGTAAATGTTAAAATATTCGCTGCAGAATTTGTATCCGCTATATAAGAAACTTAATAAATAAAAATAATAAATGTACAGTACTTGTTGCTTATCTAGGCAGATACTTAATGTGTTTAGGTGACCGGTACTCTATAAAATGAAAGTAGACATGGAAAGGAGGATTAAAAACCTCCTTTATTCAAAATTGGTCAGTATGTTACATTGCTGCTTATAATTAGAGAGTGTTATGCTGATCATACATTAGAAAGATTTCAGTGCCGAATGCACAATTTCGACGGCTGGTGCGATGCATTGTGTATGTTTTTTGTGCACATTGGGCCTTATTCTGGTTGAATCGGACGGATTGTATTTCGGATGGGCAACGAGTGTTCTTAGCCCCGCCTACCGTACGGATCGCTCACACCATCCAAATGCGGTAAGACACCCGAGCGTACGGACCGCGAGTGGAAGTCCTCATCTGTGGGAACTTCCCCCATTCTCCAATGGTCGCAGACCATCGAATGATGGACCGAGCGGTCAGACAGCCCAGAGTGCTCCAGAGCACTCAGACATTTCTCAGTGCGAACGCAGGGATATGGGCGGGCAGCTGACAGCGCCTAAGTCAGCTGTCCGCCCCCCACACATGCTTCACAGCTGCATTACCATACGTATGCTCAGCGTTTTCATGAAAGGCGGGGCGTACGCATATGGTAATGATCCCAAACAGCCCTTCACGCCCCTCTCCTCAGATGGTTCCAAGCGATCTTTTTCTGCACGGAGTTCACACCTTGCTCGGACGTGCAAGGCGGTCGCACACGCGCAGAAGCGCTTCTGCACATGTGCAAACACCAAGCATCGGTCATCCGTCCGCACACGCAGCCGCCCGACTCAATCAGAATAAGGGCCATTGGGGCAGATGTATTAAGCCTGGTGAAGAGATAAACTGGAGATAAAGTGGAAGGAGATAATGCACCAGCCAATCAGCTATGTTTGAAATATGACAGTTGGACGTTGATTGGCTGATGCGTTATCTCCTTCCACTTTATCTCCAGTTTATCTCTTTGCCAGGCTTAATACATCTACCCCAATGTGAGGTGTTTTGATACGATTACGATCCGATGGGCGGGGTGTGAGATGGATCCTATGATATTACCTGCTGCACGTAAGATCTGAATATACTAATAATGACAAGTATGCTGGGTGTTGCAGATGTAATGATAGATCTTATGTGAAATTGCACACAAGATCTTTCGTGTGTCTGGGAAGCTGCCGGGGAGTTCACGGGAAATTGTCTAAATCTAAAATATTAAAGATTCCAAATCATTCTAATGTAAGGCCAGCTTTATAGTCACTCACGACCATCACTACTACAGAAACCTACACACTAAAGGTGCCCACACACAGTAAGGATTTTTTTCAACAATATGGCCATTTCTGCCGCAGCACCTCCGCAGTACCCCCACCACCTCCACAGTCACCCCCACCATTGACACAGAGAGAGGCCGGCGGTGGGCAGGAGATTTCAAATGAATAGGGCGGCCCCTAATTGGCTGAGAGAGCACTCTCAGCCAACAAAATATATATATATATATATATATATATATTTTTTTTTTTTTTTTTTTTTTTTATAAAGTGCAAGCATTATACATTATATTTACATTTCAGAATCATTCTCAAACTCCAAATATATTATATACCAGTTAGGCCGTGGGCATCCTATCCGCCGTGATGTGTCCTTGCAGATAAGAAGGCAGTTACACGGACACCGGACATACTTCTTCCCCGTGGGAGGGGTTTTGATTGGCTGAAATAAGGTGCAAGATAGAAAGGTTAGGGCCACAATTATCAGACAATTTTTTTTTTTTTTAAAGAAACAGTGCCATTTAAAAAATTACAAGGTTTACTTAACCCTTTGGGTGCCAGCATCCATGAGAGATGTTCTAGATTTCCGCTAAAAATGGCAGCGTCACTCACATTTGTTATATAAATTCAAGTTAAAAAATGTTATGTAAAAAGGATTATACTTCCTTTATAAAAAGGTAACCATTCCAGGTCATTATTATGAATGAAAAGGTTCACAGCTATTTGGACAAAATCACTTGGAACTCAAAGGGTTAAGACCCCCTTACAATTGTTCAACTTATTGTTCAACAAATTGGACCTGATTGACTCGAGATTTATCCTATGTGCAGGAGGTTCAATCTCTTCCAATCTTCCAATGGCAAAGATTGTAGATTGTGTCCTACACATCAGGCACATAAGATTTTGTCAGACAGGCACATCAGATCTTGGGGAAGATGTATTAAGCCACAACAAGAGATAAATGCAAGTGTGATAAGGAGAGATAAACATCCAGCCAATCAGCACCTTACTGACTTTTTTCAAACACAGGCTGTAACATGGCAGTTTGCAGGTGATTGGCTGGACGTTTATCTCTCCTCATCACCGTTTATCTCTCCTCATCACCCTTGGATTTATCTCTTGTTAAAGCTTAATACATCTGCCCCCTTGTCAGATAAATTGACTCAAATTGGCTCAAATCTCACAAGTGTAAGGGGCCCTTCAAGATTGTAAGCTTGTGAGCAGGGCCCTCCTACCATTTTGACGGTCTGTAACTATACCCATTTACAACTGTAAAGCGCAATGGAACCGGATGCGCTGTATAAGAAACTACTAATAAATCTCATATATTAAGCTACATGTGTCAATCATTCTGTGAGCATGTATATAACACTGGGCGGGGGTGGAGTTTACTGTCTGAACCCTCCCAGCGTTATACACATACTCACAGAATGATTGCCACATGTGGATAAATATGTAAGAGATTTATTTATTAGTAAGTTCTTATACAGTGCATCCGGTTCCATTGCACTTTACAATTGTTATACACACAGCCCACACATAATAATACACAGATGTGGCTAAATATATACAAAGAGAGCCTTCCCAGCTGCACACTAACCAGCGCTACACATATATTGCCATGAAACACCACCGCCACCCACATATATTAAGCCAGCGGCATCACCTTGTCCGGGACCCGCGATCTCGCAGAAGTTGCGCAGGGAACACATGACAAAGCCTGCAGCCTCACAGTGCTGCTACATGCGCCCGATGCCTGCTACCCCCCCCAGCCGCAACCACCAAGCTCCCACTCCCCTCACTGCCACAAATTACCGCCGCCTGCTACCTCCGCACCAGCCCTGACAACATCTACCACTGCACTCAACAGTCTGCTGCTGCCTGCTACCTCCACACCCGCCAGGACTCGCGGTACCCTCACACCGGCCACTGCCTGGAGACCTGCTGTCTGCACATCTGACAGGATCAGACACCTCTTACTATACCACCAACGGATAACAGTTACCATTTGTAAATTAATACCATTCCACCAACGCCTGAACCGTATATGTATGCAACCTAGCCTGCACCACCCCACTGAAATATCCAGTTCAGGCGTTGGTGGAATAGCGGTATTAATTTACAAATGATACCTGTTATCCGTTGGTGGTATAGTAAGAGGTGGCTGATCCTGCCAGGTGCGAAGGCAGCACAGCCGCTGGACAGCCAGTCGGCGCTGGGAGGCCGATTCTCAGCTGAAACATGGGTGAGGTGCAGAGTGCGGGAGCTTCATCCCCCCCCCCCCTCCCGCCAGCATATACACCCACACCCCCCCCCCCATCTCCCACCAGCCTCTCCCCACGCACCTCACCCCTGCCCCCCCATAGCACCCTACCCTCACGCTGCATTCACAGGTTAAGGAGGCGCAGCTCCTTACGCCGGTGCAAAGAGCGCCCGTAGAGCGCGATGAATCACCTACTATATTAAAAAAGGATTGCAGAAAAGAGTTACAGCATCACATTATTATATATGGGTTATTAAGTCTTGGTGATTACCGTGGCCTCATTGCAGACAGTGCACTTCACTACATGCTGATGAAGCTTTCCGTCTAAATTAATAAGAGACTGGCACACGCGGCAGTTTATTACTGGAACACCACTGGCATCTGGGCTGGCAATCGCTGTGTATGGAGGCGGTAATTCAGCTGCAGAGAAACAGTCATTTTGTGAAAACTGACAGTCAACATTGGCTACAAACATGAACTGAACAGAACAACAAACCAAATGACAATGTATAACAACCCTAAATGCAAGCTGGTAATCTCATGTATTACATTTAAAATCTAATTAGGGCTTGTTTCGGTAAGAATTACATAATAGCCAGACTATCATTAGTCTAGTGATAGAAGCGGCAGATAAAACGGCTGCACAGATCTGTTACGGCTGCTTGCTATATAGTCGTATAATCAGAATATTGGGTACTTATGTAATATCTGGGCTCCCGTTTTTCTTATGAGACCGCGTCCGCTCGCCACGCTTCGGGCACAGTGGCTCGCCAAACTATATAAAATCAACTCCATGCGTAGTTGGATAGTAGGGGTATGAAAAAATGGGGTGCATTTAACATGGGAACCCAAATAATACATAAGTACCGAATATTGTAGTATTCATTTCCAAATACCGGATATTCCTGCAGTGCGCCCCCTGAGATTACTGCCACCTGCACAACTCAACCACTTGGTGCCCATACATTACCGTGACTTCTCAGAGGGGAGAAGTAACAGCCGATCCCCCTTGGGCCGCCCGAGACCTTCCTTGGTGGCAAGATCGCATGTGGCCCTTTTATACTGGTTGGACTCCAATCCTGGGGCCCCTATCTGTCTGGAACTGGGACTGCTTGTGGATCATCCCTGCAGCACAGCGGTGTCAAACTCACTGCCCTCCAGCTGTTGTGGAACTACACCTCCCAGCATACCCTGCCACAGATTGCGAAAACTGTGGCAGGGCATGCTGGGACATGTAGTTCCACAACAGCTGGAGGGCCACGAGTTTGACACCGCTGCTCCAGCACATACATCTACAAATTCGATTGCGAAGGATACCGCTGGCACTAACTTAACAAGATTCTGTAAACCTTGCTGCTTTTTGTGAACATTAATGGACAAAATTTGGAGGGGATAGGGTCACTAGGTCGACATGCATTGGGTCGATCACTGAATGTTGACAGGGCTTAGAGCGACACCTGAAATAAGGTAGACAGGTTTGTAAGTTCGACACAAGCATTAGGTGGAACGGCAAGGTTGACAGTCTAACATGGGCCGACAGACTGTATTTCAGGCCTTACCATCCACTACAGCGTGCCGAGCACAGCGAGGCACCTATGTGAGAGGATGCATTACAATTTGACTGCACCCATGTCGACTATGTCGACACCCGGGAAAAATTCCTGTTGACCTTTTGACTGTCGACTTCTCCTCTGACCTCCTTGAACCGCCTGGCAGCTTATATCACATGCAGTCCTTTTGCATGCAATATATCGCATATGATCCCAGTAATACCCCTTTCACACCAGAAAATGCCTTGACCCACCCAGGAATATGGCCCAGGAATCATGCCGGGCCATTCCCGGGTTGGCCCCTTTCACACTAGAAAAGTCCCTGCATTTTCTGGTGTGTGAAGGTGGCGGGAAGGATCTGGGGAGGAGGCCGGCAGGAGGTTAGGAGGAGGCGGGCAGTCGGCGAGATGGCGGTGGAGGCGGGAGAGCTGCGTCATCTTCATCCGCCGCCTGTCCCGTCATTTTAACCTGCCGCCTGTGTGGATCCCCGGCTGGACAGCACACCGCGGACCGGCAACCCTGGTAAGTATCCCCTACCACACCGGCCAGGTCCCCAGGTTAAACCCGGGAACACCAGCATTTTTTGCTGGGATTTTGGCCCAGGAACCATTCACACCTGCGCTAGTCGCGGGTTATTCCCGGGCCCAACCCGGGAAATTATGCAGGTGTGAATGGGGTATAAGTCTTGCCGGATCGGATATATCTATAGTGCAACATTTGCAATCTGGGAGCTCCGATCCAGTGCACATGGGACAGCGCATCGGATCAGATCAAAAACATGTGATTCGCCACTTTTTACCATGGCCCGTTGAGTCGGAATCAGGTGAAATCGGCTAGCATCGCATAAGTGTATGGCCAGCTTAACAATGACAGGTAGGCACCATTTACTTCATTTAATATTTTTTTCCAAATTTATCAATACACATATTCTAGGGTTGCCATGGGAAATAAAAATGCTGACACCCTGCAGTGCCGTGATTCAAGAATGTTTAAGAACCTTGTAGTCTACTATTTACCAGATGTTTTGCCCTATAAAGCGGTTTTAAAAATGAAGCCTTCTTACCCCATACCTAAATAGCAGGTACCCCTCCTGACTTTCTGCTTGTGTCACAACCCCATTGCCTACAGCATGACAGTGGCCCTACAATAGAATCTGACGGACAGAGCTAAACGCTAATTTAAAAGCATTATGTTAAATATAACATTTTTCAGAATGTCTCCTGACTCTTTAAACAAAACTAGAAGTACAGAAACACACTGCAGCTGACATTTAATGATTTAACAGACAGGATGTGAATATTGAGCCTTTGAAATGGCAGTTAGGAGAATATTGGCTTGTACTTTCTCTCCATGCTACAGTAGCTCTCTCCAAGTCTTAGTACCCGTAGATGCCTTTTTTCTGAATTTGTGTGTTTTTTTTCGCATCATAGCTGCATCCAAATATGCTTATAGTACTGTTGGCACAATCCAATTGCACCTTAAGCACAATGCTATGTGGCGTGATGCATAGCACATATTATTGGTATTGATCCTCAGTCCTGTGCCCTCGTACCCAGGTTAGCATCTG
Organism: Crinia signifera; assembly: GCF_055691185.1. Lineage (NCBI taxonomy): Eukaryota > Metazoa > Chordata > Amphibia > Anura > Myobatrachidae > Crinia > Crinia signifera. Next base: position 41,053,689 of record NC_139221.1, on the reverse strand, counting down.
CTTGGCACATTGTAGCTGCGCTGATAGTGCCCAGGATGTGCTTTGTACTTTTGCCACACTAGCGACTAGCAAATATTCAGTAGAAATCCATGTCGCCAGGTGTACAGCGGGCTTTGTTACAAAGACCATGGCGCACCATACAGTGATTTGAGGAAGAGAAGTGCCTACACTGGGATATTTCACGTTGCAGTACTTAGAGAAGGTGTGGGATACTTCATGCATAGTTGCCTACCCGCCTGCATGAGACTCCCTGAAATAGCAGCAATCTCCCTCTCACCCTCATTAGTCTAGCAATCTCCCTCATTTCACCTAGCCCATATTATGTAGCGGTTACAATATTTGGGGGAAAAAAAAGGAATGAGGGCGGGATATATTAATATACTTCGCCGGGTGTCCACCGCGATGCTGCCGCATATGTACTAACATATGCGGCTGGCATCAAGGTGCGGTGACGGAGCCCCACCGCGATACCTGTACTGTGGTCTGCGGGGGGTCTCCGTCTCCTCCCTGCCGGCTCCTGATGCCTACACACCGGGGACAGCTGAGCAGGCTGTCCCCAGCGCCTCCTCCTCCCCCCTGCAGCCGGAAGGACGTCCGGCTGCGTTGATAGGGAGAGGAAGGGCTTACCTTCCGGGGTCCAGGAGGACCTGCACGAAGGTAAGCCCAAGGGAGGGGGAAAGGGGGGGGGTCGGATACTTCATGCGAGGTGGCGGGGTTGTGGCGACGCGGCAGGCGGCAAAAAGAAGCCCATAGGCTTCTATAGGGTATAGCCACCCAAAGGTGACGATACCCTGCCCTGCGAAATCCGTGCGGCCGGGTAATAGTACATAGGAAAATGCGGTAAAATGGGTGTTTTACCGCATTTTCCCTTTAGTACATCCCGCCCCAAGAGAGATACATTTACATTGAATCATCAGCTCCATTTCCCAGCATTGGTGATAAAACACAATGATCTCTATGGCCACATTCATGTCTTCTGGCCATTTATATGGAACGACGTGTAAAACACAACAGATGAACAATCCTGGCACGTATCAGTGACCTTTCTTTAGCAAGTACAGTAGCACTTACTAAAGGCTTTGGGTCTCATCTACATTTGGATATAAATCATTTTACAAGATTCCTCTCAGATGAGGCGCTGTGCAAAATTCTACTACCAACTATAATCTCCCTTAAAATAATTTTAAAATGTAGGCAAGTGTGATTTCATGTAGAATCCAGATTTAAATTCTAGATTTCGAAGGCATTTAAAACAGGCACACATTTAGGATCTTGAATAAAGCAAAGTTCCATTGTACCGTCTCCTTCCCAGAGAATGTAAATCACATGACTGTCTGTCTAATAAACTGACACAAACTCACATGACATTATCATCAACCGGGGTAGAAAGCCAGGAACAGGGACTGCGGCAATGGCGGCTTCAAATCATCTCAGCATTGTGTGACATGAAGAGTAAACATCAACGAGCATGAGGGGGAAAATACTAGGTGACTGCAATATTTGGCTACTGGGGTCATACATTTATTTTATCACAGAAATGTCTCCATATTGAGATATATTTAAATTCTTGAAAAAAGATTTGTCTTAAATTACTACTTTTTATTACTTATTTTTAAGGCTATATTAATATATTAACTGAGTAGACCCCTAGTAATATAAAAAGTGCGTACGCAATGGGCGGTTCAATATTGGTGGTGCTCCTACACTTGGGGGACCTTCGTAGCGTACAGACCGGGAGATATTTTAAACAATATAACTCAGAAGGGCCAAAAGGAGTGATAGCATTGAAAAAAAAAAATATTAGTGTAGGCCTATGCGATCCCCGCAGCCCCTGATATTGGTGGCCATGGGGGCTGCATTCTGCAGTATGGCCCTTGTTAACTTTCCATTTTCTCATATGTACATGCGCAGATGACCGAGGGGGTCATTAAATACACACGGGAGGGGGGTACGATACACGATATCGGAATGGGCAATATCGCTCAGTATATCACCTAGTGTGTACGGGATTTAAATTGAAAATGTCAAAGTTTCTATAGCCTCAAATAATGTGATGCACTTTCCAATTTTGGGTCTGTAACTCCCAATAGATCAGATGATCCACCTCATTTACTAAAAATGCTAAAGAAAAAAAAAAAAAAAACAGAAAAACCACAGCGGTTCAAACAATTGAACTGCAACATGGTTTCAGATGTTCTAGAGATGCATAATAGTATCTAAATGTTGAGAATGGAGTTAATAGCAATTTTACTGCTTAGTATTGGGAAGGATTATATATTAATTAAAGTAGGGAGTGCCAATAAGAGGTTATCTCGGAAAGAACCGTAATAATTACACTATAGAGACACAAAAGCAACAGGGTATAAAAACCTTACACAACCAATGACTATTAAAATATACATATTAGGGGAAATGCTATGACCTACAGCAGGGGTGGCCAAACCTGTCCTCAAGATCTACCAACGGTGCATGTTTTCCAGGCAACCTGTGGCTCTATAGTAGGAATGAATGCAGCAGGTTTTAAAACGTGACAGTTAGTAATGACTACAGCTGTGCACCAGCTAGGTGACCTGGGAAACGTGGACCGTTGGTAGATCTCGAGGACCGGTTTGGCCACCCCTGACCTACAGGATTTATCCCAATTTATCAGTACAGATGGTATTCCATATCCCAATACCAGATAAAGAACTACAGCTGGGAGCACAGGTGTCATACTATAGTTACAGGGCCGGACCAAGGCTAGTAGGTGCCGGACAACAACACTGTGGCCGTGGAGCAAGCCAAATGTATCATACATCTAAACCAGCTCCACAAGAAGTCATATAATGTAAGTTCCCAAAGAATCAATAAAACTATTTTAATGTTTCCTATGCACATGTGCAGAAAACCATACCATGTCATACCTCTGATGTTCCACAGGGGGAATAGAATATTTATAGAACTCAATACTAGAACATTTTGGAACAGATGGCAATAATATAATCATACAACAGATTAACATATGGGTACTTATGTATTATCTGGGCTCCCATGTTAAATGCACCCCATTTTTTCATACCCCTACTATCCAACTATGCATGGAGTTGATTATATATAGTGTGGCGAGCGCAGCGAGCCACCGTGCCCGAAGCGTGGCGAGCGCAGCGAGCCCCGCGAGCGGACGCGGTCTCATAAGAAAAACGGGAGCCCAGATATTACATAAGTACCAACATATGTCCTGGCAGAGAAAAACAGGAGGCAGTTGCATGCCTTGGAGGGTCTGGCTGTAACAGTGCGTATGGGTCATTGGCTCTACACAGTATAATGGTTGACCACTAAAGGATAACAGGGCTTAGGTCAACAAGTCTATGGTCAACAGGGTCAGGAGGTCGAAACAAGCATTCGGTCGACAGCCAAACTGTCAACGTGATTTTTTAAAACTTTTTTCTGCACAATATATCGACATATGTCGACATGTGTTCCGCATCTGCTCTCAATGCTTCGGGCACAATATTCTCCCTCCATGCCCTAGTGGATGGTAGGGTATGAAATACTGCCTGTTTTTGAAAAAAAAAGTGAAAAATTCATGTCAACCTTCCCATTGTCGACCTAATGCTTGTGTTGACCTTCCAACCAAATGTGTCAACCTAAGCCCTGTCGACCTTTAGTGGAGGACCTTCATACAGTCAACCTAGCGACCGGATCCTGTAACGGTCACCTACTAGAACAATTACATTAATTGACTCAATCGGTCAGCGTGCGGCTATGCCTGAAGAGAATGTCTGGCCGCAGCCCTCCTTGGGATGTGAGCAGAAATCTGACAAAACTAGGTTGGCAATCGTGTCTTGTGCCATAGCGCGCCAAAAACAGCATGGCGGCAGGTACTTGGGTCAGTGACTGCCGGTTTCTTCGACATGGCAGCCCACAGAATTAATTGGGTACGCATACCTCCCAACAGGGTGCCGAACGGGGTCCCGACAGGCATTTACCCGACGTCGTGATCCCGACTGTCAAAACACAGATAGCCGGGTTCCCGACGGCCGTCTGCTATTTTCCCCCATAGACCCCCATAGAGGGAGAATAGAATAGGTGGCTCGCGCAGCGAGCCCGCAAGTGGCATTGATGCGCTCGCCATGCTGTCTGGGTCCGGCCAGTCGGGATCCCGACGTCGGGCTAATGACTGCCGGACCCCTGTACCACACCCCTCCCAACCTGACCCTCTCCAGGAGGGACAAAATGCTCTGTTTCTGGACTTCTCTCTTAATTTATGATTGCCATCACCTGTTTAAAACAGGGATATTGACAAAAAAGGTGTTTGAACACAGGTGATGGCAATCATAAATTAAGAGAGAAGTCCAGAAACAGAGCATTTTGTCCCTCTTGGAGAGGGTCATGTTGGGAGGTATGGGTACGGGAGTGCCGATGCTATTCAACTCACACTGAATTCAAAATCGACCCCCATGTTGGAGGCGGCCACTTTTGTGGCAACTGCAGTACAAGTGTTGGCGGAGCTCTCCCACAGAAATAAACAGACTTGACGTCTCGCTGCTGGGTCTGAAGCACACATGGTGCACAACCATTAGTCTCACTTTGTACATTAAAAAGCTGGATCACAGAGACTAATAAGCTTCCGTCACTCACAGTAGCTAGAAATGCTTAGAAGCAAACATATGCAGACAAACTGCTCACACAACGGGTGAAATGTATTATTTATATAGCGGAGATTAAAGAGAATATGTAATCACTCACATCAGTCCCTGCCCTGTTGGAGCTTATATCTACACTCCCGATATCACACGCGTATACATACTTATTGCCAGAAACCAATTAAGGCGCCAGTATGTTTGTGGACTGGGAGAGAAAACCAGAGCACCTGGAGGGTACAAAACATGAGGACAACAAACAAAATCCACATGGTTCTGATCAAATGTAAACTCCTTACCCCAGTGCTGCGACGCAGCAATGCTAAGCACTGACAACGCGCTAATCACAAACCATTGGGATCCCGACGTCGGGTAAATGACTGTCGGGAACGCGACTGTCGGGAACGCGACTGTCGGGAACGCGACTGTCGGGAACGCGACTGTCGGGAACGTGTCCAGCACCCGTTCCATGAGGAACTCTGTGAAAAATATACACCTTATCTCCAACTACTGAGTTGGGCTTAAAAACACATGGTGAAACACAGCAAAACTCAAGATATCGATGGCCAGACCAACTGGAATCTGCACATGTGCCCCGCACAATGCCGGTTCCCCACTTTGGCTGCAGTGCCATGGTTACGCCATTGTTGGAGTGGTTGCATTGTCTGGCTGTGTGCTATCGGACCTGGTCACAAATAATGTAACCAGTCAAAAACGCAGAGTGGGTGGCTGCCGGAAGATAATAATCTACAGCAGCCAATCACAGTTCCCAGATCCTTTGTATTCTCCTAGTATCTGCCATACGGATTACTGTTGATTGGTGAGCATGGCCGAACCCCCAACCCAGAGGCTGCAGGTAGGACCAGTATCCCGGGAAATGTAACAACCCGTGAAAAGACCTAAAACACTTTCTGGGAAGGGTTCACTTTACAGGAGCTCATTTTCAGCTCGCCTGCAGCATTCAGAAATGTTGGTACGAAGGAAAACACAAGACAGATTTACGGGACTCGCTATTTTGTAGTGAAGCTTTACAACTAATTAACACTTCTAATACGCTGCTAAATGCACCATGTTATGTCTGATAACGACTTTGTAAATTAGGGGCGTAAACGTCTATAGATCTTTACTACACATCCCACCATGCTCTACCACAGCTTTATTATGACTTAACAGCAAAGCTGTGGCAGGGTATGCTGGGATGGGTAGTCCCACTGCAACTAGAAGTCTGCACATTTGCCCACGCCTGCAACAGACTGTCTGAAACACATTTACTTTCTTGTAAATGTGCTTCAGGCACAGTCTATTGCAGGGGTACGCAATGCGCGGACCGCTAGTTGCGCTGAAAGCGCCGCCGGGCCCCGGTAAAAAGAGGGCATGGCCAATGGGAGGGTGTGATCAGCTGTAGGGAGCATGGCCACATCCCTGTTATAAAAATGATATATAAATAAATTTGCAGGAGGTGCAGGCTGTGGCTGGAGGATAGGCTGCTGCTGCAGCGGTCTCTCTCCACCGCTCAGCACACGGCACTTAGCAGGCAGTGTCAGGCGGCAGCACAGGAGCAGGTAGCTAGTTGCGCGAAACAATAAATGTAGTTATGGGTCAAACAACCACTAATCAGAAACCGGGATCACTACACACGGTCTCATGCATACACCAAAGCATGTTTACCGGTATTAAATGCACATCATAGTTTTCACATAAGAATCTCTACATGGACTATTTTGGTCAGTAGTAGTAAATTGTGCCATACCTTCAAGTGTACTCGTGTGAGAGCTTAACAGTAACTTAGCACAGGGATGAATACAACCGGTAAAAAAAGTTCCACCGTTTAGTTTGCAGATTGGAACTACATTCTAAAAAATAACAGAGGTGGTGTTCAGAGTTTAGGGATCATTTCACTACAGAATTCTATAAAATGATAGACAGAATCCAATTGGTTGTTATGGCCATCACTTCCAATTGTCTGTTTTAGAAGCTTTATTAATACCGCTTTCACACTGCCAAAACGTTTAAAAACCCGGTATTTTTTAATGGTATTTAAAGCGGGTCTGAGCCTTCACATTGCAGTAGATTACTGCTTTAAATACCATTCACATCAGTCAACCCGTTTAATCCCCTGAACACGTTTCAAGGCAGAATGCAGGCGACAGCCTATCACAGGTCTGTAAACTGTTGTTTTTACTAAATACCGTTTCAGAGCCATTCTCACTGCATAAAAAGGCTCTGAAACGTGTAGGACTCTGCTTTTTATTCGTTTTGAAATACCGATTATCTTTAACCGGTAAATCCACTCTGGCGCTTTCCCACTGCAGCCTTAAATGTTTTGAAATGGGGAAAAAAAAAATGGCAATATACCGTTTAACAAGTGCAGTGTGAAAGGGGTATAAATGTACCCCTAGGAATCAACAATAGAAAGTCCATAAATGGATTAGAATTATGATAAGTCTACAAATCCTATAAACTGTACTTCTACAAACTTCAGAAGTACAGGCAAGTCAATACTGGTGCATTATAGCAGGATCAACATGCAGAGGAGTATTATCTTCTATTCAACATGGAGCAGCTTTCTTCCAACAAATACTAGCTAGGGGAATAGTGCACAACATACAGGTCAAGACAAGTGGAGTGCCAGGTGGTGTTTTGGCACCCTGCACCTTTCAAAACCTATGCAGTTCATTTTCCTGCCCAGGATATCGCTCTGGTGCTTGTAGCACAGTTTGGTCTGTTTCTCAGGACCGATTTACAGACCACATTGTACTAGAAGCACCTCAGCAGAGAGTTACACTCCAGGCAGGAAAGACGACCTGCATGGGGTTGGAACACCCACATACGCTTCATTAATAGCTTCAATATTAAAAAGGTGAATGTGATTTGTCTACATGAAATACACACGGATCAGACCGGGAGGATAATTCTGCATGCTCCCATCAAGTTATGTACTATTGGTGTATGGGCGACGCCGAGATGTATGCTCTACAGCTGGGGTAGCCAACCCTAGTCCTCGAGAGCTACCAACAGTGCATGTTTTGCAGGTCTTCTCACAGAATCACAAGTGAGCTAATTAGCTTCATCTGTGTATCTTTTAAAATGTGTCAGTGATTAATGAGTGCAGCTGTGCAGCGGCTAGGTTGTCTGGAAAATGTGAACTGTTGGTAGCTCTCGTAGGCTAGGGTTGGCTACCACTGCTCTACAGCATGGGTCTTCAAACTGTGGGCGAGATGTACTAAAGGGAAAATGCGGTAAAAACCCCCGTTTTACCGCATTTTCCTATGTATCAATACCCGTCCGCCCCGTTTTCGCAAGGCAGGGTATCGCCACCCTCTGGATACCCTATAGAAGCCTATGGGCTTCTTTTCCCGCCCGCCGTACACGCGCCCCCCCTCCTTTGATCTCCTCCTCCCCCTGGTGTCACAGCCGGCAGGACATCCGGCTTTAGGGGGGAGGAGGAGACGCAGGGGGACGCTGGCAGCCGCGGGGAGGTGACAGAGACCCCCGCAGCCCACATCACAGGTATCGCGGGGTCTCAGTCACCGCAACCCGATGCTGGCCGCATATGTTAATACATATGCGGCAGCATCGCGGCTGCTGCCAAGCGAAGGGCGGCGATGTATATTAATACATCCCGCCCTGTGGCCCTCCAGATGTTGTGAAACTACATGTTCCAACATGCATTGCCACATTTTTTTTCTATAAGAGCATGCCAAAACTGTCGGGGCATGCTGGGACATGTAGTTCCACCACATCTGGAGGGCCACAGTTTGAAGACCCATGCGTCTACAGTCACATCTATGCTTGTGATGGAAGAGGGGAAACTGAGCCACAATGGGGCATTACTCACACAGATTACGTGCACATGGCACTGATGTTTCTGCGGACCTGGACTGGGCAATGACACAGCCAGTATACGACTGTAGGCACTACAATTATGTTACATCTAAAAAACAGATCCAAAATCCATCTCTACCTTATACAAGACACTGCAAAAACTCTAATCCATGCACTCATATCACGCATTGATTATTGCAATAGCCTCCTTACTGGCCTCTCACCACTACCATCCATTTTGAATGCAGCTGCGAGGCTGATCTTCCTGGCTAGATGTTCATCGTCTGCTGATCTGCTCTGTCAGTCCCTCCATTGGTTGCCTGTATATTACCGCATTCAATATAAAATACTTCTTCCTAAATACAAAGCCATCACTGACTATGCTGACTTATATCTCTTCACATATATCAAACATATCCCAACCCGACCTATCCACAAGATCTGCGTCTCTCATCCACACACATTACTCGCTCCCACTTACACTTGCAGGATTTTTGTCGGCCAGTACCCACCTTATGGAATGCCTTTCCACGCACAATAAGACTCTCCTCTAGCCTCCAAACTTTCAAGCGTTCCCTGAAAACTCACCTCTTCAGGCAAGCCGATCATATTCAGGACCCCCACACAACCTCCAGTAGCATTCATATCTAATTGCATCCCATCAGGACCATCTAGTAATCTGATGGGACTGCCATGATATGGAATCCTATCCTCATGTATCCCTCCTATTATCCCTAAAGATTGTAAGCTTGCGAGCAGGGCCCTCCTACCTCCATGTCCGTCTGTTACTACCCAGTTTGTTTTATCCCTGTTGTCTCCAATTGTAAAATACGCTGCACTATATAAGAAACTGTAAATAAATACAAAATGTAGGTGTGGATCAAAGGATCAACAGTATCAACAGTCGGCAAGGTGCAAGGTGAACATGTTGACACAATCAAAAGCTCGACAGGGAAAAGGTCATGTTTTTCATGGATTTTTGTGTCAATGTCAACACCTGTCGACATAGACACCCCCACATTACTGTAGCGCCTATCAAAAATGGAAGCTTCCTTAAACAGGCACTGTATTACCATACACAATACAAGCACAACAATGATGTCTCTTAGATGTTCCCAATGGGCAAGGACACAGCTGGGAGGAACACCAAGTAACGCTGTAAGCCCCACATAAGTGCATTAGATGCAGTAACCTATACAGCAGGCCGGCTCCTGTTTCTGCATTGTGAGAAACTGAAATGTGAGCAAGATAAACGTGTTATTCCGCCTGTCCCTCCGTCACTCTCAGCAGGACACAGCCAGCCAGGCAGAGCAGTAGCCCCCAGCTGGGCGCCAAGTCATGTCAGTGATGCTTCCACTTTATTGGCCACATATGAAATAGAAGACTGAACTATAAGCGTACAGTAATATAGAAAGGATGTGCCGTCCGCCCTGTCTCCTCTAAGTGTTGTGCAAGATTCGGAAACTTCTGCACTGGAAACTTCATTAATAACCATGGCTTAATTTCTTTAAATAATCACTATGTGGCAAGTACTATCAGATGTAAACATAAACCAAATATTTATTGATTACTTATATACTGTACCCCTAAAGGCACCCATCCACTAGCCCGAGGTATTAAACACTATACCCCAACAGCTTTATCGTATTCAATCCCTCTCATGGCTTCGGGATCCTATAAATCAGGGCTGGGCAACACCGGCCCTCCAGATGTTGATGAACTACACATCCCAGCATGCCTTGCATCAGTTTCAGCATGGCCACATAGCAAAACTAATGCAAAGCATCCTGGGATGTGTAGTTCATTAACATCTGGAGGGCCGGTAATGCCCAGCCCTGCTATAAATATTCATGGCAGCAATGGCGATCTGCGACACCAATTTGAGGAGCATGGGAACGCGCCTCGGAGCGGAGTTGGAGGGAAAAGACATGAGATATGGCCATTTTTCATTTGATCCCTCATTCTGGAAGCTCGGAATTGGATGATCCACTAGTGCAGGGGTTCTCAAACTATTTGCTCTGGGACCCAGTCAGACAATAAATATTATTACAGGACCCCAGCAAGTTACCACAGAATTGCCACCACAAATGTGTGCTCAGTGAAATAAAGTGACTGCTATTGTGACAGGGAGGCAGTGGGTAATGAGAGGATGGGAAAGGGGGTAGGGGGATAGAAGAGGGAAGCAGAGGGTGTTAATTAATGAGTTATCCCCTGTCCCCCCTCAACAAACACATTAGTCTGATGGCCAGCAACATGGAGTCGTGACCCCATGCTGAGGTGGTCGGGACCCACTTTGGGGTCAGGACCCACAGTTGGAAAACCACTGCACTAGTGCAAAGGGTGCTTAAGATAAATCTATGTTATCGGACAACTATTTTCAAATATTTTTTATTTGCTTATTAATGGTAGAGGGTGACTTAAGCTGGATGCACACTATCCAATCTTTCTGATTGACAGTCACCAAGGGATGTCTGCTTCTCTGCGTAACATCACTGAGCCTGTATAAATTACTCAACTTTTTATAAGAAAAGGGGAAAAAAATGATTTCGCGCAGCGGTTCTCAAACTGTGGGTCCTGACCCTAAAGTGGGTCCCGACCTTCTCAGCATGGGGTCGCGACGCCATGCTGCTGACCATCAGGCTTTTCTGATCTCAGTCAGGGATTCAAGGAGTCTGAAAAGTCTGTTGGATTGTCTATTATTTCAGGCTCCTCCCATCATTTTGTGCCTCCACAATGCCGCCATGTATGTGCTGTCTGCTGACTACATGTGATGTGATGACCTTCTGCAGTAACTTGCTGGGGTCCTGCCATTATTTTTATTGTCTGATGGGGTCCCAGAGCAAAATAGTTTGAGGACCCCTGATTTAGAGATTATGTGATGTGGCTCCATGGGGTCTCTGTGACCCCACTCCTCTCTGACCCATGTTTGTTTGTTTTTAAAGAGCGATCAAGCTTGTTTTTTTTTCTTTTAAGATGTATTGTGAATCACTCTGCTGATTAACAGCACCTGTTACTTCCTCTTATATATTTGTCCAGAGCATGGGGTCCTCCCAATGCCTAAAAGTGGCTGGGTGATAGGCTGGTAAATGTGGGGATTACATTAGGTGTTTTAAAGTGTATCCTTACTGTAAAATACATGCTATGCTGTAATCTGAGAATTGCCCACTTGTTAAACTGGTGTGCTGTCTACCTGCTACAAATAAAGAACAAGTCTGTGTTTCCTTGTCATATATCATAATATGGTTTATTTATGTTTTACATAAGCAAGTAGGACAGCACCTTCTACTCATGTTAGTACATGCAGGTTATGCCCCTTTCAGACCGCACTTTGTAAACGTTATATTGCCATTTTTTTTACCGTTTTAAAATGGTAATCTGTGCGGTCTGAAAGGTGCAGGACCCCTTAACCGTTTTACAAAAGCCGATTTTGTAAAACGGTTAAAATGGAGGGTCCTACCTGTTTCAGACCCGGTATTTTTGCATCAAAATCGGGTCTGAAACGGTATTTAGGACCCAGCCAATGAGCTGGGTCCTAAATTCAGAGCAGCGAATATTTAATGAGCACTCATTAAATATTCGCAGCACTGGAGCCGCCCCCCCCCCGCGCGTGTCGCCCCCGCGCATGTGTCGACACCCCCCCACGCGGCGCGTGTGTCGACACCCGCCGTGCAGCCGGTACCTTCGTTGTGGATCCCGGCAGTGAAGTATGGTCGGGGAAGCACTTATGAAAAAAAAGCGTCTTTCAGAAAATGGCTGTCCCATAGGAAAACCTGTTTTAAAAAACTGTCTGTCGTATGGGGGCAGCCATTTTCCGAAAGTCACTTTTCTTATATATGGGGGCAGCCATTTTCCGAAAGTCACTTTTCTTATAAGAAAAGTGACTTTCGGAAAATGGCTGCCCCCATACGAAAGACAGTTTTTTTAAAACTGGTTTTCCTATGGGGCAGCCATTTTCTGAAAGACGCTTTTTTTCATAAGTGCTTCCCCGACCAACTGCAGTGCCGGATCACGCAACGGAGGTACCGGCTGCACAGGGGGGGGGTTGTTAGCCCTGGGGTGGGGGGGATTTGGGGGTGTTAACCCCCGGGGGAGGGGGGGCGGGGGCAGCGCGCGCTGAAGACTGGCTTTGACCCTGTTTTTGGAAAGTTTCCAAAAACGGGTCTGCCAGTGTAAAAAAAAAAACGCACTTAAACGGTAATATACCGTTTAAGAGATGCGGTGTGAAAGGGGTTTTACCTGGCAGACCTGTTTTTGGAAACGTTTCCAAATACAGGGTCAAAGCCAGTTTTGCGGTCTGAAAGCAGCATTACTAACTCTGTTCTGTTATCATAAAAAAGGTTAAATTGACAGCCCTATGGGGTCAAATAGTAAAATATCACAAGAATAAAACACTGTTCGTTTATGACAATATTTTTAGTTTTTCTCTAAAAAAAAATATTGTACAAATGTTTGTACTCAAATCTCGACACGCAGAGGTGTATTTGTTTAATGGTGTGTACACACGGTGAGATCCCCTTGCTATTCGACTTCTGTGTATACACGGTACAATCCAGCATGAGATTTTGACTATATAGTCAAAATCGCATGCAGATCGCACAGGTTTTTGACCTTGCGATCCCGATGCGCGCTTCCTTGACAGCACAAATCGAAACCCAGATAGACAGGGCAGCAATGACTATATAGTGCAAATCTAATGTAGATAGCATGAATTGTATGTAGATAGTACAGAGTTAGCAAAGATTGCATAGCACTCAAATCTTAAGGCCCCAATACCCAACTAGGCAATTCACAAGCAATCTGTGCTCTTTTCCTGCAATTGCGGAGATCAATTGCAGGTGAATGACAGCAGGTCCAATGTGATGCTCAGAACCTGAGAGTCGCAACAGCTGCACAAGCAATCTCTTGTATTACTTCTGAGCCGGACAGGCTTGGCTGGGATAGCTTGCAATATATCTCATGCAAAAGGACCCGCACGCGATCCTGACGCCCAGGAAGTTCCCAGGTGGCTCAAGGGAGTTTAGTGTACGGTCATTGTTAGGAACTTTCAAATGGCCTATATACAGTAGAAGTAGATACAGAAAATGTAATACAATATCCAAATAATATTGCACAACACTCCATGTGTGAGTTTCTATTTTGCACCACTGTACGGTGAACTTTTACTGCCAACGTTGGTTCCTCCACCATTTGCGCATTCACACTTATTGCGCTCATTCAAAATGTATTTGTTTTTTTTTGTGCTTTGATCTGGGACTGATGTGGCGATTTGAGAGCCTACATTTTTTGTTTTTGCAGGACAATCTCTTATCATTTCGCCATGGTTTTATTCCGTAGACGTCACAGAACCTAAAAAATACAAAAAAAAAAAAATAGAAAAATACCTATAGTACATGGAAGGCACTATGGGGGTCCATTTGACCTCCCCCCAAACAAAAATAAAAAAGAAAGATACGAAAACTAGCGAACATGTGCCACATTGTTAGGAAGGCCTTATAAAAAAATACATGAAAGGCAAGGTCACTAACCATTATAGTTAAAAAAAAAAAAAAAAAAAGAGAAGGGGTCAGAGAAGAGTGGGGTCACAGGTTGCGGTTCTAAATCCTGGACATTACCTTCATGTGGAATTATGCTGTCCGTGCCACACAATTGGTATACCAATTAATGTACAAATGTGTCCTCTGCACCATGTGTAGCGAATGAATGTACTTTTCCCACAACTTTGCAGTGTACCTGAACACCAAGTTAGCTTACAGTGTACTAGGCAGACTAGTTTATAACAATTCCTTTATGGCAAAAGTACTGAAATTGCAAATTAAGCATGACACTACATGGAGCAAGGCATGGCGTATAATATTACATTTTTTTTGCATTATTACCCCGATTAGTAACAGAGTTGCAAACAGAAGCCAATTTAAATGCCGGCATCAGTATTCAGGTTACCCATGTTTGGGTTGCAAATAACGTATTTTGTGAAAAACTTTTGCGCCTCTAAATTGCAAATTCTGTGGTGTGCCAAATGGTAGTACCCGGTGGCATATGTATTACACATCTGTGTAAGTACCCACATGGCAACTATCCTGGCTGCGAGTTTAAAGCCCTATACACACTGGAGTATTATATCCCTCAGAAGGGGCTTTGTGAGCAATATCTTTTACTATTTCCTCGTGTGTACACTCAATATCTCCAGTGCATCATTAACGACCCCTCCTGTCTGCAGGTCAATTTGCATATATAGCAAAGAACCAACATGTTCAATGGGTCCCGGTGTTGTAAATGAACAATATCATTTACCGAAATAGTTCAATGTATACACTCAATATCTACGAACCGTGGTTGATATGGTTACCGGGAACTATATCGTCCACGGCCAGCATCAAGTAGTGTGTACGGGGCTTAAGCCCCGTAATACTGTCTGAAACACTAATTTTGTGGGTGAGTGCTAGGAAACGCCTCACTTGGTAAACAAGGAAAGTTGGATTGCTGGCAGGAAATGACCTACCTACAGGTAGCGGCCACATACAGTACAGGCCGCGAGATGGACAATTGTATTTTCTAATGCACATTTTCAATGATAGATTACAGGCCAGATGCACTAAGCTTCAAAAGTGATAAAATGGAGAGTGATAAACAGCCAGCCAATCAGCTCCTACCTGCCATGTCACAGACTGTGTTTGAAAAATGTCAGACAGGAGCTGATTGGTTGGTTGTTTATCACTCTTCATTTTATCACTTTGAAGCTTAGTGCATCTGGCCCTACATACTTAACCCCTTCCCGACATTTGACGTACATGTACGTCATGGTCGGGAAGTACTTCCCGACATTTGACGTACATGTACGTCATGACTTCTAACTGTCACTGCGTCTAGAGACGCAGTGACAGTTAGGTGATGTCTGCTGTCCCTGACAGCAGACATCCCCCCTCGCCGCCCAGGGGGGGCAGGGGTGCCCCCCCCGGTCGGCGATCGCTGTGATTGGCTGTTCAAATCTGAACAGCCATTCACAGCGTTTCCTGTGTTACCGGCGGCTAAGCCGCTCGGTAACACAGGGATCGGTGGTGATCGGTGCTGTCAAGTACAGCACCGATCACCACCGATGTGCAGCCCCCCCTCGAACCCGCCGGGCACTCACCCGGCAGCAGCAGCAGCTCCCTAGGCTCCCCCGGAGCGTCTGGAGCGCACGCAGCGCTGCCCTCCTCCCCCCTCCCCCCCGCAGCAGCAGCAGCAGCATCAAGCTGCAGAAAAAGTTAAAAATTAAATATATGCACTGAAAAAAAAAAAAAAAATATATATATATATATATATATATATATATATATATATATATATACACACACACATATATGTGTGTGTGTGTGTGTGTGTGTGTGTGTGTGTGTGTGTGTGTGTGTGTGTGTGTGTGTGTGTGTGTGTGTATACCGCACCGATTACCACCGATCGCCAGCCCCCCCCCCCCCTCCCACCCGGCAGCCCCCCTCCCTCCCACCCACCCGGCTGCCGCAGCGCCAGCACCCCTCCCACCCCCCCGCCAGCCGCAGCGCCAGCCCCCCTCCCAAAGCTGGTGACTAAAATGGGGTCACTTGTGGGGGGGATCCACTGTATTGGTGCTTCGGGGGTCTTGCTAATGCGACATAGCACCCACCATTCATTCCACCACCAAAAATCACTCCTTCCCTTCTGAGTCCTGCCATGCACCCAACTGGTATTTTTTGGTCACACGTGAGGCATTGCCGTACTCGGGAGAAATTGGGGCACAGATTTTGGGGTGCTTTGTCTCCTTCATTCCTTGTGAAAATAAAAAATTTTGAGCCAGAACTGCATTTTTCTGTAAAAAATTACATTTTTTTACACAAAAATGCAGATCTGGCTCAAAATTTTTCATTTTCACAAGGAATGAAGGAGACAAAGCACCCCAAAATCTGTGCCCCAATTTCTCCCGAGTACGGCAATGCCTCACGTGTGACCAAAAAATACCAGTTGGGTGCATGGCAGGACTCAGAAGGGAAGGAGTGATTTTTGGATTTTGCAGCACAGATTCTGGTTGAATGACCCCCGAAACACCCATACAGTGGAACCCCCCCACAAGTGACCCCATTTTGCAAACTACACCCTTCAGGGAATTCATCAAGGGGTATAGTGTACATTTCAAACCCCCCGGGGTTTCACCAGTTTTGATACAACTGAGCTGTGAAAATGAAAAATTAATTTTTTTCATTTTCACTGCCCAGTTGTACCACAATTGGTGAAACCCCTGGGGGTTTGAAATGTACACTATACCCCTAGATGAATTCCCTGAAGGGTGTAGTTTGCAAAATGGGGTCACTTGTGGGGGGGTACCTAACTTTTAGCATCTTATGGTGCCTAGAAACCTACATTGTGCCTAAAAAATAATCTCATAAAAAGGAGGCTCCAAAATCAAGTAGGTGCTCCTTCTATTATGAAGCCTGTGGTTTGGTCACCGTGCACACTAGGGCCACATATAGGATATTTATGAAAACCAAAGAATTGGGGGAATCAATTTTTAGTCACATTTCTCTAGTAAAATCTACTGTGTTCCTTAGAAAAATGTATTAAATTTGCAAATCTGCAAAAAAAATGAAATTTTGAAATTTCACCTACACTTTCTTTTAATTCCTGTGAAACACCTAAAGGGTTAACAAACTTCCAAAATGCTGTTTTGAATACTGTGAGGGGTGCAGTTTTTGAAATGGCATCATTTATGGGGGTGTCTCACATACAAGTCACTCAAAGTCACATCATAACTGACCTGGTCCCTAAAAAAATCAGAGTTTGAAATTTTCTTGAAAATTTGAGAATTTGCTATTCATATTTGAAGCCTCCTAGTGTCCAAAAAAATGAAAAGGAGGTTGAAATAATGATTGCAACATGAAGTAGACATATGGTCTTTGTTAGTTATTAACTATTTTGAGTGGTATGTTTATTTGTCTCACAAGCAGAAAATGTGACATTTTGCAAAATTTTCCATTTTTTCACGACATTTTGGTATTTTTCACAAAAAAACACAGACTGTATCGACCCAAATTTACCACTAACTTGAAGTACAATGTGTCACGAGAAAACAATCTCAAAATCACTGGGATAAGTAAAAGCAAAAAAAAGTTATCCCCACTTAAGTGAAACATGTCAGATTTGAAAAAAATGGCTCTGTCAGGAACGCAAAAACTGGCTCTGTCAGGAAGGGGTTAAAACCTTTAATAAAGCATTTTCTTTACCAAATTGTACCCATCGCTCTAGTACCAGACTGACAATCTATTAAAGACAAGTCAGACTGCGTTATGATCACCCCGGGGCGAACATTCTCTACACCCTATAAACACAGTGTGGTGCGGGCTGAAGAGAAAATATCACTGTATAACATACAATCTTCAGGGGGTGTCGCAAAGACATTTTTTCCAAATGAAATAATACAAAAATGTGTCTGTTTCCACATGATAAAAGGACCCATTTTAGCATTGAGATAATTTAACAGAACCTCTCTAGAGAGAGACCCGTAGCATTTAGTCAGGTTATGCAGAAGAACCTCAGCCAACATTGGGCCTGATTCAGACCTGATCTCTGCTGTGCGAATTCACACAGCGGCTGAGCACTGAATTGCACATGCGTGACATCCGCTAGCGAAGAAATCCTGCTACGTTTTTCCGGTACTTGTTTCCTAGCACGGCCACAACGATTTAGATCGTTGTGGTCGTAAGATAAAAAATCGGATCGATCGCATCGCATGCGATTTGGTCGCATGCGATGCGACCGATCCGACCGACCGATTTTTCACCCGATTTTTTTTTTTTTTCACTTGATTATTTTCAATTGCCCCCCCAAATGTTACTAAGTGGGCTAGACCCCACGATAGACGTCAACCCGAAGCGTGGCGAGCGCAGCGAGCCCGCGAGGGGCGGCGGTGCGCGTCCTCCGACCTTTTCATTCCCCTACTATCCACTAGGGCGTGGAGTGAGAATAGAATAGTGTGGCGAGCGCAGCGAGCCACCGAGCCCGAAGCGTGGCGAGCGCAGCGAGCCCCGCGAGGGGACGCGTATAACTTCACAGGTATACGCGTCCCCTCGCGGGGCTCGCTGCGCTCGCCACGCTTCGGGCTCGGTGGCTCGCTGCGCTCGCCACACTATTCTATTCTCACTCCACGCCCTAGTGGATAGTAGGGGAATGAAAAGGTCGGAGGACGCGCACCGCCGCCCCTCGCGGGCTCGCTGCGCTCGCCACGCTTCGGGTTGACGTCTATCGTGGGGTCATGGCGGGCACATAAAAAATGTGAAATGGGTCATATTGGCCCATTTCACCTTTTTTATCATTTTTCCCTATGTGAGATGGACTTAATCAAGTCCATCTCATCTTGTGCCATTATAATGGCACAAGACCGACAAGATCCTCCCGATTTCAATGTTAAAAGATTTTTTAACATTGAAGTCTATGGAAAAATCGGGTCAATCGGTCGGTCGC
This sequence comes from Crinia signifera, assembly GCF_055691185.1. NCBI lineage: Eukaryota > Metazoa > Chordata > Amphibia > Anura > Myobatrachidae > Crinia > Crinia signifera. The sequence continues at coordinate 41,034,775 of NC_139221.1, read as the reverse complement.
ATCGCGGCCGATTTTAATTGGTCGCGACCGACCGATTGACCCGATTTCTGTCAATCAAAGGGAAAAAATTGTTAAAAATCGGCCACATCGTGAGGATCGTGTCCCTTAATTAAGAGCCACGATCACTCACGATTGTGGCCGTTCTAGGAAACAAGTACCGTTTTTCCTTCGCTAGCCGTTCGTAAGTTGATTGACAGGAAGCTGGCGGCTTGGGGGGTGGTAAGCGGCCATTTCATGGTGGTGCCAAGACAAATATTGTATGTCCACATATTTGCCCGCTGCAAAGTTTCAATAGCCATACATATCTATTCACACAGCGAGGACATTCATTGCAAGGCGGGATTTCACTTTAACGGGACAGCATCAACGGCTGCCGCCAATTCAAACAGCTGCTACCAGGTCTGAATCGGGCCCATTGTTCTGAATGGGGACTGCGGTCTGTGCCGATTTATGAAGAACTGAAACATTAGCAGTATAAAGCCTAACCTCCAATAGCCAACGCCACCTTCAGGATACAGCTGGGACTGGGAGTTGAACTTCCTTCAGCAGGGAATATACACAGCTGGAAAAAGCTCCTATTGGTTGTGCTACCACACCATGAGGTACATTTACAAAGATGGGTCATAGGGTCTACTCAATGAAAGTCGACATACATTGTCTCAACCACTGAAGGTCGATAGGGGCTTAGGTCAACACCTGAAATAGGTTTAAATGGCAACTGTCGACAGGGTTGGAAGGTCGACACAAGCATTGGGTCAACAGTCAAAAGGTTGACACAATTCACTTTTTTTTTGTCCCAAATGTCAACATAGTCTACATGGATAACGTCTTAAGACCCATACACACTGGGCGACTTTGAGCTAAAAAAAAAAAAAAAAAAAAAAATCGCTCAAAACACCCAGTTTGAGCGGCTTTCAGCTCAAAGCCGCCCATTGTGTATGCCCCGGTGATGAGCGCTGCCGCGCACTGCCGCATCATCGCTGGGAAAGCCGCTCATCTGCTGGTATTACCAGCAGATAAGCGGCTTTGAGGATGGCGCAGGGGCTTATTGTGTATGCACTGAGCGGCTTTCCCCTCAGCGATGGACGCGATCATCGCTGTCCATACATGCTGAGCATAGTGGACCTTTAGTGTGCTATTGTGCTCGCCATGCTTTAAGCCCTTTCGCACTTCAGTGGTTGAACTTCATTGAGTGACCGTATGCCATATACAGTAAATTCACAATTCAACTTCACATGCGGTTATTTAAGCTTTGAAAATGTTTTTTTTTTTTTTTTACTTTTATGTGCTCGTTCGTGCAGCACATACTTTTTGTGCTGTGCGATGAGATGCCCGCAGGAGCGCGTATCACATCGTGCAGTGAAAACGCACCGTGTATGCGAACCTTGAAGACAAATTGCAACAAAAAAACTGCAATTTTTTTAAAAATTGCAATCAAATCAACTTGACAGGAAGTTGGCGTTTGGTGGTGCTAACCTGACATTTTTGTGGGAGTGTCAGAAAATACGCAGGCATACCCAGGTGTTTTCAGGGAGGGTCTGTGATGTCAGCTCCAGCCTGGATCAGCCCGTTTCTATGGCACACTTGTGGAAGGGTCAGAGATACGCACAGACTGCACACACTGGAGAAATCAGTCGATGGCGAGTGAGTTGCGAATGGATTTGCAGTTGGCTGGCGATTGGCGACATTTTTGCAAGCCATTCTTCGCAGACTTGCACGGGATGGGATTCCACAGCAGCCAACATACGTATCTCTGAGCAGTTCTGGTCAAATCGCTGTGCCGTTCCATTGATCTAACCCAGACTGCTGGTGGCTACTGGCACTAGGCTTCCATTTGCATCGGTATACAGAATTTGGTAGTGCAACTCAGCCAACTGAAGTGCAAACACAGTATATTGGGCCAGATTCTCTAAGCTTTAAGGGCGGGATGTACTAAAGGGAAAATGCGGTAAAACGGGGGTTTTACTGCATTTTCCTATTTACCAATACCCGTCCGCCCCGTTTTCGCCTGGCAGGGTATCGCCACCCAGAGGGTGGCGATATCCTATAGAAGCCTATGGGCTTCTATCGCCGCCCGCCGTCCACACGCCCCCCTCCCGTCCTCCTGATCTCCTCCTCCCCCAGCAGGTGTCACAGCCGGGAGGACATCCGGCTGCAGGGGGGAGGAGGAGATGCACGGGGACACTGCCAGCCGCCAGGATTTGACGGAGACCCCCGCAGACCACATCACAGGTATCGCGGGGGTCTCCGTCACCGCAACCCGATGCTAGCCGCATATGTTAGTACATATGCGGCAGCATCGTGGCGGCTGGCAGGCGAAGGGCGGCGATGTATATTAATACATCCCGACCTAAAAGTGATAAAATGGAGAGTGATAAACAGTCAGCCAATCAGCTCCTACCTGCCATGTCACAGACTGTGTTTGAAAAATGTTAGACAGGAGCTGATTGACTGGCTGTTTATCACAGTCCCACAGTCACATGCTGCATCACAAAAGTGCGTCCCCAACAGAACATGGATGAAGATGACCGGATCCATTACAAAACACAGCCCCACTTATCCACTGTCACTTTGGGGAGATATATATCCAATCAGGCATGTTTCACATAATTAAGCTTCTTTAGATCTTATTTCTTTAACCTGTTTCCGGAAGTGGAAACTAAGCACTAAGTGTTACAGATGTCCGCTTCGGGAAAAAGCATAATACAGTCAGACGGGCTAAGCTGTAGATCCGTCACAGTGCAATTACTGCTTTTAAACCAGAGAAAGTATACTGTAGGTTAATCGTTTCCAGTGCACTTGCCTATATGGCTTTCTTTCAAGAGTGTTATGTCTGCTTATTCTAGAGCAGAGATGGGGAAAATTCAGCATGCCAGCTGTTGTGGAAATACCCATCCCAGCATGCCTTGTTACAGTTTTGCTATTTGGCCATGTTATAACTGTAGCAGGGCATGCTGGGATGTGTAGTTCCACAACAGCTGGAGGGCCGAAGGTTCCACATCCCTGTTCTAAAGATTCACATTAATTACTTAATAGCCAGTGCAGGTACCAGAGGCAGGTAGGTGGTAACGGTCGCCATTGCTTTGAGCGTTGCACCCCCACCCCTTAATATAGAAAGTGGTAGTAAAGTCATCTTCTGTTTCTAGAATAGGGATGGCCACCAACCATCGATGATTCCATCAATCATTGATTTGCCATCAATGGAAGAGAGCTGATTGTACCATCGATGACTTCATAGCAGCAACTTACCCCATACCAGGTTATAGGGAACAGTCCCTCTTCCCTGGCCTGCTGCCGGTCCTTCACCACTGCAAGCATGACCAACAAAGGGTACAAACCATTGATCCTTAACCCACCAATAGCCATGCCTATCTCAGAGTGTGGATGCGTGTTTGTTGTTTTGCATGACTGGGTAGCAGAACATCACACCCCCAGCAAACCACCTCTCATGTGTGAAGCTGCAGGCCATTTCTCTGTGCGAGGGCACTGAGGGGGCATTAAAAACCACTGAATGAGTGACATCATGAGTAATGGTTTCCCCATAGACAACAGGCTAGTTTTGGCTAATGGTAACACCAGCCTAGCCTGTAGCCCTATAGACCAAACTTCTATAAGTAATTACAGTAAGAAGCCGGTTGAGAGGTCTCCATTCCAGTGTTTATTAGGATAACCGTAAAGTACAAGTACACGCCCCATTCCAAAAGTATTCCCAATATTAAAAGACACTTCAGAAAGAGACCTAACAGCTTCAGATGCATTCAGCTTCAAAAAGTGATAAAGTGGAGAGTGATAAATGATCAGCTCCCAACTGCCACATTGCATACCATGTGTAAGAAATGGCAGTTAGGGGGCAATTGGCTGGTTGGTTCTTACGCTCCTCTTTATCACTTTTTGAAGCTTGGTGCAACTGGCACATGTAACTGTTATAGGGATACAGATCATTACAGTAACTTCTGATATCCAGATCATTGGAGACATGAGTGGATAATCCAATACATAATCGCCAAACAGCAGCTTTCAAACGTAAGCGGTGAATAAAGAAAAGTATTTGGAAATTAATGTAGTCAAGAAAAGTACAATATCCTATATAACCAGAACAGTAACTTTTATGTTGTACTTGGTCATCAAAACCCCTTAACCACAAAAGATTAACTATAACTAGATAGATAGATAGATAGATTTAATTTTTTTGCAAACAATTATTATGTTGAAGCTGACCATTGTATAAGTGAGTGAGTGCTTATGGGAAGCCTGGTAAAGCCTGTTAGGAGGTGTAATCCTGGACAGGCAGGTTTGGGGGCAGGTAGCGGATAATAGACACGTGCAGCAGTGTAACAAATAACTGCACTGACCAGGAGACGTGCTGCCCTGTGCTGCAGCCCCTGTACCATGCACTGGGCATCATGCAGCAACTGGCAGACCCCAGGGCACCAGGACCCAGTCACAGGGCATCATATACTTCTATATCGCAGTTACACAAAGCGCAGGAGCTGCAATCCCAGGCAGCAGCTCTGCAGTGACACAGCCACCACCCCCCTCCATGGAGAAGGACACGGGAGGTCCGGCTCCCGGCCCGCAGCCCGGGCTTACCTCGCAGGTTGCTCTCCTGGATGTAGGGGGGCGCGGTGGGGGTGACATTGCCGGAATGAGGAGAGATGAGAGGGGAGCGTTCGTCCATCCCATCAGCAGCCATGACTGCAGCAGCTGCAGCTCCAGGAGAGGGGAGGGGAGGGAAGAAGACAGCCCCAGTCACATTGTACATGTCAGAGGGCTGGGAATCACAGGGAGGAGGGGGGAGGAGACATGGTGGTGGTGGGCATTCATCATCCTCCCACCTAGGACCCCCCACCCAGCTGCTGGCACACAGCGCACTTATAGGCATACCGCCTCATGCATCCTCAGTCAGTACCAGTCTGCTTGTTTCATCATGTGCCATGTATCTTAGGTCAGCAGTCAATAAGTAGACCACTATTGGTCGACAGACAAAAGGTCGGCATGGTTAAAAGGTCGACATGCCCTTTGTCGACATTGCCAAAAGTTCTTCCCGATTTTTTGTACCCAGGTGACTTTTTCCATACTTAACGTCCACGTGGACTGCATTGAATGGTCCATGTTGACATAGACACAAAAAAAGTCAACCTTTTTTTGCATCGATCATTTTCATGCTGACATATTTATAGTGTTGACCTTTTGTCAACTTTTTTTCCTGTGTCGACATTTCGATTGTCTACCAATGTAGCAATCCAGACCTGTGTCGATGGGGTTATTAAGCATAGTACACAGTAATTCCTTTTACAGCTGGTGCCTTTCTGGTCTATTACAATGACATTGCTTCTTAGCACAATGGTATATTCACCAATAAGCGGGACAGATTTGATTTGTCAGTCGCACAGGTAGACATTTTGTAAAGTGAACCCCTTTATTCAATAGTCATTGAATAGGTATATCATGAGATTGGGGTGTGCTATCATTGGACAATAATAGGACCAAAATACAAATTGGGAAAGAATGTCCCTAGGTGATGCACTAGATCAGGGATGGGGAACCTTTGGCCCTCCAGCTGTTGTTGAACTAAACATCCCAGCATGCCCTGCTACAGTTTTCCTATGTGGCCGTGCCAAAACTGTTGCAGGGCATGCTGGGATGTGTAGTTCAACAACAGCTGGAGGCCGAAGGTTCCCCATCCCTGCACTAGATAGTTCTATTAGCTGTGAATTTAGCTCAGCAGCACTGACTTTTTTACTTATTGTTTCTGTGTGTGTGTCTTTTAGAATAAGACGCAAATTCTTTTTAATCACACTTTTCCTACAATTCACTTACCTACAATTCACTTGTATTTTCACCTATAGCAGAACCGTAATCTGCAGGGGCGGATTGGGTTGGAAAACCAGCCCGGTAAATTTTTGGAAGCAGCCCTAATAGGGGTGGGGTCTGCTGAGAGGCGGGGTCTGCTGAGAGGCGGGGCCTGTTGACAGGGAAGGATGCTCTCTTCTCAGAGCTTTATCAAAGGGGAAACTTTATTTTCCTGAAATTTTACAGTGTATAATCAGTGCTTACATAAATACCCCCTCCACCACAGCTATCAGAGGCCCTTTCGGTCACCAAACTTCCCACTCTCAGCAGGCGCGTTCATTCGGTGACGTCATCAGACCTCACCAAAAGTGGACGGCATCACAGACTCTGTTGCTTGGCAACCACCAGATACACGGACATGACGGCACACTAGTTTTTATTCTCCCACCACGCCTTAGTGGATGGTAGGGCTTGAAATACCACCTGTCAGCACGTCGGCTCAAAAAAACTGTGAAAAACCCCATGTCGACCTTTTGACTGTCGACCTAGCTAATGTCGACCTAATGCTTGTGTCGACCTAATGACCTGTCGACCTAGACCATTGTTGACCTAGACAAATATCGACCTTGACCCATGTCGACCTAAAACCACGTCGACCTTGCTGCCTGTCGACCTAGTGGTGTCGACCCAATGCTTGTCGACCTAGTTGGTGTAGACCTAATGACCGTATCCCGAATAAACAGCTACATTGCACTAATACAGTGGTCTCCAACCTTAATTGAGCGTGAGCTACTCGAGACAAAAAAAGAAAAAAAACTTTCGGAGAGCTACTAACATTTGTCCAATTCCCGTGATACTATGGCGCACAACGTAATGCCGCTGCACAATATGCTGCACACTGTAATGCCTGACACATTATGCCACACATTGCAATGCCCCTCACACCTAATGCATACCTCACAACTTTGGCAGTAGACAATGGAATATATGCGCGTGTCGGTGTGAGGGCATGGCCTTCAATGTTCCAGGGAAATCCTCGCTGTCAGAGCATGGGCGATGATTCCCCGAAATGGCGAGGTTCGCTGCAAATGCCGCAAACCCACTGCATTTTGTGGTGAGCTCCACCGTTTTGATGGCCGCATTCACTGTTTCCACCTCACGGAAAAGAACCAGCGAGGTGGAAACGGCGAGCGGAGGGCGGTTGGTTGAATACTGAGGGCGAGCCTGAGCCATGACGGTGAGCTATCGGCACTGCTCTCTGTCATAGTTCGCCCTCAGGGCACTGAACACTTGCTGTTAAGCACACATATAATCCTGACCCGCGACACGGCCTCATTACCATGAAAACGCGCAGCTACATGAAACATTGGGCGTTCGCAAATGGTAATGGGGCTGCCCAGCACTCCCTGCCATTCTCCACCCCCGCCCGCTGTCCTGGGTGTGTGCACCCAGCAAACAGAATGTTCAGGTATACTGTACATATATGCCTGACGACGGGCCTAATAAAAGGTCCGAAACATTGCTAAGCATATTTTGAAGTGACGAGCCTTTTTTGATCGAGTGCCGGAGTTTGCCTGTATATATATATAAACATATATATCTACAGTATATTAAAATATTTTTATATCTATATAGCAGGGCTTTTGAAGCAAAGATACTCAGACACAGGGTCCGGGGGGGGTGGGGGGGGAGAGGGGGGGGGGCAATGTTTCGGTTTTATTAACCCTTTTTTCATTAACTGTTTTCAAGCTCCTTGAAAACGGCTAATAAAACGGAAACGTTGCCCGGACCCTGTGTCTGAGTATCTTTGCTTCAAAAGCCCTGCGAGTGCCACTGATTGGAATTAGTTGGATATTGCGTGTTCTCACTTGCTGGGCAGCACCCAGGCAAATTGATACATTGAATCCACAAGGAGTGCCGATCCCTGCAAGGAATATATATAATATATATATCTATATGGATTCAGTATTGAATCCCGGCGGTCGGGATTCCGGCGTCGGGATTCTGAACGCCGGGATCCCGACCGCCGGGATCGTAACTGCATCCCTATCTATATATGTGCAGTTCAACGGATGGCACTCATGGTAATATTCAGCTTGGAAGAAAGACGCTAGACAGCAGTCTAGCGTCTTTCATGCTGAATAATACCGTGAGTGCCATCCGTTGAACTGCTCATATACAATTACTTTTGGAGGGCTCCCGGGAAGTTGTTAGTTTCAAAAGGGTGAGTGCCGAATACTACATGCAAATATTTATCTATATAAGCATATATATCTATATAAAAAAAAAAAATATATATATATATATATATAAATTGTAGGGGCTCTGCACTCACTAAATTAACTGATATTAATAAATAGTGGAGATTTAGTTCATGAATTGATCAATGCATTTAAGCCTGCGGCCCCCTTCACGGGACCCCACTTTTCTGCAGGTCCTAACACTATCGCTCAAAATGCTACAATACACATAGCTACAGTATCACATTAATGTTTGATACCAGGCATGCTATCTGGTCTAAAGCTCACAGCAGACTGTGCTTTTATAGGTAAGCAGTTACCAACACCCCTGTCACTAATCATCTAGGGAAATGGTTAACATAAGTTATGCACTATAGGTTAAAACAGGGTGCATATATATATATATATATATATATATATATATATATCCATCCACATTGGACAGCACTCTCCTCCTTTATGCAACAGCCGGGGTGTCAGTCCAGAAGGCCTACACAGTAGGTACTCCAAGTAATACAACAAATGTTCGAAATCAGACGCACTCACCGGTCTTCTTTTTCTCTTGCACTTTTTAATACATACTACAAGTGGACTATAATCAAAACATGACTGTGGGTTTGGCGGTCAATGTTTCGGTCTTCACCAAGACCTTGGTCAAGACCCCCTCTCCTGTCTCCATCAGTGTGCGACAAAGGTCTTGGTGAAGACCGAAACGTTGACCGCCAAAACCACTGTCATGTTTGGATTATTGTCCCGATTGTGGTATGTATTAAAAAGTGCAAGAGAAAAAGAAGACCGGTGAGTGCGTCTGTTTTCGGACATTTGTTATATATATATATATATATAATATATATATATATATATATATATATATATATATATAGGCAGGCTGTATTATTTATTATTATTATTTCTGCCACTCTTTCTGCCTCCTTCGGCCGCCCTTCAGTCAGACTTTTTCTGCTGCTGGCTGCCTGCTGCTACCGCCGCTGCCCATCGATCCGGTTCCCCAGCCCAGTGCGTGAAACAGCCCTGCACGCTGATGGGGAGCATCATGTTGGCAGGACTGCCATCCTTCCTCCAGACCATGGGAGCAGCTGTGTGCGCTTGCGCATGCACACCAGCCCTCCCACGGCTATTTTAATTTTGGGAACAGCCAGGGCTGGCCGTGGCCATCTTCAATTAGGGTATAGTGCTGCGGCTGCGGGCCAGCACAGAGATAGTGGTTCAATCGGCCACGGCCCAGATAGGGAGGGTGGGCAGCCACTTCTGCTCTAAAATGTACCGGCCCATCGCCTCTGGGGGCTGCCCTCTGTACAGGTACGCAGCTGCTAGAGTAAAAAATAAATAAAAGGGCAGTGCTTGAAGTGCCGGCATACCATACCATACCGGCTTGAGGTGCCGGCATACCATACCATACCGGCCCACTTCGAGCACTGTATATATATATATATATATATATATATATGTAGCAGGGCCTGTGACGTCCGCTCCGACTACTGCCCGGCTCACTTCTCCAGCAATGTTCCCGTGTGGATTCCGATACGCTGTGACTCCAGCGGGGGTTTGTGGTCTCCAGCGGTGCCCTGGCTTGGTGGTTGGAGTTTTGCCTTGGCATTCAATTGTGAAATCTTAAAAGAAGGTACTGCCGACTCCTAAAATAGTCTTGGGGCAGACAAGGTTCTCTGTCCACAGTGCAAGGTGAATAGTTCACCACAAAGCAATAAACAATATCAAGGCTCCAGCAGGCTGAGACAGCTGATATCTTTTAAGATTTCTATACGGTTAGCTGAGGACATCACCCACACAGAATCTGTGTCCAGACCAAGGACATCACTTATATAGAACCTTGTCTTTATAAAGACATACTGTATTCCTTTTATTAACCTATAATTGATGTTTGTATAAACTTTTTAAGTACTTTTAAGAATACTCCCTGATGTACAGACCCTATCATGAGGTCTAATATCGTCATACCCCTGATGAAGTCGTTCTGACGAAATGCGTTGGGTTTTAAATAAAGGAATTACTTGTCTGAATGAAGGCTATGTCTCATTTCAAAAAAGGACAAGATAATTTTTTATGTCTGATCAGGTTATGTTGATCGATTGTATATATTGATTGGCTAGGTGGTAACAATTTGTAGCGCACTCCAATAAGCCCCATCTTTTGATAGATATATATATATATCTATATAGATATATATATAGATATATATATAGATATATATCTATATATATCTATATATATCTATATAGATATAGATATATATAGATATATATCTATATATATATAGGGTACTCTTTACCTAGCACGGCGCCCATCGCGACCATCGCGACCATCGCATGCACTAAAAAACGGGTGCGATGCGATGCCCGCGATGGCCGCGATTTCCCATAGGGACCAATGTTAAAAATCAGATTGGTCGCGATTTTAGTGTTAAAAGTCAGATTGGTCGCGATTTTTACATAGGAAACAATGTTAAATGGGCCACAGAGCCCTAATAGTCCCCCTGAAGTGTTAAATGGCCCCCACAATTTTTAACGCCACCCCACGATCAACGTGAACCCGAAGCGTGGCGAGCGCAGCGAGCCCGCGAAGGGCGGCGGTACGCGTCCTCCGACCTTTTCATACCCCCACTATCCACGTCGGCGTGGAGTTGAGAATAGAATAGTGTGGCGAGCGCAGCGAGCCACCGAGCCCGAAGCGTGGCGAGCGCAGCGAGCCCCGCGAGGGGACGCGGATACCTTCACAGGTAAACGCGTCCCCTCGCGGGCTTCACAGGTGTCCGCGTCGCCACGGACACCTGTGAAGCCCGCGAGGGGACGCGTATAACTGTGAAGGTATCCGCGTCCCCTCGCGGGGCTCGCTGCGCTCGCCACGCTTCGGGCACGGTGGCTCGCTGCGCTCGCCACACTATTCTATTCTCAACTCCACGCCGACGTGGATAGTGGGGGTATGAAAAGGTCGGAGGACGCGTACCGCCGCCCCTCGCGGGCTCGCTGCGCTCGCCACGCTTCGGGATCACGTTGATCGTGGGGTGGCGTTAAAAATTGTGGGGGCCATTTAACACTTCAGGGGGACTATTAGGGCTCTGTGGCCCATTTAACATTGTTTCCTATGTAAAAATCGCGGGCATTGAGGCAATTAACGCTAAAATCGCGACCAATCGTGACTTTTAACATTGATCCCTATGGGAAAATCGCGGGCATCGCGGGCATCGCGTCGCACCCGTTTTGTATGTACCCGCGATGCCCGCGATGCCCGCGATTTTTTACCCCCGACGCCCGCGATTGTAATCGCGGGCGCCGTGCTAGGTAAAGAGTACCATATATAGCAACATTGAATCCCTTAAGTAGGGAAAAACCAGCACTCACGTTTTTGAAAACTGACATAAACTTGCAGCCTGCCAGTTGAAATGGCTGTTAGGTCGGCCGACAGACTTGTGAATATGGCTTGTCTTTGAAATACACCTCGTTTTTGCTTCAAAAACGTGAGTGCTGGTTTTTCCCTACTTAAGGGATTCAATGTCGCCGTATTACTAACTGCACCACATTGCTGTATACAACCCTTTAAGTGCCACCTTGTACCATATATATATATATATATATATATATATATATATATAGCTGGCAGATGGTAGCAGGGATGCTTGCTCTGCTATGCTGGTGTACATCATCTGGGGTTAGTGCAGACATGCTGGGGTTGGTGCAGGCTGCAAGCTGCAGGGAGCGGTAAAGCAGAACAGCGCTGTGATGGAAAGCGTGCTAATGGGACTTCTGCTGGATGGTCGAGAATGGGGCGCGCGTGTGCCTAGTGTGCGCGAGGGCCCCATTCCTGGTGGACGATGGAGCTGGAGCCAGGTCTCTATCTAAAGAGAGCAGCTCCCTCTGTATAGATGTATATATATATATATATATATATTTATAGTCTAGCCTATAAAGTCCGCTAATACACAATTATATATCCTGACTTATTATCAGAAATAATTTGACAGCCTTACAATATAAGGCATGGAGTGGAGAGAGAAAAAGTGCCAGCCCAAACAGCTCCTAACTGTCATGTTACAGCCCATGTTTGAAAAATGGCTGCTAGGAGCTGATACGATGGTGCTTTATGTCTCTTCACTTTATACCACACTAATGCCTGGTACATCTCCCCTAACAAAATGTCCATTGAAAATAAAGGTTATATATTTTCAATAGACAATATTGCATTGTGATGTCATAGAGGCAGCTGTGATGTCATAGAGGCAGCTGCCCCAAAGCAACTGACAATCCAGAGCACAAGTTAGTGTGAGCCTAGGAGTTGAGGAGATAGGACACAAAACAGTGATAGAGAGATTTTTCTCAAAGTTAAACAAATTGGCACAGAGGCCCTTATTCTAAATCGGACGGTACGGCCCGCGTGCGGCCGTACCGCCGATGTTTTTGTTCTGCACATGCGCAGAGGTCATTCTGCGCATGTGCAGCCCCCTTCGCCGCAGACGGATTTCGTCCGCCGCAAAGGGGGCGTATAGGGGCGTGAGGGGCTTCAGCCCCTCATTACCCTATGTGTACGCCCCGCGTTTCATGGGCGTTCCCATGCAAACGCGGGGCGTGTGCATGGTAATGAGGGCATGACGCCCTCATTACCATGACATGGGGGCGGAAAGCTGACGTCGCCGGATGTCAGCTTTCAGCCCCCTTTCAAGCTCCCACACGGACGATTGTCCGTGTGGTCTGAGCTTGCGGGAGCTGCCGCGGCGTGCGGGCCTGCCTTCGATGGTCGTCGACCATCGAAGGCAGGGGGCAGCTCCCACCATGGTGGAGGCGTAGCCTCCACCATTTTTGTGCGGATCGCCAGCCGTCCGTGTACGGACGGCCGTGGCGATCCGTCGGGTGGGCGGCCCTTGGTTTGTGCGGTCGGAGCCCCGTGTGCGGCTCTGACCGCACCAACCAGAATAAGGGCCAGAATGATGTGCAGTACAAAAGAGAACTATAAGTTCTCATGCAATGGACGAGCCCCAGTATTTATGAGGACGTCTCCAGTGACTAAGAGCTCTGGATTGGTAAGTTGGGCTGATTTTGTTATTTCTCTGTTGTCTATTTGTTCATCAAACATTTCTTCATTTGTGACCAGGTCAGGATCTCATGTCATTAATACATATTGAGGGTGCAATGCACTATGCATCACATCTAGGATGGAATGCATAACACCACTTATTGGGCACATACCAGTATTATTAACACCAGTATGTACCTATCAGAAATAATTTGACACCATTACACTATAAGGGATGGAGTGGAGAGAGATAAAGTGCCAGCCAAACAGTTCCTAACTGCCATGCTACAGTCTGTGTTTGAAAAATGACAGCTAGGAGCTGATTAGCTGGTGCTTTATGTCTTTTCACTTTATACCACGTCAATGCCTGGTACGTCTCCCCCTATATATTTTTACAAATATAACAAAATGTCTATTGAACCTAAAGATTATATATTTTCAATAGACATTTTAATTTCCCAATCCACCACTGTGTTGTACATAATGCTAAGTAGATGCTTGCAGCATGTTATGTTGCATTGTGATGTCATAGAGGCAGCTGTGATGTCATAGAGGCAGCTACCCCAAAGCAACTGACATTCCAGAGCAAAAGTTAGTGTGAGCCTAGGAGTGGAGGAGAAAGGACACAAAACGGTGATACAGAGATTTTTCTCAAAGTCAATCAAATTGGCACAGAATGATGTGCACTAAAAAAGAGAACTATAAGTTCTCATGCAATGGACGAGCCCCAGTATTTATGAGGACGTCTCCAGTGACTAAGAGCTCTGGATTGATAAGTTGGGCTGATTTTGTTATTTCTCTGTTGTCTATTTGTTTATCAAACATTTCTGCATCTGTGACCTGGTCAGGATCTCACGCCATTAATACATTTTGAGGGTGCAATGCACCATGCATCACATCTAGGATGGAATGCATAACACCACTTATTGGGTAAATACCACTGTTAATAACACCAGTATGTACCTATCAGAAATAGTTTGACACCCTATATAAGGGATAGAGTGGAGAGAGATAAAGTGCCAGCCAAACAGTTCCTAACTGCCATGCTACAGTCTATGTTTGAAAAATGACAGCTAGGAGCTGATTAGCTGGTGCTTTATGTCTTTTCACTTTATACCACGTCAATGCCTGGTATGTCTCCCCCTATATATTTTTACAAATATAACAAAATGTCCATTGAACCTAAAGATTATATATTTTCAATAGACATTTTAATTTCCCAATCCACCACTGTGTTGTACATAATGCTAAGTAGATGCTTGCAGCATGTTATGTTGCATTGTGATGTTATAGAGGCAGCTGTGATGTCATAGAGGCAGCTGTGATGTCATAGAGGCAGCTACTCCAAAGCAACTGACAATCCAGAGCACAAGTTAGTGTGAGCCTAGGAGTGGAGGAGATAGGACACAAAACGGTGATAGAGAAAATTTCTCAAACTTAACCAAATTGGCACAGAATGATGTGCAGTACAAAAGAGAACTATAAGTTCTCATGCAATGGACGAGCCCCAGTATTTATGAGGACGTCTCCAGTGACTAAGAGATCTGGATTGGTAAGTTGAGCTGATTTTGTTATTTCTCTGTTGTCTATTTGTTTATCAAACATTTCTGCATCTATGACCTGGTCAGGATCTCATGTCTTTAATACATATTGAGGGTGCGGTGCACTATTCATCACATCTAGGATGGAATGCATAACACCACTTATTGGGTACATATATATATATATATATATATATATATATATATATATATAACACCAGTATGTACCTATCAGAAATAAATTGACACCCTTACACTATAAGGGATGGAGTGGAGAGAGATAAAGTGCCAGCCAAACAGTTCCTAACTGCCATGCTACAGTCTATGTTTGAAAAATGACAGCTAGGAGCTGATTAGCTGGTGCTTTATGTCTTTTCACTTTATACCACGTCAATGCCTGGTACGTCTCCCCCTATAGATTTTTACAAATATAACAAAATGTACATTGAAAATAAAGATTATATATTTTCAATAGACATTTTAATTTGCCAATCCACCACTGTGTTGTACATAATGCGAAGTAGATGCTTGCAGCATGTTATGTTGCATTGTGATGTCATAGAGGCAGCTGTGATGTCATAGAGGCAGCTGCCCCAAAGCAACTGACAATCCAGAGCACAAGTTAGTGTGAGCCTAGGAGTGGAGGAGAAAGGATACAAAACGGTGATACAGAGATTTTTATCAAAGTTAAACATATTGGCACAGAATGATGTGCACTAAAAAAGAGAACTATAAGTTCTCATGCAATGGACGAGCCCCAGTATTTATGAGGACGTCCTCTGTAACTAAAAGCTCTGGATTGGTAAGTTGGGCTGATTTTGTTATTTCTCTGGTAGCTTTATTTGTTCATCAAACATTTCTGCATATGTGACCAGGTCAGGATCTTACACCATTAATAAATATTGAGCGTGCGATGCACTATGCATCACATCTAGGATGGAATGCATAACACCACTTATTGGGCACATACCAGTATTATTAACACCAGTATGTACCTAGAAATGAGCACACGAAGCCCTGACAATGTCCTCTGCGATAGAAGGACTTCAGGTATTAGGAACCAGGAGTCCTCCGCATACACAGTCTTACATGGTGGCCATTCCAGAGCTTGGTGCATATGGGAAATGTGGCCAAATGCTACTTTTCAGCTTTATACCCACATTTTCCAATTCTCTCTCCAAGCATTGATGCTTAGGCCACAATGTCATGGTCACACCGTGATGGTCCCCTACCAGTGTTCTGTTGTACTGTACCCTTATTATTATTATTATTATTATTATTATTATTATTGTAACCGTGTCCTTGTGTTGCAGATATCTGTGGATTACATCCCACCAGAGATGAAAGTGATAGGGAAGCCTGCAACCCTAAACCTCAGGCAACCGGGACGCAGATTCACCAACATAATGGTTCCCCATCCCCCGGCAGAGAACACCCTGAGGTTTC
Organism: Crinia signifera; assembly: GCF_055691185.1. Taxonomy (NCBI): domain Eukaryota; kingdom Metazoa; phylum Chordata; class Amphibia; order Anura; family Myobatrachidae; genus Crinia; species Crinia signifera. The sequence continues at coordinate 41,018,712 of NC_139221.1, read as the reverse complement.
CTAAACTGCAGGTAATTATATCACATTCTTACTTTGTACACTTATTATAATTTCCACCTATTTAAATGATTTGTCCCTGAATGGTTCCTGTTATCTGATAGAACTGACCCAGTGATTAGTGTGATGACGTTTCTATATCTGGAATGGTATTCTCACTATTCTTATTCCCTGGGCCTTATAAGTTAATATTTGTTGAGCATAATTATATGGATGCTAGAAATGTACATTCTGTGGCTGGTGCAGGGCGAGGATACTGTTGTGTGTCATCATTCTGCACAGACCAGTTATGTGGTCACTCCGGTCACACACCGCTCTCATATGGAGACAGTAATTACTATGGCATTAACTGTGTGTTTGTGTTACAGGCAGCGAATGGAGGCTTAATACAGGCCAAGAACGTGAGACACCAGGGGACACAGACCCCGAGACCTGGTCGGAAGTTCCGTCTACCACCAATAGAAAGGGCACCATTTGTTCCCACGATAGAGGTAAATATATTATAGTCTGACTTTGTGCCACAATATAACTGCCAGCAAGGTATAAGTTATTATCCCGGCCTACCAGCTGTGATGCTCCCCATATTCCCAATAATGCCCACATATCATTTACGGCCACCCATATTTATTATATAAGACTGTTAGAAGCAAAGGCGATTAATAGCAACCAAAATATTATATAGACTGCAATAGTAAGGGGTGTGGCCTAATGACTAGAGCATGGCTTCATGGGATATGTTGTCCCCTTGACCCCATTTTGGATCAGTGTTGGGGCATGCCCAGTGCTCTGAGGGCGGCTGACCATGCCTCCAGTCCCACTCTCTCTGCCTTGAATAGATGCCTTACACATATAAACAGCATGTGTTTGCTAAGCAGAGCAGCGAGTAAGAGAAGCAACCCCCCATCCCACCATGGGGCACTGGTCTGCATGTGGGTAGTGACAGAAAAACTGGACTATGCTGACAAAATTGGACATTTAGGAAGTTTATGTAATATGGCCGCCATAAAGACAGATGACAGAGATGAGATGATGCGTTGTCTTGGTCACTCAGTGGAGGACATTTATGAATCTCATATGGAGAATATATTGGTAATGCAGTAATTATATGCATTTAAAGATGCAGATGCATTTAAAGATCATTACATAGGCTGTGGCCGAATAGGCTGTGTGCATGGTTTAGCTGTGTGCATAATAGTTTTGAAGTGCATCATTTTTAAAGTGCGGCATAATTTAAATATAACTGTGGCGTTATACTGACGTTACACTGAAGTGAAACAGAAGGACAGAAGCAACAACTGAGAAAACCAAAGACTGCTTTGAGTGAGTTCAATTTATTCTCACGACATACTACCTGTGGCTGCTTAATCTGGCTATTCAACCATAACATCATCATTTTTACATCTGCAAACAACTTTTACTATCGCTGTTAATGCTTGTATTTGCACTGTCAGTTTTGAAAATGCCCAGCTGTACCTCTAATGACTTCACCTGTCCTGCTCTTCCATTGATTTTAGGTGTCCCCCAAAATTGTATTCTTGGCCCTCTTCTTCTCTATCTGTATACGTCCTCTATGGGTGAGCTTATTTGCTCACTCGACTTCCACTATCACATCTATGCTGATAACACTGAAATCTACTGCTCCTTTCCTGACCGCTCTCCCTCTATCCTCACTCATATCTCCAACTGTCTCTCTGCTGTCTACTCTTGGATGACCCAGCTCTTTTTCAGACTTAAAATATCAAGGACTAAGCTGACCTCTTCCCACCCTCCTGCATAAAACCCGACCATCTCTCATCCTAACCTACTGTTTATGCTCACCTCTTTCCCTTCTGTGTCACCCCTGTCTGTCTAACCCTCCCTTTTTAGAATGTAAGCTCCCACGAGCAGGGCCCTCTCTCCTCATGTGCCTTTTCTTAGAATATATAAACCTCTGCCACCCTGATGATTGCTTCAGTGTCCTGTCCCCTGATGCAACTATCCATATTAACCATGTACTTGTCCTAAACTGTCTTGTACTGTAATTTGTTATGTGTTTTTGCTAATAACTATACTCTGTAACGCGCTGCGGAATATGTATGCGCTATATAAGAAACTGTTAATAAATAAATAATTATATGCTTACATTGCAGCTGTCCCAGGTTGGATTTACCACCTCCAGACGCCCAGCGGACATCACAGTGATTGGACATTCTATGCCAATTAAAGAGAGAGAACAGCGCCCAGTTACAACAAGCGCCAGGTACAGGATACCTCACCCTCCGGCAAAAGCCGCCGGCTCTCAGGGCTCTGGGAGCAGATTTCCTGCCATCTAATTCAAGATGCAGAGGGCGCAAAGAGGCAGACAACACCAAGACCTCTTTGCTGCAATTATATTGTCCATGCACAACTATTGGATATTTGAAGATCGCAAAGAGGCAGACAACACCTGCAAGACCTCTTTGCTGCAATTATATTGTCCATGCAGAACTATTGGATATTTGAAATAACATCTTAGTAAATAAAGACCTAAAGGGTACATATACTGAGATAGGCTTTTTATTTCAGAAGGGATGTTACTATGGGTAACTAATCAGAGTCTATTATTTATTTAGCATTGTCTAGATAATTGATAGATCCCATCTGAGATATAACTCCTATTTTAGTATATGAACTCCTTTATATTTACTATACATATGATGCGAATAGTCTTTATTACATTTTCCTCTTAAACTCTGCTTTAACTAATTTATCACCGGTACTTGCTTTACCCTATGGGTAATAAGGTAATCAGCGAACATTAATTTATTCTGACAAAAGAACAATATGGGGACTAATGTCACAGCCCGCGAGATACAGACAGTGGCACCGAGAGTGGGGGATACTAGTTACCTAAGTCTGGTCCCTGTCTCCCCTCTCACCCTCTTCTTCAAGTCTCTAGTCCAGCACCGGTGCTGTGCGCTGGGTTGCTGTGAGTGTAGGGAGCTCTGCTTGCAGGGTGGTTAGCGATCTTCCTGCCCCCCCTTCCCCCTCTTGAGCACCAGCCAAAAGTTCTATACATAGTGGCAGAGGAGAATCATACCCCCCCCCCCCCCCCCCCAACTCTCCTGTTATCGGGACAATACATACCTGATAATGACAGCAGGGGCAGATTGGGAACAAAAGTGGCCCTGGAAAATTTCTACAAGAGGCTTCACTTAGGCGGCACCAATTCAAATGTAGGTGGTAATAACATCAAAATAAATGGAATTAATACATAACTACACTGTGTGGAAGCTATTGGAATCACTGTGCTCTGCAGTCTAGGGGCCTCTAGACCTATAAGCTGCCGTGACAAACAACAAACCTCCACACATTAAATAATATCCCATCTCACCCCCATTGACACTTAAACCAGGCACCAAAACCTCTATCAAGCAAACAACTCATTACCATATTCCCCAAATAGCAAAAGAAAATCCAAACCCCTCCCCAGAGGAACCCAGAAACACCCCAGTAATTGTTACAACCTGGATAGCACTCACTCCTGTCCTATTAATAGATGTATAGATTGGGCGCCTGCATTAGATGAGTAATTACAACAGGTACTCTGTGAACGAGCATAGGTTCTTTGTGTGCTAGAGAGGAGGGCACGCAGTCACAACTAAAAGGTGGCCTCCCAGGTGTATTGGCCTACCAGGAATCTTCCCTGTAAGGCCTATGACCAATCCGACCCTGCTAATCTGTTATCTCCATTCCCCCACTTAACCAGCCAGACTGTGACTTGGGATGGCCAATATAAAATCGGCATTGTTGGCAACCACCGACATTTACAATCTAGTGGCGATGACTCTACCACTTGACTATGGCAGATGCTAGGTCCAAGTAGACTAATGGGCCTCTGATGTAAAAACCGTATTATCCACTTGAATTTAGACTCCACCTATAAACAACGTTTTGATGGGGCTTTTTTAATTTATTTTTGGAAAATTGACGGTACAGGCAGCATTAATATTGTCTCTAGGTAATTGTTTAGTATCTGAGGTTTTTGTTTGTTTGCATTTTTCGAAATCACAAATACACATAAAAGGTAAAAACATGTTTCCTTACTGCAAATGGCGATGAACTCCGTGCTTTTAGTACTAGATTGCAAAAAGCATACAATGTGCTACAGCACCGTGCTTTTTGTACTAGATACAATGCAATTTAATACTAAAAGCATGGGCTGCACAGACTTTACGGGAGCGTGCATCTCACCGCACTGTCCTGCCACACCCTGTATGGGCACCTTAAGACAAATTAATGTGTTTTTTTATAAACACCGCAACTAAGGTTTTACTGTAAAGAAAGACTTAAGGACAAGAGGACATGAGTTTAGATTAGATTGTGTTCCCTTAGAAGAAAGCATTTTTTAGCAGTAAGGGCAGCCAAACTATGGAACTCTCTTCCAGGTAATGTGGTGTCGGCAGACACAATAAATACATTTAAAATAAGGTTGGACAAGCATCTGTTGGTTTAAACATCCAGGGGTACTAACCATAATCTGTCTTTAAATATATCAGTATACAGTATACACTATGTATAACAAGGGATGAAGCTAATACACCAAGGTTGAACTGGATGGACGTGAGTCTTTATTCAGCCTTAAATACTATGTAACTATGGGCCTTATTCTAGTTCACTTTTTCTGACAAAATCCTTCTTAGATGGACAAAACCATGGCCCTTATTCTGATTGGTGCGGCCGGAGCCGATTATGCGGCCAGGACCGTGCGTGCGAAACCCCGCCTTCCATACGGATCGCCAACTCCGTCCGTATGCGGTAAGAAGCTGGCCGAACGGACCGCACGTGTATTTTTCACGGAATACGCCTCCTCCATCTAAGGGAACCTCCCCCATCATTCGATGGTCGCAGACCATCGAATGCATGACCGAGTGCTCCACCAGCACCCGCAACCTCAGACCACACGGACATTTTTCCGTGCAAAAGCAGGGATCTGGGCGGGCAGCTGACATCCGGCGATGTCATATGTCCGCCCCCTACACGTGCGTCACGGCTGCATTACCATACCTACGCCCACCGTTTTCATGGGAACTCCCATGAAACGCGGGGCGTATGCATATGGTAATGAGCCCAAATAGCCCTTCACGCCCATCTCCACCCCCTGTTCGGAGTGTTCACATATCATGCGGGATTTGGCCGTACGCCCCGCTCGCACATGCGCAGAGACGCCTCTGCACATGCGCAGACACAAAACATCGGCGGGCCGAACGCACGCGGATATATCCGCACCGATGTGCACTGCAGGTGGGGCAGATGTAACTTGTGCAGAGAGAGAGTTAGATTTGGGTGGGGTTTTACTTCAAAGAGAGATCTATGTTGCAGTGTAAAAATAAAGCAGCCAGTATTTACCCTGCACAGAAACAAAATAACTCACCCAAATCTAATTATCTCTGCACATTTTACATCTGCCCCCCTGCAGTGCACATGGTTTTGTCCATCTAAGAAGGATTTGGTCAGAAAGAGTGAACTAGAATAAGGCCCTTTGTAACTATGTCAAATCTGCCACTGTGTGAAGCCAGATGCAGGATGTGAGACTGCACTGGCTTCACTGTAACTGGGAGTGGTGGACCCCTCGCCGTTTTTTTTTATTATTTTTATTTTTTATTTTTTAACATTGCACTGTTAAAATACAAATTTGTATTCAGCCAAAAATATGAATCCATACACCATCGGTAAATACAAATCAGTCAAATATGATTGATAAGTAAATTTTCCTCCGGAAAATAGCGGGTGGCCGTCGGGCACCCGGCTGTCGGCGTATTGACAGTCGGGATCCCGACGTCAGGTAAATGACTATCGGGATCCCGACTGTAGGGAACGCATCCGGCACCCTTTTGGATAAGGGATTCTCAACCTGGATTTCTGTACCCAATTAATGGTTACATCCTCTTGTTGCTGAACCTTTGTTTTCAAAGACTCTTCCCTAGATTTTAAATCCACTCTAGTTCTAGGTTTTTCTTACACTACATCCTTATACCCATCCCCATATTCTGTGTGTGAGTGAGGCTGTATATGAAATAGTGTATTCATGGAAATGACTGTAACATAGCATTCCGTATGCAGGTACAGCCACAGTCGCACACAGAATATAGGCATGCCGCATATCATTTTAATCGTTGGTAGCTCCTTGTGTGTCCTGGTCACATAACAAAGCAAATAAGATGAATTTTCAGCAAAAAAGGCACCCAACGTTAGCAGAACTGGCCAGGAGCTGCATGGCCTATTGAGGCAAGATGTATGCGGAAACATCTGTATCCAAGCAGAGGCAGAGGTCACAGTGTTAGCAGCTGTGCGAGTGCTGTCTGCGGGTGGGTTGGTTGTGCAATAGTGTTTGGCATATTTGTAATGGGCATTATCTGTGTCATGTATAAATGCATTAATAATGTGTGACATATGTGTAACAGGCATTATGTGTGTTATGTGTATAAGGGCATTAATAATGTGCAACATATGTGTAAGGGGCATTATGTGTGTCATTATGTGTATGAAGGGCATTAATAAAGGTTGGCATAATGTGAGAATACTAGGCTGACACAGCCTGGCTGACTATTGAAAGCTGACTATTGACTATTGATATTTTGTCAGCTTTTAAAGTAGGAAGATTTTTAAGTAGGGAGAAAAAGTTACATAGATTAAAGATTGGACTTATTCTGGAACGACTGTGATGTAACGCCTGTCTTCTTCTTATTCATCTCATTACAGGTATTTAACCTTACATGCCATTGCCAGTATTGAGTCACCATCACTCTGCCTGCATATTGCATTCTTATAGGTATTTAACCTTACATGCCATTGCCAGTATTGAGTCACCATCACTCTGCCTGCATATTGCATTCTTATAGGTATTTAACCTTACATGCCATTGCCAGTATTGAGTCACCATCACTCTGCCTGCATATTGCATTCTTATAGGTATTTAACCTTACATGCCATTGCCAGTATTGAGTCACCATCACTCTGCCTGCATATTGCATTCTTATAGGTATTTAACCTTACATGCCATTGCCAGTATTGAGTCACCATCACTCTGCCTGCATATTGCATTCTTATAGGTATTTAACCTTACATGCCATTGCCAGTATTGAGTCACCATCACTCTGCCTGCATATTGCATTCTTATAGGTATTTAACCTTACATGCCATTGCCAGTATTGAGTCACCATCACTCTGCCTGCATATTGCATTCTTATAGGTATTTAACCTTACATGCCATTGCCAGTATTGAGTCACCATCACTCTGCCTGCATATTGCATTCTTATAGGTATTTAACCTTACATGCCATTGCCAGTATTGAGTCACCATCACTCTGCCTGCATATTGCATTCTTATAGGTATTTAACCTTACATGCCATTGCCAGTATTGAGTCACCATCACTCTGCCTGCATATTGCATTCTTATAGGTATTTGTGCAATTGTATTAAGAATTAAAGTGAGTTTGAATGTATTAGTGGCTGGGATGGTATGTAACCTCTTACCATTTGTTTATCTTAGTTTTATTGCTAGTGGGAGAGGGGCTCTGGCTGGGTGGGGTCTTAATCAATTAACTTAGAAACAGCATTTAGTATTTAGTGAGAATACTAGGCTGACACAGCCTGGCTGACTATTGAAAGCTGACTATTGATATTTTGTCAGCTTTTAAAGTAGGAAGATTTTTAAGTAGGGAGAAAAAGTTACATAGATTAAAGATTGGACTTATTCTGGAACGACTGTGATGTAACGCCTGTCTTCTTCTTATTCATCTCATTACAGGTATTTAACCTTACATGCCATTGCCAGTATTGAGTCACCATCACTCTGCCTGCATATTGCATTCTTATAGGTTTTTAACCTTACATGCCATTGCCAGTATTGAGTCACCATCACTCTGCCTGCATATTGCATTCTTATAGGTATTTAACCTTACATGCCATTGCCAGTATTGAGTCACCATCACTCTGCCTGCATATTGCATTCTTATAGGTATTTAACCTTACATGCCATTGCCAGTATTGAGTCACCATCACTCTGCCTGCATATTGCATTCTTATAGGTATTTAACCTTACATGCCATTGCCAGTATTGAGTCACCATCACTCTGCCTGCATATTGCATTCTTATAGGTATTTGTGCAATTGTATTAAGAATTAAAGTGAGTTTGAATGTATTAGTGGCTGGGATGGTATGTAACCTCTTACCATTTGTTTATCTTAGTTTTATTGCTAGTGGGAGAGGGGCTCTGGCTGGGTGGGGTCTTAATCAATTAACTTAGAAACAGCATTTAGTATTTAGTGAGAATACTAGGCTGACACAGCCTGGCTGACTATTGAAAGCTGACTATTGATATTTTGTCAGCTTTTAAAGTAGGAAGATTTTTAAGTAGGGAGAAAAAGTTACATAGATTAAAGATTGGACTTAAACTGGACAGAAACTGCCAACCAACTTAACATCTTGATATCAAAGTGATTCAGAAAAACAGAAACTACAGCAACTCAGAAAACCAAGGGACTGCTTTGAGTGAGCTCACTTCATACTCACAACATACTACTCCTGGGTATCTGACTGTTCATCCAGCTTATCACCATTTCTGCAACTGCTAAAACTTTGAATATCACTGTTAATGCTGGTATTTGCATTGTCTGTTTTGAAAATGCCCTGCTGTACCTCTAATGACTTCACCTCTCCTGCTCTTCCATTGATAATAGGTGTCCCCCAAAATTTTATTCTTGGTCCTCTTCTCTATCTCTATATGTCCTCTCTGGGTGAACTTATTTGCTCACTTAACTTCCACTATCACGTCTATGCTGATAATACTAAAATCTACAGCTCCTTTTCTGATCTCTCTCCTTCCATCCTCACTCATATCTCCTACTGTCACTCTGCTATCTACTCCTGGATGACCCAGCGCTTTTTTAGACTTAAAATATCAAAGACTAAGCTGACCTCTTCCCACCCTCCAGCATAAAACCTGACCATCTCTCATCCTAACCTACTGTTTATGCCCACTTCTTTCCCTTCTGTGTCACCCCGTCTGTCTAACCCTCCCCTTTTAGAATGTAAGCTCTCACGGGCAGGGCCCTCTCTCCTCTTGTGCCTTTCTTAGAATATATAAACCTCTGCCACCCTGATGATTGCTTCAGTGTCCTGTCCCCTGATGCAACTATCCATATTTACCATGTACTTGTCCTAAACTGTCTGTACTGTAATTTGATATGTGTTTTTGTTCCTAATTATGCTTTGTAAAGCGCTGCGGAATTTGTGTGCGCTATATAAGAAACTGTTAATAAATAAATAATAAATAATAAATAAGGGGCATTATGTTTATAAGGACATTAATAATGTGTGTCATGTGTAAGGGGCATCACTGTGTGGTATTATCAGGGGTGCTGAGAGATAGGTGTAGGCGGTACAAATTACCCAGGCCAAAGTCTGATGAAAGGGCCCAGTGGGGAACCTGTCCCCCTCCCCTTAAGTGATAGCAGCAGCTCTTCTCCTCTGCCCAGCACATGCTGCTTTGTGCTGGGTTGCAGTGTAGCCATTGAGGTGCTTAAAATACAATATTTTCTCAGGATTTTTCTCTAAGGGTATAATGTGAATAATGTAAGGAGTAATGTATATATGGTAAAGTGGTACTACTGTGTGATGTAACGTGAATAAGGGACACCATCGCATGATATAATGTGAATAAAGTTGCACTACTGTGTGGCATAATTTGAATTGGGGGTACTATTGTGTGGCCATGCAACTTCCCAGCAAGAACACACCCCTGTTTGGGCTGCGCACCGAATGTGTGCACTGTTTCTATTTAAAATATTGCGGATAGGAGCACCAAAATGATGACTGCTATGATGAGGGTTGATGGTGCTGGGAAAGGGGAGCAGGGTCAGAGGTGGAACTAGTGGTGGGGCTAGGGGGCACAGCCAAAATCTTGCCTATGGCGTCATTTAGGCTAGGGCCGCCTCTGCTTATACCCCCTATCCCTGAATTTCGTTGACATATTGTCCGGGGTAATTCTAGTGTTTCTGGATCACTAGTTATTCTCTTTGCTCTTAAGAACTGTGAAAAGGGGAGACTTTTGATGTTGGGAGCTGGATAAAAACTATCCCATTGTCATATGTGGGTGACACATTGGAACCCATGGAAACTCTGGTTCTTTGTAAGTAATATTTCCCGTTAAAGAAAAAATAGTGCCCTCTTAGAACTAGTTCTAAAAGCTCTACTAAGAAGTTGGGATACGGACCTTCATAAACGGGATTAGTACTTATTAAATTGTTAATGGCTTTTAATCCCCCATTAATGGAGTATATTTCTGTTAAGTCTGGGGATGTCCAGAGTAACCATCCAGGTGTTATCTGGAACATCACCAAGCCTACCCAATGATAGTAACAGATCAGTGGTGTCCCTAAGGTATGTATCACCCACCTGGATGCACGACTGTAAAAAGAAAGCCAGATATTTTGAAATATATCTGTATAAGGAATCACATGCAGGGTCTTCCGGGCGGGTTTCACATATCCTTCTGGACCTTAGGTGGTAAATAAAGTAACGGTACCCTTGGTCTATCCACTTTTAAAAAGTTGTATGTATCCTGATCTATAATTTTATTATCAAAAGCCATTTAAAGGATCAATCTCTTTCTTAAGTTTATCTGTGGGGTTGCCATCCAACAGTAAGTATTCATCACTTAATTGGCCATACATTTCATTACAGTATTTGCAGGGCCGGATTTGTGCCTAGGCCCGTGAGGCACGGGTCTCAGGGTGGCACCAATCGAGCGCGGCACGGCAGGCATGAACGCTATTTAAAGCATTGGCTGTCATTCTTTTTAATAGCAGCATGGTAGAGCGGGTGGACAGCGGCAAGTGACAAGCGGCGCGCCACCCACATGATTCATCATATGTCGGCGGCAGCGCCGCTCGTCACCCACCGATCGATAGCTACAACCCATTGTTGTAGCTATCGATGGTCATCCAATATATCTGACTGAATAGGCCGTGGGTCAATCAGAACTCGGTGGCGGGACTTCCGGGTGTGGGGGGGCAGAGCTATGCTCCGTGTCCCAGCACCTTAAAAAAATTTGAAACTTGATTGGTTCTCCTTTGCCATTGATGTAGGGAAACCATCTGGTCCTCCCACATCGATGGCAAAAGTATTTAATATCGGCCACAAACCATCGATGATTTGAAATCATTGATGGTCGATGGGCATCCCTAGAACTGGAGGAGGGTGGGGGACAGTATGCAGCTCCCAGCAGTGGGTGAGCGTCTCCTCGCACTGGGAGGGAGTAAGGGGGTGTATGAGAGCAGGAGGCGGGGGGGTGCCTCGAATCGCAAATCGTGGGAGGGGGGTCGTGGGTTTCGGGGGGGGGGGGGGGTTTGCTGGCAGAGGGGGGGGGTGCGGGAGTAATGGTGGATGGTGGCTGTGGAGTAATGGTGGATGGTGGGCGTGTACTGTAGCCCTGGCTGGGCGGGGGGAGGTGATGTCAAGGGGGTGGAACATCATACACATGAAAACGTCATACACATAAAACACTGGTCTGTATATCCAGCTGGGCGGGAGCGTTAGCTGCACAGGGGATGAGTGACAGATCTGGCTAAATATATAAGAGATAGGGGGGGGGGGGGGCAGCAAAATGTTTGGGCCTAGGGGTGGCCTGACCCCTAAATTCGCCCCTGAGTATTTGTCTATTTGTCCATAGACAAATTGTGTATTTGTCCATTACAACAACAGCTCCACCCCAGGGGCGCCGATTAATGTTTTTTTCCCGTGGGTGCTCAGACCCCCCCCACAGACTACTCAGACCCCCCTGGGACTCACCCAATGCTCGCCGTCGGGGATTCTGGCAGCAGCAGCGCCGCAGCGGGGTCCCAACAGCGGATATGCTGTCAGCAGCAAGGTCCCTGCGGAAGATGGGAATTAGCAGCGGTATTAATACCGCTACTAGTTCCCATCCGCTGCTGGATCCCCGCTGCCGTGGCCTGTGGCTCTCCTCAGGTTTCAGCACCTATGCTCCACCCTTATCTGCAGGTCTAATGCAGATGTATTTATATTCACTGAGATTTCTCAATGCAACCCACTCCTCATGGTTTAGGCTGTTCCTGCCTTGTTCTTAACTTGGACATTCCATACTCTCATAAACCCTGCTATAGGGGTATTCTTCGAATGTGGGTCAAAGTTTGATTTCACTTTGAATTTATGGCCTCGTTGCTCAGTTCTTGTGGATGGTTTCCGGCAAAAAATTCTCTAAGGTGGAGTTGCCTTTGGAGAAATTATTGATCAATTCTCCAATTGAACTCCAATTACATTCATTCAAGGGTAATTTTTGTTGGAAGCCAATTGCCCTACCAGTACATTTTTGGATTGTGGGAGGAAACCGGAGTACCCGGATGAAACCCATTCATGCACAGGGAGAATATACAAACCCCGCACAGTTAGAGCCTCCGTGCTGTGAGGCAGTAATGGTAACCATTACACCATCTGTGCTGCCCATAATGTGTTTAAGTTGGCAATCCATCTACTAATAAATTCTTTATTGTGGCATCCAAATGTGGGTGTATTGCACACCCTGAATCCCCTAGGTATTTTCTTTACTGTGATGTATTCAGATAATGTGATCCCGTGTATGAGAAAATCCATTTGTTATTTTCTGAGAAGTAGCAGCATGTTGTGGATTTCATCTGCTGTGATGCAACCTGCTGTATCAATTAATCTCTCTTTAAGGGGATATTCATTCACCGGCGAGCATCACCCGTCGGGGAGATGCCCGCCGGGCCCTATTCAATGCTGTCTTCCCCGACAGCATTGAGCAGGGTATCTCTATATATATATATCTCACATGAAAAGCCTGTGTTTGTCCCAGTGCTGCCTCTGATTAAAAACCCTCCCATGACTAGGCTGCTGCTGCTGTTCTCCATGGGCCTGAGAAGCATGTAATGAGCTCCACTAATCAGAGCTCAGCATATACGTCTCAGCCTCTGCCCTCTGGTGCAAAGTGTCATGGGACTTAATCAACTCCCAGTAATGCACTGCACACTGTGTGCCTTGGCTCCCAATGCTCAGCACCATTAATCATTGTCACATTGGCAGATAGGTGAAACTGCAGCACTACCCCACTCCCATGCACGAATCCTTTAGCAAAAAAAAAAAAAAAAGATTGTTTGAGTAAATATAGTTTAAATTTCTATGCTCATTTGTGCGCTGTCTTCTATTTTCTTTTGCGCATATATATATATATATATATATATATGCAAAAGAGTATATATATATATTTATATATATATATATGTAAGGCAGTATGATGCCCACTAAAGTAATCCATCCGTGAAGAGCTGTAGCCATTTAAAGGTTAACTAGGCAATAATATGGAAACCAGCACATCCAATTAAAAAAAAGGGTTTTATATGAGCAGAAAAAATCAATTCCATACATGGAAAAATATCAACAGTGGACAAGCCAAGAAGAAAAAATCAATACAGTGTCCATCGATATGGCTGTCCACTGTGAGTTGCTCATGCCCAACCGCCGTTTCGGGGTGGTCTCACCGTCATCAGGAGCATGCTCAGTGGACAGCCATATTGCTACTGGATCATGTTTCTATAGGCTTTGACCTTTGGGAAAAATGTTTGCAGCACTTAGTAAGACAGTCACAAGACTTATGCAGTGCTGCGTTGGCGGTATCCCTCCCTCCCAACGGGTGTGGAATGCCTGCATTTTTTGTGGAACTCTCAGAAAATACATGGTTTCGCCCCTAAAAAGCCACAGGTTGTCAATCACCCTGCAAGCAGCCATCACTGTCTGCCTTCCCACAGATGGCTCACACATGCGCACAGCATACCGTGCACATGTGTGGTCGTTCGACAATTGCCAGTGCTACGACATTGTAACAGTGTGAACGGGTCTGAATCTGGCCCACTGGAGTTGCACCACACCTCTTATGCACTCAATACCCACAGGAGTAATGCTTCTTATGCATATAATGCCCACAGTAGTAGCGCCGTTTACACACCTAATGTCTTCAGGAGGAGAGCAGATTACATACGAAATGGGGTAATTCAGACTGATTGCACGGCTGCGAATCTGCAGCAGCCAGTGGTCTATTAAGCCACCTCCCTGCTCCAGTGAAATCCCGCGTAGCCTGAGACTGACTCGGTGGCTGCGATTAAAAACAGGTAGATCCGGGCTGGAGCTGCTGTCACAAACCCTCCTCTAATCCAGCTTGGCACTCCTGTGTACAGGGCCGGTGCAAGCCCTGCCAGGCGACCCCCCGCCCGCACCCCCCCTCCACCCGCCTGCCGGCGCTGACACCCGCGGGTGGTGTTTACCCTCTCACTAAGTAGCGAAAGAATGCTGCTCAGCAAGTGGGTCTGCATCAGGCCCTCAGTGTTTAATTCATTGGGACCTTAAATGCAAAACAGTCTAATACAGAAATAGCAATAAAGATACTCGGGAGACCCTTAAGTCAGTCATTACAAGAAAACACACACGGGCCCTTATTCTGGTTGGTGCGGTAATATCCGCGTGCGTTCGTGCCGCCGATGTTTTGTGTCTGCGCATGTGCAGAGGCGTCTCTGCGCATGTGCGAGCGGGACGCACGGCCACATTCCACATGAAATGTGTACACTACGAACAGGGGGTGGAGAGGGGAGTGAAGGGCTGTTTGGGCTCATTACCATATGTTTACACCCCGCGTTTCATGGGCGTTCCCATTCAAACGCTGGGCGTACGTATGGTAATGCGGCCGTGACGCACGTGTAGGGGGCGGACATATGACATTGCCGGATGTCAGCTGCCCGCCCAGATCCCTGCTTTTGCACGGAGAAATGCCCGTGTGGTCTGAGGTTGCGGGAGCTGCCTGGCCACTCGGTCCTGCATTCAATGGTCTGCGACCATCGAATGATGGGGGAGGTTCCCTGAGATGGAGGAGGTGTATTCATGAGAAATACACGTGCGGTCCGTTCGGACAGCTTCTTACCGCGTACGGACGGAGTTGGCGATCCGTATGGAAGGCGGGGTTTAGGACGCACGGTGCTGGCCGCATATTCGGATCCGGCCGCACCGATCAGAATAAGGGCCACAGAGACACACACACACACACATTCACTGCATTAAACCTTAGGGCACTGTACCAATGTAGAATAGTCTTACCCCATGACCCAATTAACTTTCCTGCCTCCCACGGTTTTTGCTCTCTTTCCCTTTGAAGTGACTTATTCTTTTTTTTTTTTTTAAATCTTCCGCTAAATATGTTATAAAAATGCAATTTTGTTTTTCAGTAACTTTTATTAAAACATTGGGGGTTCAGGCCTGGTTGAATGGCTGCGAATTTGCAGGGCAGGCGATAATTGATCACTGGCCGTGCAAAGGTGATTGAGAGGAAGTCAGTGTTTGACAAACTTTTATAAAGTTTTGTTGAAGAGAAAAAAATACAAAGTGACATGTTTACATATACTGGGTGCTAGACGACCGCTGCCGCTATTTTAAACCAATGGTGCCACTGCAATATAAAAAAAACATACATACTTGGTGCTTAAAACAACAATATTATAACGGCAGCAGGTTATGGGACAAAAACTACTAATTAAACAAAAATGACAAACAGACGATATAATGAAAAAGCATTAGTAAAGTTTTAACTAAAGACCGTATATACTAGTATTTAAAGAATACTGCAGCTCACATTTAAATTTCAGACATATTTAAATGTGAGCTGCAGTATTCTTTGTCAACATGTCACTTTGTATTTTTTTCTCTTCAACAAGACTTTATGGAAATAACACACACAACGATGCGTTGCTGCGGCAACGGTCCCTATGACAATGACGTCACTACCACAGCGCCCATGGCGTCGACACGTGACCGCTGTCCCTGATTGCACTAATGGTTCTGCACTACTTATAGAGGTAAGAACACCCTGTTTATTCATGTAAGCTGTTTTGATAAAAGCCATCCACGGCTGAAACGTCAACTGTACCCAGTGAGGCTACGTGTCGTTATTTATTTACTTCAAGTCCCGAGTGTCGCAGTTCCTCCCAAGTATATGTACACCGGGCAGCCGAGGCTGCGCCGTTAACTGAGGGCACAGGGCCAGAGACCCCATATTGGAGCTGAGTACCGGCATATTGCACTTCATATATATATATATATATATATATATATATATATATATATATATAAATACAATATGGACCTCGTATTGCGCTAACAAGTATCTGCTGCTACTCCGATAAGGCTCCCCTGTTAGTGGGAGTCAGACAAGAGATACAAAAAAGGGTTTATATCGGAGAGCGCTGAAGAATGTACCACCTAGTCACTTCAATACAATATAAAACACTGATAAAATTAGTGTAGCGACAGTTGATAATTGTCCCTTTCCCGAATGAGACGTGCAAATCTGTTCAATGTAAAAAGTTCTTTATTGAAACCCAACGCGTTTCGAACGACTTCATCAGGGGTAAAACAGAATGTTTTTCAAGTGTATGATTTGATCAACTTTTAGAATTCGTACAGGGTAAAATCCAGATGTAGGTAAGTAGAAGCCAAACTGGCTGGGTGATAGGATGTTGGCGTAGATCCGTAAATAACACAGTTATTAGGGTCCCTATTTAGAAGGTTCAGGGGAAGAATTCCTTTTGGGCTAATAGTTAACCGGTCAATAGACGCTGGAGACACTAAACATATTTCAATAGTAGATGACTTTTTATGTAGAGTCCATTTATTAAGATATAGGTGTGATCCTGAGCTGTGAAGTTCAGAAAATAATTCAATAGAAGGTGAATAGATATGCAGACTCCTCTTAGTCGGGTGTGGGTAGGCGTGGTCCTAAGTTTTAGGATTTCACCATTCCAATAGTGTGGACAAGATGGATATAGGCTACACCGGCCTTATATGGAGAATAAAACGATAATCGAGAGCAGAACTCACTCAATCGTATAAAAGTAGGTTTGATTTTTCAGCGCCAGTGGGGAAAATCAAATGGATGAAGTACTTGATTTTGAGAAGTCACTTCATAAAAAAATCACCACAATGTAGCAGTTTTCAGTAGCTCCTTCACTGGCTGATCAGCTAAAACTTAGGACCACGCCTACCCACACCCGACTAAGAGGAGTCTGCATATAAATATATATATATATATATATATATATATGTATATATATATATATATATATGAATCCGTGATGGATGGCACTCACGTATTGGGATAATAAGACCAGCCGGTGCCCTCCATGAGACCTCCTGTCTGGGGATCACTGTACAAGTATATTGTGTTGGTGGCACTCTCGGCAATAAATTCAGTCAGACAGCAACGTGTAATCCAGCGTTTCGAAAAAACTTAACTTTTTCGTCATCAGGGTACCCTATATATATATATATATATATATATATATATATACAGTATATAGATGTAGAATGCGCTTAACCACCACCTTAAAAGATAATTCTTTAGTGTTTGGCTTTCTTATAAAAATGTATTAAAACATGATGAAATATTTGAACATCAGACACGATAACTGTTGTTCGATCAGGATGGAAGAGTACCAACGCGTTTCGTCATAAAAATTACTTCATCAGGGGTAGTCATTCCAAAACCTTCAGTACTGGGGCTTGGGAATTATTTGTTGGCAAATTGTTGGCAATTCACGTCCGACGAGATCAATCTGAAAGATAAAAGTTGTCTGTGTTTAGGCTGTCCAGTTTTTACAGAATACACCTGTTATGTGCACACCTGCTTGCTACGTGCTACTCCCTCCTGGTTATAGTGACTGTTGTATGCGACAGCAGCCACTGGGGAGACAGGGAGAGACTACAATATCATCAAATAACAGTTATAAAACTATGGCCCAGGATCAAAAAAGTGACAGTACCATACTTTATATAAGGGACCTGTGTAATGTCTGCTTTAGCATATGGTACGGGATGCAGTCAAAATTCCGACAGGGTCAAAATCCCGAATGGGTCAAAATCCAGACATTTAAAATCCCGACAGGGTCAAAATCCCGACATTTAAAATCCCGACAGGGTCAAAATCCCGACATATAGAATGTACAGGTGAAACAGTCTACATGACTTTCAGTCGACAGGTGCGAGTCGACATGGGTTTTTTCACTGTTTTTTTAACCGACATGTGCCGGCAGGCGGTATTTCATGCCCTACCAACCACTAGGGCGTGGTGGGAGAATAAAATAGTGTACCGGGCACCGTGCCCGAAGCATTGCGAGCGAAGCGAGCAATGCGAGGGGCTGCGGTTCACTTCCACCTGTGTCGACATTCGGGTCAAAAAACAGTGAAAAAACCCATGTCGACCTCGCACCTGTCGACCGAAAGTCATGTAGACTGTTTCACCTGAACATTCTATATGTCGGGATTTGGACCCTGTCGGGATTTTAAATGTCGGGATTTTGACCCTGTCGGGATTTTAAATGTCGGGATTTTGTCCTTGTTGGTATTTTGACCCATTTGGGATTTTGATCGTCGGTATTTCATACCGAATCTTATGGTACTAACGGCAAGTTGTAATAAATGATAAAAATTAGGTATTTTTTTCTTATAAAAACTGATAATACAATTCACATATTACATAATGTGCCGCTCATTACCTTGCATCTATATCTGACACCAGTTCGTTTGTCTTTACCTAATGCACTCTTTTATTTTTTTATTTAGCATATTCTTTATAAAGTCCATTAATATTTTTTTTTACAAATATGTGGTTTAGAACATAATTTAAAGAAGATCGACATCCTGGACAATGTTTTATTATTATTATTATTATTATTATTATTGCAAGTTCAGCCCTATTGCTGCACGAGGACCCATGAAGATCCCATCTAAAAAATCAACAGCTACAAAGCGTTCTGATAACGATTCAAGCAAAGGGAGCTTTGCCCTTAATCAAAATGGCTGCCCGTCCTTCAGGAAACCGGCCGCTGACTGATGAAGCCTATATATGCCGCAAGCCAATAGCGAGACTAGAGCGTGTTAGCCAATCTAGAGCAAGCGGGGCGGGACCTCTGGTAGGAGGCGTTGTCTAGTTCCTAAATCTTATTGGCTGGCATGCTGTGATGACGCTCCTGGAAGGCAGTGACGTCACGACGGGGAGTGACGTCAGTGTGGTGATGCGGGGAAGGTGACAGTGCGCTGCTGGGCAGTATGGACGAGGAGAATGGCGACTCAGAGGAGGCGGTGCTGCTGAGACAGCAGCGCAAGGAGAAGAAGGACCTTCAGGGTGAGGGCTGGCATGTGTCTGACGCACATATAACTATGTATGCCTATGTAGCAAGTATGTTAAGTGTGTGTGTACCCATGTGGTAGGGAGTATAATCTCCACTGGGACAGGGACTGATGTAAATGGCCAAATATTCTCTGTAAAGTGTAAAATGTGTGTTTTTCATGTAAGTAAATACTAATTCTGTAATGTATAATTAGTTTTTCATGTGGTGTTACATAGATGCCGGTTCTATGGACTGTCCCAATTTAGAACGTCTTGTGCAAAACAGTGCTGGTCATTTTGTGTATTGCATGCAGCCCTCCTCCATAGGGATTCTCATGTCTTGTACTTTATAACCATATTGTGTACTAGTAAGCCCGCTTGAAACTGATCTGCTACTTTGTACAAACATGCACAAACCCTTTCCTCTGTGTGCATGTGTGAGAGAAAGAGATGCAGTTTTACTTGCTGCCAACAGATGGCAGTGTTTTGGAGGCACACAGACACTAGATAGATATAATTAGTTCCAGGTAAATGGCATTATAGCCAAGGACCTATTTATTATAGCCCCATATACAGTAGGCCAGACTTTCCCAACCACGGTCCTCAAGGCACACCAATAGTGCAGGTTTTAGTGATCTCCAAGCAGGGCCGGTGCTAGTATGTCCGGCGCCTCCCTGCAAACTATAAATTTGCGCCATCCCATAGTCATAGACAGCGCATGGTGCCGCAAATATAGGGTTAGAATGTGGGGAGTTAGGGCTCAGAAGGGGGGGTTAGAGTTAGGCTAAGGGGAGGAAGGGAGGATTAGGATTGCCAGGGGGCAGGGTGAAGTTAAGTATACCGAACCTGTCAGGATTCCCTCCTGTGGGATGTCGTGCTGGTATTCTGAACGTCGGTCATCATCGTGATCCTCTCACATATCATGTAATTGAATGAATCATTTAACCAATCATTACCTCCCACACTATCAAACCATTAACTCCCATAAAAGCAATAATCCCCCCCCCCCCCCCATAATGACATCCCCACTTTCCCCCTTATATTTATTAACTGTCCCTTTAACCCCTCCCTTCCAACTCGCCTGTTGATCACAAGCAGCAGCATTGCAGCCAACACCGCTAAGAGCACAGAGGGGGAGAAGGCGCAATGTACATTATTACATGCACGAAGCAGAGGATGTGATGTACGGTCTTTCACCTGCATGCACAGCACTCCTCCTGCGCAGCGTCTCCATTCCGTCATGTTTGGGGGATGGGGCTGAACTACCCCCTGTTCCGATGCCTCTATGTACCCGTCATACACTGGCTGTGATGGGCGCAGCAGCACAGAACATTACTGCGGACATGATCAGCAGGGCAGGGAGAGCGCCTATCCAGCCCGGTGCCTCCCTGCTTTGCTGAGCGGGTTGCGCCGGCCCTGTCTCCAAGGTTCAGCACAGATGGCTAAATCAAAATATCCCCGGTATTAAGTCACCTGTGCTCAAGCCTGGATATCACTAAAACCTGCACTGTAGGTGTGCCTTGAAGCCTGCACTAGGGAATATTGTTCACAATATCGCCTAGTGTGTACACTCCAAATCATTAAAGGTGCGTGCCTCCCCTTTTATGAACACGTGTGGACGAAGGAGTCCTTGTTAACGAAGGTCGCTCCAGTCACCATTGCTCCCCCCCCCCCCCCCCCCGGCATTGGCAAGTGTGTATTTTTTATTTATTTACAGTTTCTTATACAGCGCAGCATATTTTACAATTGGAATCAGTGATAAAACAAACTGGGTAGTAACAGATGGATATATAGGTAGGAGGGCCCTGCTTGCAAGTTGATAATCTATAGGGATAATAGGAGGGATACATATGGATAGGATTCCATATCATGGCAGTCCCACCAGATTGCAAGACCTTCCTGCTATGTGGGGGTTACGGAATATGATAAGCTTGCCTGGAGAGGTGAATTTTCCGGGAACGCTTAATAGTTTGGAGGCTAGAGGAGAGTCTTAATGTGTGTGGAAGGGCATTCCATAGGGTGGGAACAGCCAAGCTTTTCACCAATTCATAAATGGGCATCAATAAGGGAACTGCGGTTTTTGAGTTTCTTGCACCAGAGGTTTCAAACAGTTGGTGATATGCGGGTTTGAAGCTAATTGATGCAACTCGGGCATGCAATGGCTGTTTTTATAGGTACGCAGTGTATCATTATTTACACGGGGCATCCCTGTAAGACAAAAATGTTTTACAGAGGTGTCTGTAGAAGTCCAGGCACCTCCTATGGGTCAATTCTTATTGATTCAAACAATCCCAAAACATTCTGTACACACCGCCCAATGATCGTTCAATCCCAAATCGTTTCGCTGATGCTGTCCCGTACAGTATAGGAATCAGCCTGAGGTTCGTATGCACTGCATATTCTGAAATATAATGTAAATCACGTGAAGTACAGTTCATGCAGCTCTCACTATATTGGGAAATGACACACATCAGGCAAAAGTGCTGCGTATACCCCAAACAAATATTGCCATGTTGGTTGGATATGACCACATCAGACCATAGTTCTTACATCTAGTGTTTACTTAGCTTTACACACTTGGATCTTTGTATTAGTGACTGATGTGTCTGATGACCCAGTAACACATTGCTCCTTCTGTTGACCTTTCATAGCCAAGATTCAGAGCATGAAAACGTCGGTGCCCAAGAATGACAAGAAGAGAAGGAAGCAGCTGGCCGAAGACGTTTCCAGGATGGAATCTGAGCTCGAGGAAAGACACAAACTGGAGCTTGCGGCCTTGTCACCGGAGCAGTCTGTGCAAACAGAGGTGACTATGGCCATGGGTTTTATTAGGGACAAGGAATAAGCTTGGCCTAGACTGGGTTTATTCTATTATAAATACCATGAGCAACATCTTAGCATGTTTAAAAGCATATACAGTCATTTAGTGAAGCAGTTTGTCTGACCCTTACTTAATGTGTTGGGTGTTTACACCACCTATTCCGGTTCTCAGTCAGCTTGACGATGCTTGTGGTGCTCCTTGGTGTAGGCCTGTGTTGCATCAGCAGAGTGAAGAATAGGTGGTACTAGGCTTCTTCTTTACCTTTCACTTACTTGCCAATAAGGAATGAAGAAATAACCTATCCTTGCAGATGGGGGAGGGGGGGTTGTTATTGAGGTTTATCTTAATGCTGTGCATTCCCCTGCTCTCAGGGGCGTAAGTAGAACTTTGTGGGCCCCATAGCAATATTTTTGAATGGGCCCCCCTACCCCCACCATTGTCACGAGAGAGAGAGGGTGTCAGGAAGAGATGGAATGAGAGAGTGAGAGGGTGTCATGAAGAGAAAGGGGAGAGAGACTGGGCTAAATGTAAGAGCCTCAAAGTTCAGTGGCTGTGTGGAATGCCAACTGAACTTGGAATTTTTTTTGAAGGGTCAATCACTAACAAGGCAAAACCGTCCGTTGTGATGTTTTAAGAAAACGTCTGAGTTCGGCCCGCAGCCCCTGATCTCCTGTGCCCCAGGTCTTCTGTGTGCAGGGGCTCCTGTAAGCGGCTCAGGCATCCGCTGCTCCCAAGCACTGGGTATCCTGTCTGCCAGCGGCTCTGACAGCCCCTGCTCTCCTGGCTGTGCGATGGGTCTTCTGTGTGCAGGGACTCTGCAAGCAGCTCAGGCATCTGCCGCTCCCCTCCGCTGGGTCTCCTGTCTGCCAGCAGCTGAGGGAGCCGGCACTCTCCTATGCACTGACCTCCTGTCGGATCTCTGTCGCTGAAGAGGGACATTGACGGGTGGGTACAGAGGGTGCAGGGGATGCAGCTGCTATAGGGCCCCATAGCCGCTGCACCCACTGTAGTTACGCCACTGCCTTCTCCTTTCCGTACTGCTCCGATGTCCTTCGCCACCCCTACTCTGATCTCCTCAACTCTTCATATAATGCAACTGCTGTGTATTTAATAGGCCATGTTCCATATGGCGCCATGCTGCTCCAAAGATCTATCAATGTATACTTTTCAGAATTGGGTACAAATCTTTGTTTTGCTTGAATTCACTAAATGAATGTTAAAATACGTTGAAACGGCAGATTTGTGATCTTCTCTTATTGTTATTGATCTTCTTTTAATACCGGAGTTTTGTTTCTTCCGTAGATGAATAGCGTTGCTGACGACATTACTAGTTTAGATCTGGGAAGCGAGGCGTCTGTTCATCAACCGCGTCTATCCAAAGCACAGAAGAGACGGGTGAGAACTCCCCCCCCCCCCCCCCCCCCCCCCCCCCCATGTTTATTTTCAATGTAATTCATTTAGAGTTTCATCCAATTGCAATATGTTAATAGTGGGATGTACCAAGCATTTGTGGTACATCCCGACACAATTTGCTTTAATACTAATCGCGTATGTGATTAGGATCGCAAAGGGCAGCTCTTGTGATAAGAGCTGCCCTTTGCGAAACAGCCGGCGGGGGTTGAGCGGGTTCCCGCAGCTCTCTCCCTCCTGCTCTGCCTGGCAACCTCCTGCTCAGACTGCTGCAGGGACTGCCGGGCTCCTCCTCCCTGCACCCGCTAGGGGGAAATTCTGGTGCTAGGGAGGCAGAGGTCACTGGTCCGGGCAGCACAGCAGGAGGCTGATTAGACATCAGGTGTGGGGGGGGGGGGGATCAGTGCGGGCAGCGGGGGGGCACGAAAATAACCCATAGGCTTCTATAGGGTTATGCCAGCGAGAGCTAACTCCCTGCGGCTAAGCCCCGGTGGTGGGTCTTTAGTGCATCTGAAAATGCAGTGCCCCACCTGCAGTGCAGCATGGTTTTGTCCATTTGCTAAAAAAAAAGCAGCTTTATGATCAGATCTGAATCAGCCAATCTGGTTGTATAGTATAATGTTCATTCTTGATCCAGACTGATTAGACTTGTAGGGTCTGAAATCCTATTAACCAATGACGTTCCCATCCCACCTCCCCGCCCCCTCTTAACTCCTTTGCGAGTGGCTAGTAGCTGTTGCATCTGACATTACAGTTTATTTTTATCATGACACTAGCTGCAAATTGAAGTTCCTGAAAAAGCTTTGTGTGACCGTTCTAGGAGAAGAAAGCCATCTTGGAGAAGGAAAGAGATGAGCGCATTGCAGAGGCTGAGATAGAGAACCTGTCGGGAGCGCGGCACCTGGAGAGTCAGACGTTAGCCCTTATCCTGTCGGAGAGGCAGCTGCAGATTAGACAGATCCCGTCAGACGGTCACTGCATGTACCGCGCCATTGAACACCAGCTGAAGGAGCGTGAGAGTAGCCTGACGCTCGCAAGTCTGAGGCACCAAACCGCCGACTATATGCGGAGCCATGCCGATGACTTCCTCCCGTTCCTTACCAATTCTGCCACTGGAGACATGTACACTCCAGGTAAGAGCTTTATAGAAGGATTTATTCCAATGAGGAAAACGGTCGGGAACAATTCTACCCAAAACTAAAATGTCGTTTTGTATCCAGTGCAAGGCAATGTTAATTGAAATTTGCGGCATTTTGTGTATCCTGTTGCATGCAGTTCTCACACTACAGATGTGTTCTCATCTAGCCTCAATACATCCATGCAATGTCCAGCGCAGCTCTGCCAACAATGGGCCTCTTAATTGGAACACCGTGCCATTGGATACACAAAAAGACTTTGATATGGGCAGTGCTGGTGTTGTAATGTTGTAAAAGCATTACTATCTCACACCATTTGAGGTCATGGGTTCTATTCCTAACATAACCTTAACTGTGTGGAGTTTGTATGTTTTCCTTGTGATTGCAGGGGTTCCATCCGGGTACTTGGGTTCCTCCACTATCCCAAAAAATATACTGGTAGGTTAATTGGCTTCCAACAAAAATCAACCCTAGTGGGGCCAAGTAGTTTTTATCTGCCGTCATATTCAGGGTTTGTATGATATGACACTTGATTGTGTGTGACTGAGTCTGTATACAGAGCAGAACACAACTAGTATTGGGTAAAAGCAGACATTGTTGCATTGTGGCAATACTTATACAGAGTTGAAGACTCAGTCGCACATATATGTAGTATCAACTGTTTTGTTAATCAGCACATTTTCCTGATGTGTCCTAGTTGCATTACGACGAAGACACCTTTTCTGCAAAAAAAGGCTCCCGACGCTAGAAGGCTCTCTGGCAACCTAGAGGGGCTCTTTGCCTGACTGCAGCAAAGCTGTATGAGGACAAAGGGTATCTGTTTCCTAGCACGGCGCCCATCGCATCGTATACTATTACACTAAATAAGGTATAGGATGGGATGCGATGCGATATTGTACAATAAAATATTGCATCGCATGGTATGCCATACAACGGCATATGATGCGATGGTATATGATTTTTTGATTGTACAAGCACCCTGATGGGTCCTTACAATGTTAAATGGCCCCCCCATAGTCAACGCCACCCCCAGGATCAACGCCAACCCGAAGCGTGGGGAGCGCAGCGAGCCTCGTGAGAGGACGCGGAATACAAGTAAAGTAATACGCGTCCCCTCGCGGGCTCGCTGCGCTTGCCACACTAAAATCAACTCCACGCCGACGTGGATAGTGGGGGTATGAAAAGGTAGGAGGACGCGTACCGCAGCCCCTCGCGAGCTCGCTGCGCTCGCCACGCTTTGGGTTTGCGCTTCGGCTTTGCGTTGACAGTGGGGGTGCATTTAACATTGTAAGCACACATGAGGGTGCTTGTAGAATTAAAAAACGCATCGTATACGGCTATATGGCATGCAATGCGATCAGATGCCCTTCGATGGGCACCGTGCTAGAAAACAAGTACCGGACATAGTTGTACCCCTTGGTCTGTTTTAAAGTCACGTTTGTGTCCCACAAATTTTCCTTCTGTGGTAACAGTGCACTAAAGGCTGACCTATTTGTGTCCTCTACATACAACATCATGAAGCGATGGTCAGGGCCAGGAAAATTAGCTCCAGGCCAGTCCTTAGGGTCCGCTGGGTGGCTCTACCGGGTTGAAAGCATCAGATTTCTAACCCACAAGTATACAGCACCTATATAATACTACTGTAGGTGAACCCTTCAATATTAAGTGTTGGATATACTTGTAGTTAAAAATCATTTGTATAACAAATGTGTATATATATCTGCATATTTTAAAACTCTACTTATTAATTAGCGACATATCCCTGGTTTGCACGGGTACAGGTTTTCTCATAACTGATGTACTGTACACATGCAAAGTAGGGGCGGGTCACTATGTATATGTCTGGTATGATGTAATGGTTCAGTAACAGGGGCCTGGCTCCAACAGTACAGAGGAAATTGGGGTCTCTATCCCGGCAGCAGTGCCGCTTCCCTTCCCGGAGACTTAGTGCTGGCATCAGCCATATAGGGACAGTCCAGCCCGCAGCTGTTACCAGGTGTGCTGACGTCACCCGGCCGGCCCACTCCTCACCGAGTCCTCTCACACACACTGCCTGACCCTGCCACAGTGAAAACTGCACAAAATTTCTTCCAATAGTTTTCAGAATTAGATGTAGGGGTAGAACAATGATTGCGCTAAGTGAAGCTGCTGGTTTTAATGATCTAAGTGAAAATAGTTTTGCTGGGCAAAATGTGGTAACAGCGCGAAGAGGTTAGTTTTCGAAATCAGCTCATTGAGACAGGCAGACAAACGAGCTTCCGGACTTTCTTTTATATGTAAGTAATATACCAGTTTCTATTCTAAACTCGGGTAGGCAGACAGTGAAAGCTTCCAATCAAAGGGGAAGGCAAGCATACCCTTATGTGAGGAGGACGGAATGCATTGAAGAGGTTTGGCAGTCTTTAGCGTTGTGGCCACTAGAGGGCACTGCTGGTCAACTTTTTCATTCTGTGTGCTTTTTGTATTCACAAAAACGTTAGTATCCACCTCTCGTGTGTAATCCATATGGAAAAAGTATTAGTGATAACTGCGGATGAAAAGAAAGAAAGATAATCCTCAAGTTCACTGTTTCATAAATTCTAATTATGCTGGCCCAGAGGAAAGCGGAACAAAAAACCCATTGGTTGCCAATTTCACCACAGGGAAAAAAAAACCTTCAAGTCCATAAAAATGTAAATTCTTTGGAGTTGTCGCCTCTATAATGTCATCTATTAATAATAGCTTTATATGACTTGGGTCCTACAGATTACCTGCACTTATGGTAGGGACTTGTCCTATGATCTTGGTGCTTTCCCATTCACAGTGATGTTTTTCTGTCAGGAGGGTGAACACCCCTGCCAATGTGCTGCAGCCCCTCTAGTCTGCTGAATGCTGGGAAGGATATTTGGCTGAGGTGCTTAAAATTTTGCCACATACTGTAGTGTTCATTCTAGCACCCACCATATTTGAAAACACATGCAGTTCCTCTTCCCTGCCTGGGGTGTCACTGTCTGCTGTGGTGTTTCTAGCACAGGACTGGTTTGCATATCATTGCTGATATACAGACCACACTGTGCTAGAAGCACTACAGCAGACAACGACACCCCAGCCAGGTAGGAACTGCATGGGTTTTCATAATATGACATACTTAAGATGTGGTGTAACTGTATTATACATGATATAAACTTATACCCCACTTATGGATGATTTTATTCACTTAACTTTTAATTCTAAGGTGTGACGGTGTACATAGTGCTGTTCACTTTTACAGCATCTGCCTGGCACTGTGCTTTTACATAGATTTCTGTCAACTAGAACAGTGGTCCCCCAACCTCGGTCCTCAACAGTCTATATTTTCCAGGTCAAACAGCAGGAACGAACCCCCCCCCCCCCCCCCCCCTGCTTACCTACTGCCCGCTGCTCACCAGCTACGACCGGGGAAGGGGTGTGCGGCCACCCCACTGCTGCTCCGGGGGGGGGGGGGTGTCACTGCCACTCAACCGCTCCAACTGGAAAACGGGAACTGTTGGGACCACTTGAGGAACGTGGCTGGGAACCACTGATCTAGCATCCCTAAACCCACCCTTGCATTGCCTTTCATCATGTAGAATCGGTTATCACCATGGCCTAATTGCAGAACACTTGCAGGTAGTTGTGTGTCTTGTCATGTGACAGCCATCATTGCTGCTCCTCAGATTTGCCCTGATCTTGCGAAGGTGTACTCCATTGCAGATCTTTTACAATGACTCTGGTGGGCTGTATTCTCCACAGTTTTTGGAGGACGTTTCCCCCTGATAATGATAATCCACGGTCCCTTTCCTGATTGTCCAAATTCCTTGAATTATTTTATTGGGAGATATGTGAAGCTAATTCAGTATATAGCACTTCAGAAGTATTAAGTAACCGTGACGCATGTAGAGTAATGCCACACATTTATTCAGTCGCGTTACGGCACTGTGTTGTCTATTATAACAACATTTTATTTTCTTATACAGAAGAATTTGAAAAGTACTGCACTGAAATAGCAAACACAGCAGCCTGGGGTGGCCAGTTAGAGGTAAGTGCAACCGTATCGGCTATAACAAAACTATAACTTTATTGCAGTTTTCCATATAGTTTGCTTAACAGATCTATTGTTCTTGGCTGCACACACTGTGGCGATAACAAATTTCTATGCACTATGATCTGGTGACATCACTGACGTTCCAGGGTACAAAATGATGAGAGTGGTCACCAGGTCCTAGTGAATTGATGAGCTGTTTACTTTGTGAGCCGCTATCAGACCCTCTTTTAAGGGGCATACACACTGGGTGATTTAAACCCCATTTCTAAGTGATCTGACTAGGAGCACGGATCGCTCGGTGTGTACACCCTATATAGCCATCCTGCTTAGATCACAGGGTTTTGCCTTTAAGCATAGGCAAAACCCTGCTTGGCACACATTGTGGGGGCAGCGAATGTGCTCTGAGCGATCTGTGCTTAGCACCCAGCTCAGTACGGAGGCTCCGTCATCACGTGTGTACGGGCATTAAAGTTATCACTGGGCCTTTTTTGTCTGTGGTTTTTTATTTTTTTTGCTTCGATTTTTTGCATACAGCGGCTTTGTGGCATATTTGTCTGCAGAATTAAAAATGGCAAATACTATTGATTGCAAAACTCTCTTGATATTATTACACAATAGTATTTGCATCTTTCTGCAGGCAAAAGCACAGTTAATTGATGTGTTTGAAAAACCCTTATTTAGTAAATAACAGTCCACCCCCCCTTCTTTTTTACTGGAGATCAAGATGAATAGGTCATGCTTGTGCAATATCATCTTTCTATTTAACTAGTATCCTCATTCCCATAGAGGTATATTTTTTGGCAGCACCATTGATTCCATAAGCTAGGTGCCTTAATATGTGGCCACGCACATAGCCAGCATTCTGCATGCAAGGCACATTATATATGTGGTATTTAGCATTTTGGTTTTGTGTTCCAGCTCCGAGCTCTGTCACACATACTGCAGACTCCAATAGAGGTCGTCCAGGCAGAGGTCTCGCCTATTGTCATTGGTGAGGAGTATTCTAGCAAGCCAATCACTGTAGTGTAAGTATCCTCTGAGGTGGTACCATTGTATAGCCGTATGGCACATTTATCTGGACTTCAGTATGCCACCACCAGGATGAGAACCGGAAAAGGTTCTACTCTCTCTTGTTCCACCTTATTCCCCTTTGTATGCCTTGAGGTGTAAGGAGATAATTTTATGTTATGAAGCGTACCAGAGATCCTCCGTAAGAGTGGTGGTTTCCCTCCCTTCTCTGAGGTGTCACAGTAGACAGGAAGTGGAGATCATCTGGATAGGAACAGCGATGTAGCTAGGTGCCACAGTGCCCAGAGCAACGGCACGCTAAAGACAGCATTGAGTAGGGAGCCGCTGCTATTTCCCAAAGAGTAATCTTCAGCCCAGTGATTCATTTTTCATTTATTTATTTATTTCCCCCCATCATCATTGCAAAAACGCCCAGTGTGTATGCACCTTTACAGTATATATTCAGTGATATCGGATACTAGATGTGATTTTGTTTTCTTTTGAGAAATATACTTTTATGTATATGCTTAACCCTTCCTTAGTTTTGGATAGAACCCAGAAAGGGTTTTAATACACTAAAAATATACTTTAAATATTGTATAATTTTACTTCCCTCTATGATCGCATAGAAAATTACTGTAGTTAACTCCCTCATTGCTAAACTTTTCACTTGTGAGCAGGACACCTTACTACCATGTTGACTGTCTGCAACTCACATTTGTTTAGTCCCTGTTTACAATTGTAAAGTGCAACGGAACCTGCTTCACTGTATAAAACTGTTAGTAAATAAAATAAATCGGGACAAGCCCTGTGTGTTGTAAGCAGTGCAGGAGTTTAAATGAAGGAGGAGCCTAGGACATGATAAAGTCATTAAGCCCAGCCCCATCAGGGCAATCCACTGCAAGGTGCCTGGGAATGGGGACGGGGAGAAGGCACTAAAAGTGCTTCATCTTCCCATACAATCATAGAATTTGATGGCAAATAAAAACTTCTTGGCCCATTTAGCCTTTCCTAAACACAGGTACATGCACGCACTAGGGTTCATTTTTTGTTGGAAACCAATTAACCCACCTGTATATTTTTGGATTGAGGGAAGGTACCGGAGTATGTGGACGAAACCCACACGAACACGGGAAGAATATACAAACCTCCGCACAGTTCGGTCCGTGGTGGGGATCTAACCCATGACCCGAGGACCAGATGTATGAAGCAGTGATAAGGTAGGAGAAGTGATAAAGTGCCTGGTACTTTATCACAAAACCAGCTCTTAATTCTACCTTTTTAAACCCAGCCTGTAACTTAAGAGCTGATTGGTTGGTGATAAAGTACCAGGCACTTTATCACTTCTCCTCCTCCCTTATCACTGCTTGTGTAGACTTCTGTATTTCGCTGTTTGCATTCATCTCGCGTAAGAACATTATTGGTGTTTAGGAAAAAAAATCCAATTTCTATACAGGAACACTTTTAGGGGTTATTGTGGGAAGATTTAATTTGATGTGTGAGGAGATATAAACATGCGAGTACTATTTTCATACAAATAGTACCTTAGGGTTTTTTTTGTGTCTGCTGTGCAGACACATTCCAATGTCTATAACCAATATTGATACTGGAATGTGACCAGCATGCAAACTGACATAATAGGCTCAGCCTAAGGGTGAAAGAAGTCACGGCAGAGAAAGGGTTACATTGAATATGGCATTATGCACTGAGATCCGGTCTGTGAGTTTTCACTTTATTACGCCAACCAGTAACTTTTCCATAGAGCCTTTGTTAACACGAGCTATCCGTCAGATGTACTGAGGAAGGTGACCCCTACGCACGGAACACCGTACAAAGCAATTGTTTGCTAACACTATGCAGACCCCATTTTATTCCGCATTCTAGGTTCAGCACTAAGGGTATGGATCATTGGATAGACATGCAGGAAGGTCGACCTGGGTTAAGTCGACACAAGCATTAGGTCGACATTGCAAAGGTTGGCTGTCGAAAGGTCGACATGGAGTTTTCACTTTTCTTTGTTGTATTGAATGTCAACATGGACACTGCAACGTTGCTCCGCGTCCCCTCACATGGCTCACTGTGTTTGCCATGCTTCGGGCACGGTGCCTCACTACGCTCGGCAAACTTTTTTATTCTCCTGCTGTGCCCTCGTGTATGGTAGGGCATGAAATACCACCTGTTGGCACATGTAGGCAGGGCCGCCAATAGGGGGGTGTTGTGGGTACAGCTGTCCTGGGCACTGGCAGCTCATTTTGCACACCTCAAAACCCCCCCCCCCCCCCCCCGGCTGCTTTTGCTGCGCTGTGCTCAGTGGGCTGAACAAAGCAGGTCCCAGAGTGCAGGCTTATTCAACCCAAGACGCCGATGGCCAATAAAAAAGCTGCACCGGACTTTGAGCCAATCATACCTCATGTACCGGCAGCCAATCAGAGCGGCTGCTGGTATGCGAGCTCTAATTGGCTTACCAACCGGTGCTGCATTTTAATTGGCTGCCAGCATCCTGAGTTAAAGAAGCCTGTGCTCTGGGACCTCCGGGCTGAAGCTCAGCGGAAGAGGAGATGGGGGAGCAGGAGCTGGGTTACGGTAAGTCAAGT
This sequence comes from Crinia signifera, assembly GCF_055691185.1. Taxonomy (NCBI): domain Eukaryota; kingdom Metazoa; phylum Chordata; class Amphibia; order Anura; family Myobatrachidae; genus Crinia; species Crinia signifera. Next base: position 40,986,501 of record NC_139221.1, on the reverse strand, counting down.
AAGGAGGAGGGAGCCCGGACTGGAAATGAGTCCTGGGCCCCAAAATTCCTGATTGCAGCCCTTCATGTAGGCTCAAAAAAAGTGAAAAGCCCCATGTTGACCTTCAGTCATGTCGACTTGCTTGTAGACATAGTGACTGTGTCACGTTCAGCAGCAAGGGGCCTGTTTATCATGTGATTTGTACATTATTGTAGCTGTCTGTAACACAACACATGTAAATGTATAAATGTGACCTTTGTTTTATCTTTGCAGATATATGCGACATGCTTATGGCCTTGGGGAACATTATAACTCTGTAGAACCGCTAAATATGACGCCTGCAGACTAGGCCTCTCCGGCATACCCAATGCTGACGAACCATCATCAAATAAAGTGTCATTATTCAGAGGCGCATTGTGTATGAGCAAAAGAGGCAGTGGGCTGGACTAATCTTCTGAGAATGAAGGCTACAACCGAGCCCCTCATGTACAGTATATTATACAGGCCTCAGACGTTCCTAACACATAAGGGTCACACACACTGGCTGTCTCCACTATCCGGGAGTACCAGGCCATACTTTGTTTTAATAATGCAACTGGTTACTGATGAATTGAGAGGATGTATTTTTTTTTTCAACATTGGTTCAGCTCACAAAATGGCTGCTGCTACTCTGTAAAGCCATGGTTGCACTTTTAGAATTTGCCTATTTTCTTTATGCAATCAAGATGGAGAAATATCAACTCGTGCAAATAGCGCCTCCATAAAACCTTGTACATTGTCATGTCTTTTTGAACTGCTACATGTAGCTGAAGTTATTTTTTACCTCATCGTAGATGGCTGCAGGCAACACTAAGTTTTATGTAGGTACACATAAATTTACTTTGAAATCGCACAATGGACTCATGTTAGATTAGAGTACACAATCAGCATACGATCGGTATCCAATCCAGATGATGAATCTTAACTGCAGTAGGTAAAAACTCCAATCTGACATACAACCGTTGGGGGCGCGCATTGGGTCAGAATTGTACTGAAAACAGGTACGATTTGGCTCTTTTACATACAATCGGTCGCACGACGTGTCAAAATCAGGCGATTGGGGCCCAAATCTTCCTGGCGTGTACCCAGCATTAACCTGGATGCGAACCTTCCAACGTTGGGATGAGGTGATGCCATGTAAAATGATTCATCACATCTGTCATACACCATGCATAATCTGATATACGATGGCCCCCTCCAGCTTGCAAGTGGTACAGTCCAAGCAAAGGACTACGTCAGCCATTGTTTACACTGCATTGGCCATGGGTTCATCCCATTGGATGTGCAGCACATTCGATGGAACTATTCAGCAAACGACTGATTTGCTGCACACACTATACAATGTGTGAGCTGGGTAAACATACTATACAATATATTGTGCGATACATCGTTATGTATACTGTTTGATATATATATATATATATATATCAATCAATCACACTCAGCTTAAGTAATGTTGATAATAAGGAACACCTAGGATTATAACCACATTGCTCCCACATATGCCTGCGGCACAAGGGTCCGTCTCAGTCTTGGGGGGGGGTTACCATAATTCTATCTGTATTTATGGAGGACTGTCCTTAAAATCTGTAGCACTTGTTAGTCATCCCTAAATATCTGGTAATAAATTATTTTCTCTTTCCAAATACTTGTCTCTACTGGACTGTTACGGTGCCCATACACTGCTGTGATGTCTCGCCTGATACCCTGCGAGCCGCCTTGGACCTTCCCGGGCGGCAGGGACGCATGCGATCCATCACAATTTGCTGTGATAGACCAGATGTGTCCCTGCTCCCTACCCGTCTCACCGCCATGAGTGGTCGGACGGCCAGTAGGTCTGACCACCTGACACAGGTCTGATGTGCACGGGACCGCGCATCGGACCTGAGGGGACATCAAACTGACCCGATTTGGGGCCAATTTGACGGCCTGATTCCTCGGAATTGGCCCAAATTGGGTCAGTGTACGGGGAGCCTTTACTTAGAAAAACTTGTGTGAAATTATTATTTTTCCATTAACTGCCCAAAATATGACCTTGGATGGGGATTAGGGTTGTTCTAACCAAAACTGTGCCAAATGATTTTATTCCTCTTCCCATTCTCAGCATTGTGCTGGTCGTACCTCCTTGTGTCTCCCTGGTGTCATTATTGTTTCGTATGGCTATGGAGAAGTTTAAACACTTAAGTTTACTTCTTAAACTTCTAAACGGAAAAGAGGGTATGTTGTACATGGCAACCATTTAGATCCTGTCTATCGTTTTTTAGGATGCAATTGATAAATAGACAGAATTTTATTGGTTGCAATTACATGACCTCTTTTCATTTTGAGAAGTTTTAGTAGATATACCTGTTTTAAGTCTGGATGTGTTGTAATCATTAAAATAATTCCACAGAAGTTGGATTTAAAAAGAAAGGGAAAAAAAATCAAAACTTGCACTTGCCAGATCTTGCCACGATACTTCTCCAGCCATTTAAATATGAGATGTAGTAATGAGTATACGGATAATAGTCGACATGGCGATGGATAACACATGAAAAGGTCAACTTGAGGGTTTTTTTTCATGATTTTCCACAAGCTCATGTGTCGACACCGACAATTTTTTTTAGAAAAATGCATGTTAACCTTTTAATGTATTGACCATTGTGTCTACCTTTTGCCACTGTCGGCCTTGTGCATTTCAATTTTTTTTTTTTTTTTGGTGTCGACCCACTGACTATCTAGACACCGTTGACCCTTTAATCCGGAACCCTAGCAATGGTGGGGTCCAGAATCAAACATCCATTTTATTTTTTGGAATTTTTATGTGTTAAAGATAGACCACAAAAGGGGCCACCTCTTTCTCCATCATCTTCTCTTCCCATCTGATGTGTTGCACGTCCAATGGGATGGTGGCTTGTCGTTGCAAGCGTGGTGTAATGATACTGTACATTGCATTATCGTATGCTGAGTGTGGTGCAAGCAATGTATCCCTAATAACATTTAGCCTTTTACCAAAATTTGGTATTCAGATGTGAACAATTTCGAGGAGCCGGACCTCAGCATGACATCTATAACCTAAAGGGGCATACACACGGTATGATTTTGGATTAACTTTTGTTACAATTTTTATTATATAGTCAAAATCGCACAGTGTTATGGGGCTTGTGATATGAATATGTGGCCTCATGAGGTCAGTTTTGCAAGTACAAATAGTCTGTGCAGGGACAATCTGTTTTTACTCGATCACATACAATTTATTTGGCTATAGGCCAAATCAGACCTAGTTCAAATATAGTTCAAATCGGCTAAAGCCTACATTTCCCCTAAAGGGATAACAAGGGGATTGCACTTCTGCAGACTGGGTACTTTAAGTAAAGGTGGCCATATATCTACAGATCGATTGTCAGATTGGGCTGGTTGGAGCAAAAACCTGGTAATATCTGTATGACAGTTTTTGGCAGTTTTCCAGCATTTCAAAGCAAATGGTCAATGGTCATTTGCTCTCATCCATTACCAGGATTTTGTTCCAACCAGCCCAATCTGACAATCAATCTGTAGATGAAAGGGACCCATTACCCTGGAGAAAAAAATCTGTATGTGGACAGGATAAAAGCAACTACAGAAGGGACCACTTCTAACATAATACAGCACACTAATAATACACTACTAACATAATAATAATACAGTGAGCATCCTTGTGACTGCCACATGACACAGAGAGCATCCCAGTGAGAAAAACAGCAAGCATCCTGGTAGCTTGCTGAAAGCTGCAAGCAATGGTTTTGCCTATTACATCAACCATACATTTGAATTAGTCCTGGAACACCAAACACGGGTAACCAATGCAATATGGAGGCCTACACAGTAACCAACACAGAAAGGATCCTAATGACCTCTACACAACACACAGCATCTAGTGGCTGTCACCATACACTGAGCATCATAATAGTGTTACACAATTGTTGTTAAAAAAAAACATTTATTTTTTCAACTTTTTTTAAGCAACAATGGTTTACTGGACACACATGTGAAAAGTAGTGCCAATGTCCCCTCTGGTACTGCAGGTAGCTTCACTGGTACCTTTCTGTTCCCAATTGTCACCATCATGCCGGAATGGGTAGAGGGGTCACTGAAAAGTCAACCAAATAACCCTTCTTATAATCCAGGTCAAATTGTCGGGTTGCTCGACCCAGGTTATAAGGTTTGGTGCTTTCAAACTGCACCTTGACACGGGTCATTACGACAAAGTCGAGGTGCAGTTTGAAAAGGGTATTAGAGTGGAGTGTCTGTAACCATAGGCTATGATGCAGGCTATAGAGGCTGGTAGACAGAAGTGCCCAACACACTGACATGTCTCTCTTAACATTGGTAAAACATCAAATAACGTTCCGCCATTGGTGCAAAAACCACTGACTACTGGCTAAAATACAGACCACATCTTTGTGACGCTGAGTGAGGTGTGGCGAACAAATGTTTTTAGTATCCCAGAATGCAGGCACTAAAACCTATAGAAAATCTATGTAGTATTAACCCTGTGGGAGGGTGAAGAGGCGGGCCACTGTCCGAGAATCTGTTAACCCAAAGGTGGTAACCCTAGCAGTGGGACTGGGAGGGACAGCAGAACAGTCTCCAAATAATGGGAATGTCTTGCTGTAATCGGTACAGTTGGAAGGTATGACTTTGTCGTGAAAGGCGTATATGAATGCATCGACAGTCTGTTAGCCAATCACAATGCAACTCTTTCATTCTGATTTGCTGCCTGGGGTCACCCTGTTAGAGACCAGGGGTTATATTTACTAAAGTGTGGGTTTATTTACAGAAGTGGAGATTTTGGCTATAGCAACCAGTTAGATTCTATTTATCAGTTATCTAGCACATTCTAGAGAAGATAATATACATAATCTGAAACATTTCTGTAAACTCGCACTTTAAATCAATATCTCCAGGCAGGGATTGCATGAATTGCGATTACAGAGACTCTGTTGCAGATACTTAAAAAGTAACACGTATGCTATGCTTTGCTAATAACAAATGCTATTTCGTTCACAGAAATCAATTAAAGCAAACAATGCAGTAAGTGTACGTTTGCAGCACGGAGACAAAGAAGGGCATATGCCAGTAGTTGAGATGTCTGCTCCTGCGCATTACGCACCCTGCCCCTGTCGTTATGGTGACCGGATCGGCGTCCTCGTCCTGCCCGGTGTGTTATCCCTGGGCACATGGCTGATGCGCTAGTACTGCGGGCTATCCGGGGTAATGCCAGGAGACTGAACCTAAACGGGAAGAAGCTGCAGCGGGTGCCCGGGGCAGTGGGCCAGCTCACCCTGCTAACTGCCCTACAGCTGAAGAACAACGCGCTGTGCCAGCTCCCTGAACAGGTGGCAGCACTGAGCAACGTAAGGGGGGCAGGGAGTGGTGGTGCTATAATGTACTGATGTGCCCTGGGGGGTACCACACTACTTACCCAGCAATAAGGGATTATAGGCTATTTCCAGCTGCATGTAATATACTTATGTGTCCTGGTGTACCACACTACTTACCCATGCCATCTGCATGCAATATACCTACTGTATGTGCCCTAGGTGTACCACACTCCTTACCCAGCAACGAGGGTGTTATAGGCTATTGCCAGCTGCATGTAATATACCGATGCGTCCTAGCTATATACCACACTAGTTACCCAATAATAAGGGGGCTATAGGCTATTGGCAGCTGCTGGTACTACTGTATATTACTCTGCATGTGCCTCAAAACAGCAATTATTCAGCAACAGGGATAATAGGCTGTTGCCTGCTGCTGGCATTATATTGTACTGGGTGTGCATACCCTCCAACATGGCCCATTCCATTAGGTACAAAATGCTCTGTTTCTGGACTCCCTGCCAGTGGCAGTTGCAGAGGTGGGGCTGCAGCACAGTTCAAAATTCAAAAAGGGGAGCCACACCTACTGCCACCCCAAACATCACTGCCCTGGACTCACTGGCAGTTGATGTGACCCCCCTCTTTGAATTTTGGACTGTGCTGGAGACTGGAGTCCAACCTCTGTAACTGCCACTGGCAGGGAAGTCCAGGAACAGAGCATTTTTTTACCTAATGGAATGGGTCATGTTGGAGGGTATGGGTGTGGTATAGCACACCGACAGTCGGAATCCTGACTGCCCGGACTCAGACAGCGGGGGAGCACAACAAAGCCCCTTGCGGGCTCGCTGCACTCACCACGCTGCGAGCACAGTGGCTCGCTACGCTCACCACCTATTCTATTATCCCTCTATGGGGGTCGTGGACCCCCATGAGGGAGAATACACGGTGGCCATCGGGATCCCATTTGTCGGGGTTTTAACAGTTGGAATTCCAATGTCGGTGTAATGACTGTCTGTCAGCCATCCGGCACCCATTGCACTCATGTGCTTCTCCAACTCTAAAGGCCCCCATACACTAGGTAATTCACATGCAATTTTTTTTTCCATGCTAGTGCGGTGATCAATCGGAGGAAAAGAGCCCAAATTGCAGGTGAATGATGTGCAGTCCCTTGCGCATCGCACCAGAGGCTGCGAGTTGCACTGGCTGTACAAGCAATGTCTTGGATTACTTCTGAGCCAGTTTGGCTTGGCTGGGATCGCATGCGATACATCGAATGCAAAAGAACTGCATGCAATATATCGTATGCGATCCTGGGAAAGTCTAGGGGGGATCGTCAGTGACTTCGCCGCATTGTGTGGCCAACTTTTGAATAAATTAAGGCCAAATGTATGTTTTTAGGAGTGTCTGTATAACCCTCTTTATAACCCCAACACAATACTTACAGCTGACAGTCTTAAACTTGGGAAACAACAACTTTATGAAAGTCCCAGAAGAACTGAAGCACCTACATTCCCTGCAGACCCTGCACATGTTTGGGAACAAGATCAGTGAAATACCAGCGGATGTATTCAGTAAGTGCTTATATACAGTAGATAGAACATTTATAGAGCTTTATATAGGGTTAATGACTGACTTGTCCCTTGTTGTTTAAGTAAAATGTCTAATAACAATTCCCCAGATCCGTCTTTCAACCTGGTTTGCATAGGAGTCAAAGGGGGACATTTACGAAGATGGGAGTTCTATTTCAGATGGGATATGGGCAGCCAATCAGTAACTATCTATTATCTTCTAGATCTAGATTCTAGAAGGTGCTCAATAAATAAGTAGATTCTGATTGGTTGCTTATAGCAAAATCCCATGTGCATTAATGATTTATCCTCCATCCTTGCATAAAAGTAAGTGCATACTTACTGTTATCCTGGACTGAGGTGGCCAAAATGGGGACGGGCGCTTATGTCATGTGACATCAAATGTCTGGCCCATGCAGCCATCGATATGTTAATGACAAAGTACCCTTTAATTTCCTTGTTTTCCGATGTTCCCAAAGCTCCCCGGTGTTAATTGTTTTCTCCCCAGATCAGTAGAGATTTTGAAATTCTTTTTTTATTAATGGTTAATTAATTTGGTATAACTTTGGTAACACTCTGTATTTAAAGCTATTACACTGATACTATTGCAAGAGAGCTGAGCTGATGAGTGCAAAGGATGAATTCTTCTGTATTTCCTCCATTTTGTACAATACTATGGATTAATAAAATATATTTGATGCTTCTGAGACAGAAATGCTCCTGGAAGGCTATTCCTATGTGGTTCGAGTTGTTTCCTGATAGGCCAGTTATTGGTATATTGCGCATACACAGGAACCCAGTCTGCGTTTTCTAGAACGTGTCCAGTGACTTATACCCCTTTCACACAAGAAATGCAGGGACAAACCCGGGAATTCAGTTCCTGGGACAAGCAGAGACATTCCCGGGTTTGGACCCATTCACACCAGAAAAGTCCCTGCATTTTCTGGTGTGTGAAGGGGGCGGGAAGGAGGCCGGGAGGAGGCGGGCAGTCGGCGGGATGGCGTCGGGCAGTCGGCGGGATGGCGGCGGAGGTGGGCAGGAGGTGGTGAGAATACTCACCCCGGTTGCTGGTCCTCTGTGCAGGCCGGGGATCCACACAGGCGGTGGCGCAAATGACGGGACAGGCGGCGGATGAAGATGACGTAGCTCTCCGGCACCCTCACTGCCACCGGAGAGCTGCGTCATCATCATCCACTGCCTGTCCCATCATTTGCGCCCGCCGCCTGCATCAATTCCCTGCCGGACGGGACACCAAGGACGGGCAACCCGGGTAAATATACCCTACCCCATTCACACCAGCCAGGTCCCCGGGTTGAACCCGGGAACAACCCTGCTACCTAGCAGGGTTGGATTGCTGGCAAATTAGCCCGGTAATTTGTCCCTGGAACCTTTCACATCAGCGCTAGTACCGGGTTGTTCCTGGACTCAACCCGGGAATTAAGGCTGGTGTGAAAGGGGTATTAGGGATCAGGACGGCAGCAGACTGACAGTGACTAACAGACTGCTGCTGTTTGGAACAGATTTTGGGGTGAATTAAGATTTGGTTGGAGTTGCGATCACTGCTGCTTCCTTGGAGGCATCAGTTACAGCTGTATATGGTAATGCAGCAGGAGATGTCTGCTACAAGCAGACACCTCTCTGGTGGCTGGCCACACCCCTTAAGTATGGGCCTCTATCCATAGTTGTTGACATTCTGGCTGACTCTCTGAGATTGGGCATGCGGCATGAAGCACTGCGGTGAAGGCCAAAGTCTCCTTCACCAGCCACAAGCATTAGATGCTGAGTTGTATAACTTTTGGGTACTCTTTACCTAGTACGGCGCCCGTCGCGGTAATCGCGGGCATCGCATGCACTAAATAAACGCATGCAACGCGATGCCCGCGATTTGCCATAGGGACCAATTTTAAATATCCAAATTGACTTCAATTTCATGTTCAATGCCTCAATGGACGCGATTTTCCCATAGGAAACCATGTTAAATGGGCCACAGAGGGCAAATAGGCACCCTGAAGTGTTAAATGGCCCCCACAATTTTTAACGCCACCCCACGATCAACGTGAACCCGAAGCGTGTCGAGCGAAGCGAGCCCGCGAGGGGCGGCGGTACGCGTCCTACGACCTTTTCATACCCCTACTATCCACGTCAGCGTGGAGTTAAGAATAGAATAGTGTGGCGAGCCACTGAGCCCGAAGCGTGGCGAGCGGATGCGGATATCTGTGAAGCCCGCGAACGGACGCGTTTACCTGTGAAGGTATCCGCGTCCCCTCGCGGGGCACGCTGCGCTCGCCACGCTTCGGGCTCGGTGGCTCGCTACGCTCGCCACACTATTCTATTCTCAACTCCACGCCGACGTGGATAGTAGGGGTATGAAAAGGTCGTAGGACGCGTACCGCCACCCCTCGCGGGCTCGCTGCGCTCGCCACGCTTCGGGTTCACGTTGATCGTGGGGTGGCGTTAAAAATTGTGGGGGCCATTTAACACTTCAGGGTGCCTATTTTCACTTTGTGACATATTTAACATGGTTTCCTATGGGAAAATCGCGTCCATTGAGGCATTGAACATTAAATTGAAGTCAATTTGGACATTTAACATTGGTCCCTATGGCAAATCGCGGGCATCGCGAGCATCGCGTCGCATGCGTTTATTTAGTGCACGCGACGCGATGGATGCGATTTTTTTTTTGAACGCGATGCCTGCGATCATGATCGCGGGCGCCGTTCTAAGTAAAGAGTACCAACTTTTGTTACATGCACATGGGCAGTATGACTGGCGAGTCCCTGAGTGCCCTTACATGTGTGTTTAACAACATTACAAGGGGCGCTACATGTGTACAAGCCTAGGGCATCTGGAACCTTTAATCCAGCCTGTGTTTGTGTTATTTTCAAGGTGGATTAGAAAATCTGATCTCTCTGAACTTGAACAACAACCGCCTAGAACATCTTCCCTCAGACATTCGCAAGTAAGAACGATAAGTAACTGCGTCACAGCAATATAACCTTCTATGTATTAACAATGAAATTATGACCTCACTACATTTTAATATTGATAGTATAAAAATCTATTTATGTATACATTACATGCTTCCATGTCTGATTCAGACATATTGGGTGACATTTAATGGGATGCGATTTTTAGTAAGGTTCCGAAATCGCACCTTATTGCATTTTTCAAATTCGCTATTTTTGGGGGAAGAATTAGACTATTTAATGGAATGTGAATTTGCGGGTAAAAAGTGCCATATAGTGCGAATTTTAGTCATGAAAATGTGCAATTTTGCAGACATGTGGGATTTTGGAGACATGGTAATGTGCGTTTTTGAGTAAAAAGAACAAACAGCGTGGGGTCCCTCCTCTTGCGCATAATCAGCCCCAGGCTCAAAGGTCCTGTCCTAGTTTTAAAAAATCATGAGGCTAACCGACTAGGGGGTCCCCTGGATTTTTTTTAAACCAGGGCCGGTCCTGGTTTCCAAAACACGGCGGGGACAAAACAAGTAGCACCAGGCCCAACCAGCCAGCAGGGTAATGCCACAGCTGGGGAGAGACTTTTTATACTTGGACCCCAGCCAAAGCATTTATCCCCTGACCGGTCAGCCTGGGCAGGGATGCTGCGGAAGTGGGGACCCCCCTTCCAGAATTTACCTGCCCAGACTGAAGCCCGGGGCTGTCCCTGATGCCCCTTGGGCGGTGAGCATCGGGCTGATAAATGTGTAAAAATAGAAATAACTATTGTGTATTGCTGTGGAACTATGAGTCCCAGCAAGCCTGCACCGAATGCAGGGACTTGGAGAACCACAAGTCCAAGCATGGGGGGCATTAAAGGGCCCGCTGGAACTTGTAGTTCCACACCAGTACAAATTGTGAAATAAAAACACACACAGTAAAAGTATAACTTTATTACACCCACAGCCCATCCATAGAGATACTTACCTACCTTGACACATAGGTAGGTATCTGTCCCTGAAATTGAATACTGTATGCTTTATCCTACTTCTGGACTTGAATGTCTATGTGTGTACTTAGGTTGCAACTTCTTGAAAAACTTAGTTTGAACCATAATTGTCTACAAGACATCCCAAAAGAATTGTGCTCCCTGCAAAACCTGAGTGAGCTGCACCTAGCAAACAACCAGCTGGAGACGTTACCAGAGCAGATGGGCTATCTGACCAATCTGACGGAGCTGCGGATTTATCGCAACAATCTGATTGGGCTTCCAGAGGTGAGCAACACTTCCAGTGACATTCATTTCCTTGCCATGGCACACCGTGTAATGACAATTATACCACGCAAGAAAGTCCTGTGTAGACGAGGGACAAGGTCCTGGGCTTAGAGCTGTCCATGGAATGTTCTGCAATCCACGGTTGATGGTTTTTAACCGTTGGAAAACTGCCGACGGTTGAACAGGTGTAGATCCTGATGGGTTATGGTCGCTAGGTCTACAACAACTAGGTCGACAACACTAGGTCCACATGACTGAAGGTCGACATGGGGTTAGGTCGACATGGGGGAGGTCGACATTCAAAGGTCGACACATGGGGTTTTTCACTTTTCTTTTGACCCGACATGTGCCGACAGGCGGTATTCCATGCCCTACCATCCACTAGGGCATGGCAGGAGAATGAAATAGTGGATGGTGAATAGTGCCCAAAGTATGGTGAGCGCAGCGAGGTGACGCGGTGCACTTTTTTGGTGTCCACTGTGTCGACAATCGGGCATCTTCCAGCTTTCCACAGCAGCACTGGCTCATGTCAGTGTGTGTAAGCGGCGGCCGGGAGACTTGTGCAGGGAGTGTAGTGTGTGTAAGCGGCGCCTGTGGGAGCTGCGTGTCCCGACTCCCGTCTGTCCTCAGGCAGCTCCGGCACTGTAAGTAAAAGAGTCCCAGCGGCGCCACCACCGTGAAAATTCTTGTTTGGGTGAGGGAGAATTAAGTGCCAGCCGCCCGCAGCAAGAGATTGCCGGGCGCCTGGGTGCAAGGATGTGTGGCCCGGCGGCTAAGTGGGACTGAATTTGGGGCCCCTCTAATCGTCGGGGCCCGAGTCAGCTGTCCCCTTTGACCCCCCCTGTCGCCGGGCCTGCCTGCATTCCACCTCCTGCCTGCATACCACCTTCTGCTTGTATTCGGGAGTGCCAAAAACGACAATACAATTGCAGTTCTTGAGGAACATTGCAACTCCTTTGCGACTGCTGTAAGTATGACCTTACTCAGGCTGGCCGTCGTAGAGCAGCTTGCAACGCCAAGGAAAATTCACCTAGCAGCACAGTCCCTGGCTTTGCCCCACCTGGAAAATGGGGGTGTCATGCCCCCATTTATATCAATGCCATTCACCTCCCCCCCTCCCCCCCCCCCCAGAATGTCTCTGTCTGTAAATCAGGTGGAGGCATTCACTATCCTACAGTGCGCGCTCTGGACCCGTCCTGCACATGTGCAGTTTTCCAATGATCAGGAAACTGTGCATGACCTATTCTGTTCACATGACCCTTGCGGAAGTAGGCCATTGGTCTGTGACTCCAATCTATGTTAAAGTAGCCTTCTAGAACCACAGGATACCAAGTACTCTCCTCTATTGTCAGTGCTGAATGTAGAAATTGCCATCGATCTCTACTCTTCAGAATAAAACATTTTTTCATTGCAAGGATATATGGATCGATTCTGGAGACATGATGTGTTGATAGAATTCATCCAAAATATCACAATGCTGCAGTAGTGATAAACGTACCTGCTCCTTGGTGTCTCTGGTACCTCCTGTTCCCCTGTGCATGCGTCAGCTTTTTTTAAAACAAAATTTCAATTGTGCAATTTTACCATACACTCTAACCTAAATTATATTGTTCTCAGAGAAGATTGATATTATTTGAATATAAGCATAATGAGGGCTCAGAGGAGGTTACACCTGTCACTATTCAGCATTTTCGTAATATTTTACTGGCAAAAATTGGATTTATAATCTGGATTAGCATTAGCCTTTATATAGCCAATGTGGATCAACAGTCCTGTATAATGTGAGCAAATCTCTTTCCATGACATAGAAAGCTGGTTAAAGTGTCTTACATAAACTGGGCAAGTGTCATGCATAAACTGGGCAAGTGTCCTGAATAAACTGGGCAAGTGTCATGCATAAACTGGGCAAGTGTCCTTCATAAACTGGGCAAGTGTCCTTCATAAACTGGGCAAGTGTCCTTCATAAACTGGGCAAGTGTCCTGCATACACTTCACAAGTATCCTTCATAAGATGGGCAAGTGTCCTGCATAAACTGGGAAAGTGTCTTGCATAAACTGGGCAAGTGTCCTTCCTAAACTGGGCAAGTATCCTGAATACGCAGAGCAAGTATCCTTCATAAACTGGGCAAGTGTCCTTCATAAACTGGGCAAGTGTCCTGCATACACTTCACAAGTATCCTTCATAAGATGGGCAAGTGTCCTGCATAAACTGGGAAAGTGTCTTGCATAAACTGGGCAAGTGTCCTTCATAAACTGGGCAAGTATCCTGAATACGCAGAGCAAGTATCCTTCATAAGCTGGGCAAGTGTCCTGCATAAACTGGGAAAGTGTCTTGCATAAACTGGGAAAGTGTCTTGCATAAACTGGGCAAGTATCCTTCATAAGCGAGATAAGCGTCTTACATAAACTATGCCTTGCTTCATAATCTGGGCAAGTGTCCTGCATACACTTCACAAGTATCCTTCATAAGATGGGCAAGTGTCCTGCATTAACTGGGAAAGTGTCTTGCATAAACTGGGCAAGTGTCCTTCATAAACTGGGCAAGTATCCTGAATACGCAGAGCAAGTATCCTTCATAAGCTGGGCAAGTGTCCTGTATAAACTGGGCAAGTGTCCTTCATAAACTAGGCAAGTGTTATGCATAAACTGGGCAAGTGTCCTTCATAAACTGGGCAAGTGTCCTGCATACACTTCACAAGTATCCTTCATAAGATGGGCAAGTGTCCTGCATAAACTGGGAAAGTGTCTTGCATAAACTGGGCAAGTATCCTGAATACGCTGAGCAAGTATCCTTCATAAGCGAGATAAGTGTCTTGCATAAACTAGGCAAGTGTCCTGTATAAACTGGGCAAGTGTCCTGCATAAACTGGGCAAGTGTCCTTCATAAACTGGGCAAGTATCCTGAATACGCTGAGCAAGTATCCTTCATAAGCGAGATAAGTGTCCTGCATAAACTGGGCAAGTGTCCTCTATGAACTGGGCAAGTGTCCTGCATGAACTGGGCAAGTGTCCTGCATAAAATAGGAAAGTGTACCTGTCATTTATTTACACTGCTTCTTACATATTAGTATATGATGATGATGATGATGATGATGATGATGGTTGCAGTATGTTTTATATATTGTTTAATCTGTAATATATTTCTTATTAGGGACTGTGTAGACTAAGGAAGCTGAGAATTCTAGATGTCGCAGGAAACCAAATCCAGGCATTCCCATCCCGAGTGAGTATAACTCCGCCTGGAAGTGAATTGAAGGTTTATCCGTTGTGGATCTGAAAAGGTCTAAAGAATATAGGGCCTTATTTTAGTTCACTCTTTCTGACAAAATCCTTCTTACATGGACAAAACCATGTGCACTGCAGGGGGGTAGATGTAAACTGTGCAGAGAGAATTTGATTTGGGTGAGCTATTTTGTTTCTGTGCAGGGTAAATACTGTCTGCTTTAATTTTACACTGCAATATAGATCTCACTTTGAAGTAAAACCCCACCCAAATCTAATTCTCTCTGCACATTTTACATCTGCCCCCCCTGCAGTGCACATGGTTTTGTCCATGTAAGAAGGATTTTGTCAGAAAGAGTGAACTAAAATAAGGCCCATAGTCCATAAATCCTCTATGCGCCAGTTACCCTCATGTTTGAGTATCACCATGATGTCACTGGTTCTCAGTTAGCAGTCCTGACTGGTATACATTGTGGGGTCAATGGAGCGCCACAATGTGGACGGTTATGATGTCGACACTGTTAAAATAATTGTCAGTATTGTCAGAATTTTGCCATTAGGGTTATGCTGCTGGTGGGAGGGTTAGGGTTGGGCTCAGACCACTGGGACCTATAAGATACAGCTGGAGCAAAAGAGCAGGTATGTCGCCCCCAGGACACGAAGAACAGCAATATTATAGGAGTGTTGTCTGCAGAAATACAAATAAGAAATAAACCTGTATCATTCCTTTCCCAGAGGCTCACATTAATGTATGTGTACTGTATATTATAGATGCACCAGGTCCCGCTACAAGAACTGTACTGTGAGGAGAATCCTCTGCTGCAGAAACAGCCTGTGTCTGCCATTCAGGATGAAGAGATTCTGTCTCTGAAGGTGAGCATAGAAATACACATTGGGCCAAATGGAATTGCACAGACTTTGACCGTTTAGCCACGAGATTTAAAGCAGCGCTTTTCTAAAGGCCACTTTTATAGTCCTAACTAATATCCGATGCTCCCCACATTTTAAATTGTCTAATGGTACCCATCAATGGAGCCTGTTCTCACTCCTAATCTTCCCTTTCTGCATTGAATGCCTTGCAGCCCATATTAGTGCCAATGCAGATTGGGGGGGGGGGGATCACTGTATGGCAAAATTCGTATAAATGATCATTCTTTGCAGATGATGTCCTTTAACACTTTCAAGCCCCTTGATGTCCCTCCTCAATCTCCAGAAGCAACTGTCTGTATATGGGTCTATATTGGGCTATAAAGTGTCAGGGCTCGGGTATCTGGCATCCCCGGCTGTGGCAGCAGTGAGCCAGTGGAAGGGTCGGGAAACTGGAACACGAGAGGCTTGAGATGAGGACAGTTCATAGAGCACTGGACACTGAGGACACAGCGACGTGGGGGGAGTTGGCGAGACTCTGGACAGAGGCGCGGAGTCTAACCCCACTGATGGTTTTCCCCAGGGACCCCCGCAAGGAGGTTTGGACTTTGCTGCGTTCGGTAGACAGGTCGCAGCCCTCTGTCAGAGTTCCCACACCTAACTGGCCAATCACTGAGTAATGGAGAGTGGTGGCTGAATGCTGGTGAACTAAAGTCTGTGGTTTACTCTTGGTTTGGAAGCCACGGACTGAGTAGTCTTGGGAACTGTTGATGGTGTCGGCCTGGAAGCCTGAGAGAGATGTTGACAGCCTGGGAGCTGGGAAAAGGTGTCGACGGCCTGGGAGCCAAGAGGGTCTGGGTCGGCCGATGAGTCGAGATGGGTGTGGACAGCCTGGGAGCCAAGATGGGTGTGGATGGCCTGGGAGCCGTAAACAGACTTGAGAGTCGATGCCTGTGTCAACTAGGGAGTCGATGATGGTAAATGGCTTGGGAGCCAATAGTGATCTCTGCTGGTGGAAGCTGGAAAGCTCAGACCTCTTCTCCTGGAAGCTATAGATGTTATTAGCTGGGAGGTAACCTGGCAGGTGAATGGTTAACCAGGGAGCTCTGGTATAATCATCATCAGCAGCAGATCACAGGTATACTTCACAGGTGACTCTGGAACAGCGAACCTGGAGCCTCCTACACTGACTTTGGGGGAGTACTCAGTGATCAGACTAGTTGTTCAAGACAAGGAGGAAGTGCCAGAGGCCTGACCTATATCCACCCTGCCTGTCTGTGATTGGCTGCAAGTTGTAGCATCAATTAACCCCAGGAAGTACCTGTGCACACCTTGATCACATGATTTAGTGCACTGGTCAGAGTAATTATTGGAGGAATCTTGTCATGTGACTGCAAGTGTCATGGCGGGGACCAGCTTGGAATCAGCGCCGGCTTGGGGCACCGACTAGGCCCCAGGGAATTGTCATGAACATCTTGCCACAGAGAATGACTGGGGACAGCGCTGAACAGGGACTTGTGTTTCAGGATGTAATAGCATGCAGGTAAGGGACGCAGACATGGTCGCAGGGGCGGACGTGCGCCGCGATCTTTGACAATAAAGTACATCATACCAAATCCGAAGCCCTTGCTTTTAATTTTTTTATTTATTTACAGTTCCGTTACGCTTTACAATTGTATGTTACATATCAAATGCAAACAACTTTGGCTTCCACATTTCAGTTCCTCTGGAGACCTTCAGTTATTAGATACCTGGGGGGTCTCCACCACTAAATCATACGCCTCCCTGTATAAAGAAAACTATGTGCCTGTGATTGAAACCTGTATACAAGATCTGGATGGAGGCCACTTGTACATTTCATACATAGGTAGGTAGGATAAGTCAGGGTTGCCTACCTGACCCTCTCCAAGAGGGAGAAACTGCTCTGTTCCTGGACTTCCCTGGTAATGTATGATTGCCATCACCTGTGGTGAAACACCATTACCTAGCTCCCCACAGGTGCTGGCAATCATACATTACCAGGGAAGTCCAGGAACAGAGCATTTTCTCCCTGATGGAGAGGGTCAGGTACTGTAGGCAAGTATGGGGTAAGTACAATTAAAACAAACCTCCTCTGATTACTATACTTATTTCATACTGTATGAAATACTTCATTCGTATTGTTGACTCCTTATGTCAGGGGTGAACTATTGGCCCCTTGTAAATCAGCCTCAGCATACTTGGCACCAGCTGTCAACATTACTCCCCTATTATTGGATAGGCTTTGCCCCATCCATGACCTCTACCTTTTCTTTCCCATTAATCCCTTTATGGAATCATCCTTGGTTTCCCCTGGGATGTGATGTTTTGTGGCCAGGGCCTGACTAAAGGTTCCGGGTACCCTAGGCTAATACACATGTACCTCCCCTTGTAATGCTGCTTAACACACGTGTATGGGACTATGGGTGCTCAGGGACTCGCCAGTCATACTGCCCATGTGCATGTAGGATATGATGCTTGTGCCGTGGGAAGGAGACTTTGGCATTAGGTTGAACAGCTGGCGCTGTAGCACAATGTACATAAAGTAATGGCTGTATCAGTAAGTTACATTGGCACAGCCATCTGGCAGTCAATTCAACAACTGCCACCCCCCACAGTACATTGGGACAGGTGACAGCTAACAAGCATGAGGTCTTAACTTTATTCTTTAGCTGTCACCCCAAGACCTGGCACCTTAGGCTTCAGCCTAGTCATCCTATTGGTTAATCAGGCACTGTTTGTGGTGTGACTGTAGCATTGAGAGGGTCATCCACATAAAAGGTAAAATTGCTATATACTCGTTCTTGTGACTACAGAACTGCGTTGTCCTTCACACCTCATGTCATTACCGATATCCTCACATTGTTGGTTTTCTCTGATCTCAGACCAAAACCCCCTCACTACGCTCAATTACCTCAGGTGAACTTTTATGTCTACTATCAGTGGTTCGGAAGTGAAACATTTCCATAATCTATAATTCTGTTTTTGTTCCCAAAACCCACCTCCCACTTCCCTTCTTAACCCCACAAAATATCTTGTGAATCTGTATAATACCTTGCTTTAAATAACAAACGATGGTACTTGATACCCACCAAACTCCACACCATTTTTACAGCTACTTCTAATTTGTGCTGGAGACTATGAGGGGAAGAAGGCACTTTGTTACACACATGTTGGGCATGCCTCGCCATCTGTCCTTTTTTGGGATCAATTTTGCATGCTGATTTGCTGCACTCTTGGCACTGGGGTAAATATTGTCCTTATTAAATACCCCCAGCAATGTGGCTGAATCCTTGGATTTAGCACTACAAAGACTGGAGTTTGACTTCCTTGACAGCAATGATTAATTACTGTTATTGCAGCAATTTATTTATTTATTATTTGTTTACAGTTTCTTATATAACGCAGAATATTCTGTTGTGCTTTACAATTGGAAACAACAGTGATTAAACAAACTGGGTAGACACAAACCGACAGGGCCCTGCTCGCAAGTTTACAATCTATAGGAATATATTACATTCTGCAAAACAATTTGGTCACTAAATATGAGGCGATATAATCCCCTTGGTACCACTCATACTGCTTTCACATTGCAGAAATGGGTAATGACACAGTATTCTTAAATGGGACTTTAAAACGGGTCTGAGCCTTGAGACCTTTCACATTGCAGGTGAAAACCATTTTAAAAATCATTTAATACCATTCAAACATTCAACCCGTTTAACCCCCAAGGGACACGTTTCAAGCCATTGAAATAGAGCTGTTCAAACTGCCAAAAAACCGGCTTTAAAACGTGTAGGACTCTGCTTTTTAACCGTGTTGAAATACCGGTTAACTTTAACCAGTAAATCAACTCTGGCACTTTCACATTGCAGCCTTAAACGTTTTAAAATGGGAAAAAAAACGGCAATATACCGTTTTAAAAGTGCAGTGTGAAAGGGGTATCACAGTCTCTGATGAATTTATTTTGGGTTCATTAATTCATATTGATTTCAATCTCTCCAGGAAATATATTACAACTTCTAATATGGAAAGGTGTAGGTGTTGCCGATAGAAACCTATCCAATTATATCTTGCTTGTATCTAGTAAAGTCTGGAGAATGAAATTTAGATATTGGTTGGTTGCTATAGGCAACAGCTATACTTTTCATTTTAGGAGTTTTTAGAAAATCTGCCCGTATATAGGCCCTTATTCTGGTTCACTCGCAAAGGCAAATTCCTTCTCAAATGGACAAAACCATGTGCACTGCAGGTGGGGCAGATGTAACATGGGCAGTGAGAATTAGATTTGGGTGAGTTATTTTGTTTCTGTGCAGGGTAAATACTGACTGCTTTATTTTTACACTGCAATATAGATCTCACTTTGAAGTAAAACCCCACCCAAATCTAATTCTCTCTGCACAAGTTACATCTGCCCCACCTGCAGTGCACATGGTTTTGTCCATTTGAGAAGGAATTTGCCTCTGCAAGTAAACCAGAATAAGGGCCTATGTGCCTGATTCAGCAAGGCACGCTAAGCAGCAGTCGTTCGCTGCTTAGCGAACACTGAAACGCCTCCCACCGCCAGGCTGATCGTCCAAACTCCCCCTGCCGCCGAATCCCCTTGTACCATGCACGGGGATGTACTCGATCACATTCCTTCACACTGACTTTTATTTCCTGCTGTGTCCGCCGAAGAGGGAACGGGCGCTGGCGTCATGTGACCTCAGCCGTCCGCCCACAACAGGCATTGGGCCGCCCGCGTTCCCAGAGGAACGCCCAGTGTTTTCATGGCGACGCCCATAAAATTCTGAGCGTTCCCCTGATACGGATCCCTCTCCGCCCCAGCCCGCTCTCTCTGGAGTGAACAACTCAGTCAATGTGAAACTCGCCGAAGCCGCTCGCAAATACACACAAGTGCATGCGCAGACCCCCCACCATCAGCAAAGGGATGAATTCGGCCCCATCCAATCGGTACTGTGGGGTAGATGTATGAAGCAGTTAAAAGAGAATAGAAGTGATAAAGTTCCTAGTACTTTATCACCGGCCAATCAGCTCCTGACCATTTAGTTACAGGCTGGGCTTAAAAAGGGAGTCAGGAGCTGATTGGTCGGTGATAAAGTACCAGGCACTTTATCACTTCTCCTCCCTTATCACTGCTTCATATATCTACCCATACTTGCCTACCTGACCCTCTCCATGAGGGAGAAAATGCTCTGTCCCTGGACTTCCCTGGTAATGTATGATTGCCGACACCTGTGGGGAGCTAGGTAATTGATAAGAAAGGTGTTTCACCAGAGGTGATGGCAATCCTACATTACCAGGGAAGTCCAGGAACAGAGCATGTTCTCCCTCATGGAGAGGGTCAGGTAGGCAAGTATGCATCTACCCCTTAATGACTCCCATACAGTGATGTACCTAAAATGATTAAATCTGTATTATTTTATGTGTTCATTTATAACCAACTAACTAATCACACATTTTTATCAGATTTGTGTAATATTTCCTGTGCACTTTTCTGTAAAATATCTGTATGTGGAAATATTCTAGATGTAAATAATTATAATACATTATGTACAGTTACTTTGCTCTTGTGAATGTCTAGCTTGTATTGAGTAAAGCTGGCCATACATCTACAGGCTGATTATCAGATATGGCTGGTTGGAACAAAAACCTGGTAATATCTGAATGACAGCTTTTAGCATTTTTCCAGCATTTCAAAGCAAATGGTCAACTGTCATTTGCTCTTATCCATCACCAGGATTCTGTACCAACCAGCCAGATCTGGCAATCACTCTGTAGATGTATGGCCAGCTGAACACTGTGTGGTATCTTCCAGGAAATAACGGCCAGGTTCACCCTGAGCCATCTACAAAACAGAGACTCATTTCTACGAGAGCAAATCAAGGATTATCCGGATGCCTGGACTCTGCTTTCCAGTAGGAACATCTGTTCTCTGTGCGGAAACTGGTTTCTGGATATGTGGCTGGAATGTGTGAAGTTTGTTGACCTGAAAAAGGTGATGCAATAGAAGTTATGGGAACTCTATGACCGTAATAAATGTAACACTTTTAGGGTCAGGTTATTATTATTGACTGCTTACCTGTACAAGCGTTTCCTTATCTGTAATTGCTGAAATTGCACTAATTACATGTGACAGCTTAGAACATTATGTAACTGATTCAGAGGCGTGTGCAACATCTGCCAATGTCGGAACCGTGGGAGAGGTAAATGCCAATGCTAATGGCAGCCTTCTCCTTGTGCACCGGTGTGCGACAGACGGTACAATCACTGAAATGCCCACTAATGGTGCGTACTTACTTGGCAGTATAATGAACGATATCGCTCATTTTGGATCTTTTGAGCGATTTTGTTCATAATATCGCCCAGTGTGTATGTCTTCTACGATGAATGATGCGCTCTCCCATGGGTCATTAAAGACCCATACCGTCATCTGTACTTGTATAGACAAGGGAGCGCATCGATAACGAGGCCCATGCTGCAGAGTACAACATGCCGATGCCGTCACCCCACCGGGTCCCCGCAGCTGTTGGCAGTGTGTACAGGCCATTAGTGTCCATAGACAGTGCAAATGTCTTTGTGATTCTGGCCGGTCCACCAACAGCGCACCACTAATACATGTGACAGCCTATGGGCTCCTCATTGTTTCCCTATTCAGCAAAACGTGGCCTCTGTGGCTTCTGATCTGCATTTGCAGCCAGGCAACCTCCCAGTCAACTCACACCATTGTGTGCAGGCTGTTCTCTTGCAAACCACACAGTCAGGGGAACGCATGCGCCACAGGGATTTTCTTTAGTCTTCTCAGATGGACAGTAACCAAACATCACTCAACTGCGCAAACATCAGTGTTCTGTCCGCCTCTGAATCAGGTGCTGTGTTCCTGAAGTCAATCCTTAATCAGTGTTTCTTTGTTACATGAATCAGGACGCACCAGATAGACTGTTTGTAGTAATGATTACATTAACCAGAAAGATCAAAGGTGTATTCTTCAATTTACAGTGTACACAGGATAAAAGAATGGGGCTGGTGTAAGTCTATGCAAGATGACTGTAATATTGCCCAGATTTTGTATGCGGAATTAAATGCATATAATCTCTTCAGCCATACCGTTCCCATTTTAACGTGTGGTTTGATACCTATCATCACCATACGTGTGCACTCTATGCATTTCATTCCTATGTAATTAATGAAGCAGTCGCCGGCTACAAACCAAGCCACATTTCAGCATGCTGCATCGCAGCAAGGACGAGTATGGCCACATCTGTACAATATAATAAAACTTTATTGTTCTTCAATGCTTTTGATTGAATGTACTACCTACATATAGCCTGTAGATGTCACTACAGCACCTTTTACAGTATATGAGCATTAACGTTGTCACATCATTGTGTACAATTTTTGTATATTTATTTGTTGCGGTATAACATGACTGGTCAACACATGATACTTGTCAATTATATACTGATTTTTATTTTTCTCTCCTTTTTCTTACCTATAGAAAATGAAGACCTCGACCAATTTACAGCTGTTACCTGTGAAGGTTTTGCTATGTTCATATAAGTGCTTTAATCAAAGTGCCAGCGATGTATTTGGGGTCGCTGTGCATTGAGTGACACATGTGACTCATGCTCACGAGTCCCAACGTCCCTGCCCTGCCGAAAAAATGCCCCCCCCCCCCCAAATCCACCATATCCACTCGCAACCATGTGAGGAGATGTGTTATGAAAACACCTCCCCTCGCACGTGCCCGCAGCAGGAGAAATCATTCGATAATCGGCAACCATCGAATGATTTCTCCTGGGCTCCCAAATATAAGTCATTGGAGACTGCGAGCCCTGGGACGGAGACAGGGCAGGTGGCTGACGTCATGTGATGCAAGCCGCCAGCCCTTGACACACAGCCGCATTAACATGGGGACGCCCAGAGTTTGCATGAGGACGCCCAGAGTTTGCATAGGGACGCCCAGAGTTTGCATGAGGACGCCCAGAGTTTGCATAGGGACGCCCAGAGTTTGCATGGGGACGCCCAGAGTTTGCATAGGGGACGCCCAGAGTTTGCATGGGGACGCCCAGAGTTTGCATAGGGACGCCCAGAGTTTGCATGGGGGACGCCCAGAGTTTGCATGGGGACGCCCAGAGTTTGCATGGGGACGCCCAGAGTTTGCATAGGGGACGCCCAGAGTTTGCATGGGGACGCCCAGAGTTTGCATGGGGACGCCCAGAGTTTGCATGGGGACGCCCAGAGTTTGCATGGGGACGCCCAGAGTTTGCATAGGGGACGCCCAGAGTTTGCATGGGGACGCCCAGATTTGCATGGGGACGCCCAGAGTTTGCATGGGGACGCCCAGAGTTTGCATGGGGACGCCCAGAGTTTGCATAGGGGACGCCCAGAGTTTGCATAGGGGACGCCCAGAGTTTGCATAGGGGACGCCCAGAGTTTGCATAGGGACGCCCAGAGTTTGCATAGGGGACGCCCAGAGTTTGCATAGGGGACGCCCAGAGTTTGCATAGGGGACGCCCAGAGTTTGCATAGGGGACGCCCAGAGTTTGCATAGGGGACGCCCAGAGTTTGCATAGGGACGCCCAGAGTTTGCATAGGGGACGCCCAGAGTTTGCATAGGGGACGCCCAGAGTTTGCATGGGGACGCCCAGAGTTTGCATGGGGACGCCCAGAGTTTGCATGGGGACGCCCAGAGTTTGCATGGGGACGCCCAGAGTTTGCATGGGGACGCCCAGGAAACCATGTTTGTAAAGCCTTGTTACATGCAAGCTTTAAAAACAGTGTCTACACTTTGTTGTATAAACTGTTGGGGATACAGTCATTAGGTCGACACCACTAGGTTGACGTGCTGAAAGGTCGACATGGGACAAGGTCAACAGGTCATTAGGTTGACACAAGCATTAGGTCGACATGGGCTATCCTGTGTCCATGTGGACTGTGTCGACATCCAGGTAAAAAAAAGCTGTGAAAAACCCCATGTCGACCTTTTGACTGTCGACCTAATGCTCGTGTTGATCTAATGGCCTGTCGACCTTGTTCCATGTCAACCTTTCAGCATGTTGACCTTGTGGTGTCGACCTAATGACTATCAACCAACTTATGGTTGACCACATGATCCATACCCAACCGTTATATGTGCACAATTCCTCTTAGAGGCAAATTCCTTCTTAGCTGGACAAAACCATGTGCACTGCAGGTGGGGCAGATGTTACTTGTGCAGAGAGAATTAGTTTTGGGTGAAGTTTTTCTTCAAAGTGAGATCTATATTGCAGTGTAAAAATAAAGCAGTCAGTATTTTCCCTGCACAGAAACAAAATAACTCACCAAATCTAATTCTATTTGCACCTGTTACATCTGCCCCCCTGCAGTGCACATGTTTTTTTCCAGCTAAGAAGGAATCTGCCTCTAAGAGTGAACTAGAATAAGGCCCAATGAGTATCGTCCAGGACTTACTAATGGACTGCATCGTGTAACGAAGGTGCTGATTCCGATTTGTACGCCAAAGCTCACACAGCTGCGAACACCTTTCGGCTTGCTGTGGCCGCCGCCCCTAAATGGCAGCAGACTGTCAATCAATAGGAGACTGCTGCTGATCTGCTTCCATCCACACCTGCATTATGCTCTCTGTGATTAAATCCTGACTGTGAGCAGCATCGCAAAGGTACCTTGGCACATGCGCAGTGTAAACGCACCTGTATGCGCAGTCTACCAGTAATAGCGTACAAATCAGAATCGGACCCTATATTTTTACATTTCAGATTGGAAAAAATCAGCTTTGCTATCTAGGAAAGGTTATATTAGATCATATACAGCATGTGTCAGCAATGAAGCATTCTCCGGGAGTATGAAACAAAATCATTCCAGTTTAACCGGTTTCAGTACAATAAACTTGGTTATTCCTGGTTAAGAATGCATTAAGTAATAGGTAATTAGCGCACCCTCCTAGAATGTTGTGCTCTTTCTATTAATTTCTACACAATAAAAAAAAATATGAAGCCACACGTGTATATTAAACTCGGCCACACAATATTGTTTTTATTTGTACTTTATTAAGTTCACAACCTCAGGGGGTTATTCTAGTACACTCTTTCTGACAAATTCCTTCTTAGATGGACAAAACCATGTGCACTGCAGGGGAGCAGATGTAACTTGTGCAGAGAGAATTAGATTTGGTTCAGTTATTTTGTTTCTGTGCAGGGAAAATACTGACTGCTTTATTTTTACACTGCAATATAGATCTCACTTTGAAGTAAAACCCCACCCAAATCTAATTATCTCTCCACAAGTAACTTCTGCCCCCCTGCAGTGCCATGGTTTTGTCCATCTAAGAAGGATTTTGTCAGAAAGAGTGAACTAGAATAAGGCCCTCAGTATTACTCCATGTTAGAGTACAATAGATTTTATTATTTATCCCCCTTTCCCGGTGACAAACCACAACCCCCCTTCCCCAAATTTAATAAGTCATGCAGTAATACTTTAACATTTAATAACAGCACTAAAGTCGTCTGTATACAATATATATGAAAATAAGTCAGCTGATCAGACCTACACTGGCCAGCTCAGTGATCGCCTGTTTGATTGTACATTATTAACATGAGCTCTTGCACCAAAGTTAATGCAGCGCTAACCGGGCTTCTACGCAACAAGCTCAGTCCACCTATGCAGCAACACAGAGGTAGCCAGGTGGTGCCGCCCTCCCCTTCCTGACTAGCAGCAGATGATACCCGGGACTGAAGCTCCCCAGATAGAACAGTCATTGGCACTGTGGATTGCCGTAGGTGGCAATCTAACAGCGGCTTGTTCGGTGGGCGAGGTTGTGTGGCTACTTGCAGTGGCGTAACTATGCCTCCGCAGCCCCCGCCGTGGAGTAACTATGGGCGCCGGGGGGGCTGCGGTGCTATAGTTACCCGCTGCGCTGCTGCCCGGCCGCACCTGCGGTCACTGTTCCGGCGCCTGCTCCTGCTGATAATGAAAACTGACACTTAGAAAATGGCTGCCCCCGTATTGCAGACAGTTTTGGCAGCCATTTTCTAAGAGTCACTTTTCATTATCAGCAGGAGCCGGCGCCGGGAGACTGGTCGGGACAGTGACCGCAGATGCGGCTCTGTCAGGTATGGGCATGGGGAGGGAGAGAGAGAGGGGGGCGCCGAAAAAGTTTGGCGGGGGGGCCGCAAAATATATAGTTATGCCACTGGCTACTTGGTTAGCTGTATGAATTCCGCTCTACATATGTGGTGTGTGGCTGGGAGGTTGACAGGGAACAATGGTCCTTGTGACCATCGATGGTGATACAAGGCATCGTCCACACACGCAGCCCACAGATCTTTGTTAATGCAAAAAAGAGGCTTCTATAGTTTGCTGACGCCTACTGCTGCCTTAGACGGAATTGTGCCACACAAACATGAACCAAGCCCAGTGTTTTGCACCGGCCACTTTTCGTGTTTTGGGTTCTGATTACCTTCAGGTTTTGGGTTCTAATGGGTTTTGCCAAAACCCAAAACAACGTTTTGTGTTTGGATTTTTGGGTTTTGGGTTCTGTTTTTTTTTTTTTTTAAAGCATAAAAACTGCTAAAATCAAATAATTTTTTTTTTGCTCCTACGCTATTATTAACCTCAATAGCATCATCTCCACTCATTCCCAGTCTATTCTGAACACCTCACAATATTGTTTTTAGGCCAAAAGGTTGCAAGGAAGTAGTTGGATAACTATGATAAGCGACACAAGTGGGCGGCACAAACACTAGACTGATACGGCACACTTAATAGCACCCCTGGACTGATACGGCACACAGCATCACCCCTGGACTGATACGGCACACTTAATAGCACCCCTGGACTGATACGGCACACTTAATAGCACCCCTGGACTGATACGGCACACAGCATCACCCCCTGGTAAAAAAATAGACAACCCCTAGAATGTAGTCCTTGCCAGAGGCGGAACTACCATTGGTGCAGCAGGTGCATTGCACCGGGGCCCCTGAGGACTAAGGGGCCCATTGCTGTCTAGACCAGCAGCTTGTACCCCTGTCACCCATGGGTGTGGGGCCTAAATTGTTCTTTTGCACCTGGGCCCACCACTCACAAGTTCCGCCCCTGGTCCTTGCTATTAATAAAGCACACATAGACATACATGTTATGGAAGCCTTCCTGCAACATAATCTGCCCGTCGCTCACACCAGTGGATGCTCCTCAGAAAGTGTTTGCCTGTATGTGTGTGTGCTGTGCATTTCTTTGTGCGATCAGCTTCCAGGACACTTACTGGGCTTTATTACACATTGAATGTCTGGCATTTAAAGCCTGCATGTATGACTTTTCAGACAAATTGTCCTACAAATAGGGCTGTGATGTTATGTCCTGCTGACCATGCCTTATGTAACACCAGTACGAAAATGTGGTGTAGTTCTGTTTTTTTATTTTCCACTTATGTAAGTGTTCTTGAATACGCATGGTTTTGGGTGAGATATTACTTAATAGGCTGCACTTGGAATCACATGAGAGCACCCAAGGGAGGCTGCTGGGCACCTCTGGCCTCTCTGGTGACATAAACATTCTGCTTCTTTACTGAAGCATGACAAATATACACATACTAGAAAGCCCGCTCGAGGCTAATGCTTCGAAAGCTAGTCTGCTACCTTGTACAAACATGCACAAACATTTGCCTCTGTGTATTTGAGAGAAAGAGATGTAGTTTCACTCACTGCCAACAGATGGCGGTGTTTCCTAGATGCACGGACACTAGACATATATATATATATATATATATATATATATATATATATATTTGCCATCCACATGGAAACTGAATTCCTGTTTGGAAGAACCAGCACTGGAACAATCAATACTTTGCAAAAAGACTTTTTATCCAACTCAGGGAAAATGCTCCAATGACATTAATCCGGCATATCACAGCATATTACAGTCATTTGTGTGGGACATCAATCGTCCTCACCCTCAGGCATACACATATAGATACATTACTGTGGGAGAAACTCCAAGCCAAGATCAGTGCTCGGTCCCCCACAGACCGTTTCGGTGCCTTGTACACCTTCAAGGGAATGAGCCAAATTTCATGCCAAATATTGCAATCCTTAAATGGAAAAACCTTTGATTAATCACCTGTGTGATACTCACCTGGCCGCCTCCGTCCCTCCTCCACGTGCATACGGCTCCTGGCTCACACGCATGACGCCAGGATCTGACGCCACACAGTGCTCACTGTCTTCCTGTATACCACCGCGGGGAAGACGGAGAGGTTCCAAGGTGCAATCTCCATGTAAATGGTTGCTATGGTGACGCTTCTGTATACAATCAATTCAAAGCAGCTCAAACTCCAGGGATTTACAAGCTCTTCCCTGAAAAAAGCGCTACCAAGGCACACCACAAAAGTTGACAAGTTAGGCAATACGGTTTAAAGACATTACCTCGTAATAAACGCACCCTAGAAGAAAATAGATAAATAAATAAAACTACGATATCTACATCAAGCCTCTGGTCTATACAGATCAATACACATTGCTCTAGTCTATATAGGTCAGTACAGGTTACTCTAGTGTATTAAATACCACTTAAATCAGAGCCTATCAATTAATAGAAACCTATAAAAACCTATAAAAACGGTCCAAAGGAGAATTCTTCATTTAGCCCATTTGGACTCATTGAGTCCAGTTCTTATATACAGAAACACTCTCTTAGTAACAATTTTCCATGCCGGTCTCCTCCTCTCCTCATAGGTGCAACTTGTTCAAGTGGCATGAACATAAAGTCACTCATTGTATGTCCACAGCTTGCAAAATGCTTTGCTACCGGGGGGGGGGGGTACCCGGTTCCATCTTTAGCCCCGCCTTCTTGATGGAGCTACGATGCATGGAGATTCTCTCTTTTAGCATACGTATTGTCTTACCGACATAAATTTTCTTACAAGGACACATTATCATATAAACAATGTAGCGAGTTTCACAGTTCATCCTCGTTTTTAATGTGTATTTTTTGCTTGATATAGGGTGTATAAAGCGGTCTGCTACTTTGATAAACTTGCAGTTTGCACATCCAGTGCATCGGAACGATCCCACATTTTGTAACCAATTGTGTTTGGGTCCAATTTTAGGACTCACGTCTGTGTACAACATCCTCTGTTTTAGATTCTGAAAATATAGAAAGTGTGGGGTGCGCAATTAACAGCAGCCGGTACTGGGGATTGTCAGTCCCTAATATTTATGGCAAGCAAAGAAAAAGGGTTTGTACCGGCGCTGGCTGAAACATACACTTGAGACGGTATATTGTTATAAATTTTACTAGTTAAATCACAATATTTTACAAATAAATAAAAATATATGCATTTATAATAAAATTTTAAAAAGATGACTAATTTGTAGGGCTCAGTCTCTTCATACAAATTGGTGGTATATAAGGAATGAGAAAGTTATAACCAGCTGAATAAGGTAAGATATATTACCATCCTTGTAGATATAATTTGTATTTTGTATTCCAAGGGTTAATTTTGACCAATTGTTCCCAGTGCTCTGAATTTCAATGGGCTCAGGATTCCCTTATGGCTCACCTAGGTATCCAATTCAGGGATTATACTGAATCCCACAGTCGCAGCTTGATTCCTGGATCCAAATATGTGGTGTGCTGGTTTTAGATTCTGACTGCGTTTGTAGCAGAACATCGGCAAAGAACTGCAACTGGCTCCCAAAACTGGGTCCGTTTGGATAATATGCCAATGTTTTGTAATTGCATTACGTATCTCCTTTGAGGCAATTGATACGTGCTGGAAAAAAACATCTTTGCGTCGGGAGATTTCTTCTCTCTGGGGACCAATAGGTCCTGTCTCCTCAGACTTTTAGCTCGTGCTTTTGCATTCACTAATTCCATTGTCGTAGCCCCTCATTTCGAAGTCCTTAAACAATTTGTTGATAGTGTCATCCAATTTGTCGGGATCAGATGTATTGCATACTGCCCGTACTAATTGGGAGAAGGGGAGGCCTTTTTTAAGAGGCTGTGGATGGAAACTCCCGGCCAATAAGAGAGTGTTCTTGTCTGTGGGCTTTTGAAATAGTGTGGTTTACAAAACCATTATCCTTAATGTGCACCATAACATCTAAATAATCGATACTGTTACAGCTAGAGTTACAAGTAAATCTAATTGACCCAGGCAATAGATTAAGATATTTGATAAACTCCTGCAGCATTGTCTCTGTTCCTGTCCACAACATGAAGAAGTCATCGATGTATCTTAGATACATCGACACATGACCATGAAATATGTTGTTAGACAAAATTTTTGATAATTCATAATCGTACATGAAAATATTCGCGTACGATGGGGCATATTTGACCCCATCGCTGTCCCCTTCTGTTGCCGGAAGAATATATTGTTAAACAAAAAGTAATTCTTCTTTAAAATTACCTCTATCAACATAATAAGATATTCCACTGGGGGACCTTCATAGAGTGGGCAGTTACTGACAATGCTGCGAATAGCTTCTAGACCTTCATCGTGCGTAATGTTTGTATACAAACTCGCAACATCTAAAGTTACAAGTAGACATCCAGGTGGTGGTTTGCCAAATCTCTTGATTTTATTTAAAAAATCGGTCGTGTCCTTGATGAAGTAGGGACTACTCTTGACTACTGGCTGCAAAAGAAAGTCAACAAATTGTGATAATGGCTGTCCTAGGGAACCAATGGATGAAATAATTGGTCTCCCAGGGGGGGGAGACCAAAGTTTTGTGCACCTTTGGGTGGACATAGATAAGGGGAATTTTAGGAAACTCCCGTGATAAGAATTTATATGTGGACTCGTCCACCCATCCCTGTTCCAAACCCATTTGTAAGGTGCTGTCTATTTCTTTTTAAACTTGTCTGTAGGATCTGAGGACAACATCTCATAGCATTCTTTATTGTTCAATTGCCTCATTACTTCATTAATGTAGTCATCGCGATTCAATATCACAATACCCCCGCCTTTATCAGCGGGGCGTATTATAATTTTATCATTATCGCACAGCGACTCTACAGCCCTATTTTCTTCACTAGACAGATTAGAATATTTTTTCTTTTTATCCTTCATAAAGGGCATATTATCTTGTCGTATCAATCTAGTAAAAGTATCGATAGAGGCACTGGTGGAGGCGGGGTCAAAGGAGCTTTGAACTTTGAATGATAGTTTAGAGGTGGTACTCACAGAAGGTGGCTGCGGATGTTTTAAAAAGAAATCGTTCAACCTTAGTTGTTGATAAAATTTATACAGCTCAACCTCTAACTCAAAGGGAGCTTGGCTGAAGTTTCAACAAAAGAAAAACCTTTGTTGAGTACCTACATTTCGATTTCTGTAGGGACATAGTTAGATAGATTAAAAACCACTACTTCGCATACCTCCCCCTCTGCCCTCTTCCTTTTGTGCTTGAGATCCCCTCTCCTCCGGGATTTTTTACCCTCTTGACCCTGGTCTGTGTTTTTGCCCCTAAAAAAGGCTAACCACTTTTATGTGTTTGTTCTGAGTCGCTCTGTGAGGTTTGAGAATCTAGATCTGTAAAAATAGTCTCTATCCTCCTTCTCCCTTGGGTCCTATTATCACGCCACCTGCGGCGATTCGGTGTCCCATCAACCATGGGTAAACCCGCATCTCTTTATAATCCACTTTGACTTTCCTATATTTCATCTTTTTAAAAGATAACAATTCTGCTTTGAAGTTGTTAATATTATCTTCTATCTTTGGCAACCAATCATTTCCTGTGTCATTTTTTTAATGTCTCCAAACCACTTGCTTCACAAGCACTTATCTCTTTCCTAACCAAATCTATGTCTTCATTAACTTGTTGAATTACTGATAACATTAAATCAAAACGACATTGATTCAATATAAGGCACCATTGTTTGCAAAATTCCTTGTTAGAGCGTCCCAGTGTCGGCTGATTTTTTATTCGAAATCCTCGGGGAATTAAACCCTCCTTATGGAATTGTGATAAGGTGAGGCCATGCATTTTCAGCTCTACCAACCTTCTCTTCAGCTTAATCAAATCATTGTTCACGTCACTGGGAGTCTCTATATCAAAGGCTAGTGCTTCAGTGCCACTGAAAAGTATCTTATTAACCTCTTTGTCTAGGAATCTCTTAGTTCCAGTTATATCGCTGATATCTTAATTCCATGATTGATCAGGATGATCTATCAACGTTTAACCACTTAAGCAACAAATCACTATATGGTTAAAAGATCTATACAATACAATCCACAAAACCAACACATATAACATATAATAAAATTGCGGTGCAATCTATGAGTCCAATAAATTGGTAAATATAGTACAATAATAGCTCGCACAACGCTTAGATTCCAATGGTGTCCGTGCCAGGTTTTGAATATTTATATATCTGCCATCCACATGGAAACTGAATTCCTGTTTGGAAGAACCAGCACTGGACCAATCAATACTTTGCAAAAAGACTTTTTATCCAACTCAGGGAAAATGCTCCAATGACATTAATCCGGCATATCACAGCATATTATAGTCATTTGTATGGGTCATCAATCGTCCCTTTGATAAAGCCGCTGAGACGGTGAAACGCATCAGTTGTTTGCCCATACCCAGTTTTATTGGACTGTTCCAGACCAGCCTTGGACCTTTTCATCTTGGACCCCTTTGCCGCACTTTGGACATTGCCCACCACCTGGAAGGACTCCAATAACATCTCTTGGATAATCAAGCTCTGGGTGACTCCCCTACTCTGGAAGGTGACTCGGCCCAAACTCCAACTCGGGCCTTGAGTCCCAGGGAGAAACAAACCACACACCCCAGCCTCCTATCTACAGGTGGACGGTAATCAAAAACCCTTTGTATGCATTTGCACTTTATGCTCCTTACCCCAGGCACAATAGGAATGGACAGTCCTCATATTGCATTTTAAATTCTCTAATAAGCCAGTGGCAATTTGTACCGGTTTGATATTATTATTTTTATTGGTCATGTCATAGTTCCTGTTATATCGCTGATATCAAATTCCATGATTGATCAGGATGATCTATCAACGTTTAACCACTTAAGCAACAAATCACTATATGGTTAAAAGATCTATACAAATAAATAATAAATTGGTCAATATAGTACAATAATAGCTCACACAACGCTTAGATTCCAATGGTGTCCGTGCCAGGTTTTGAATACTTATATATTTGCCATCCACATGGAAATTGAATTCCTGTTTGGAATAACCAGCACTGGACCAATCAATACTTTGCAAAAAGACTTTTTATCCAACTCAGGGAAAATGCTCCAATGACATTAATCCGGCATATCACAGCATATTACAGTCATTTGTATGGGACATCAATCGTCCTCACCCTCAGGCATACACATATAGATACATTACTGTGGGAGAAACTCCAAGCCAAGATCAGTGCTCGGTCCCCCACAGACCGTTTCGGTGCCTTGTACACCTTCTTCAAGGGAAATGAGCTGACCCCTAATGCCAAATATTGCAATCCTTAAATGGAAAAACCTTTGATTAATCACCTGTGTGATACTCACCTGGCCGCCTCCGTCCCTCCTCCACGTGCATACGGCTCCTGGCTCACACGCATGACACCAGACGTCGCACACCGGATCTGATGCCACGCAGTGCTCACCGTCTTCCTGTATACCACCGCGGGGAAGACGGAGAGGTTCCTAGGTGCAATCTCCATGTAAATGGTTGCTATGGTGACGCTTCTGTATACAATCAATTCAAAGCAGCTCAAACTCCAGGGATTTATAAGCTCTTTCCTGAAAAAAGCGCTACCAAGGCACACCACAAAAGTTTATATACATCACAACATTGGAGAAAAACGTGACAAGTTAGGCAATACGGTTTAAAGACATTACCTCGTAATAAACAAAGAAAATAGATAAATAAATAAAAATACGATATCTACATCAAGCCTCTGGTCTATACAGATCAATACACATTGCTCTAGTCTATATAGGTCAATACAGGTTACTTTAGTGCATTAAATACCACTTAAGTCAGAGCCTATCACTTAATAGAAACCTATAGAAACCTATAAAAACGGTCCAAAGGAGAATTCTTCATTTAGCCCATTTGGACTCATTGAGTCCAGTTCATATATCCAGAAACACTCTCTTTGTAACAATTTTCCATATATATATATATACATATACATATATATATATATATATATATATATATATATATATATATAGATCTTTGGTCCGGCACACACACACAAACAAGCGCTACCGCGCTATAGTAATCTGTACTTTACCCGGTGCCCTCACTTGTATTGTAGATAGCAGTTTGGAGATGCGGCACTCTGGGCTGGAAAAAACGAAGCAGTACACCAGAGAGAGAGAGAGAGAGAGAGAGAGAGAGAGAGAGAGAGCGAGAGATGATAATATCACAGAAGTACATTCAACATTAAAGCAGCCCATACACGGTCCCTTTAACGGATCCGTTTGGGACTTAAATAGTACACATCGGATCGGATCGCATCCCTAGTGCATGCAGTGTGCATGCACTGCGATCAGATCCGATGTGTACCTAGTACAAAAAGTATGTGCAGCACATACTTTTTGTACCGTACTATGTGATACTTCCTCCAGTAAAGTTAAGACCCTCCCTCCGCCACTTCCTCTAGCATCCTCAAAAACTCTCTGCTGTAAGGGGGCGGCCATTTTGTGAGGGACATTTTTCATAAGGAGCCAGGAGGAGCATCGGGATGCAGACAAGTAGATCTGCGGGTCCCGACTGCCGGCCACTGACGCAGCAGCGGTGTAAGGCAGGTCCTGGCAGGCGGCAGTGTAACAATAGCCCCCGCAGACCCCTGATGCCCACACTTACTCAGCGCCTCCCCGCCCCCACGGGGGTCTGCGGCGCTATTGTGACTTCACTGCCTTCGTGGTTAAGAAGAAATATTTCACCACAACGTAGATCAACCATGAGCTTATTATTTTCTAAATTCATGTTCTGAGCTTAGTAGCAGTAGAGCATCAAAATACAATGTTACAAAAGCAACAGTGCATCAATACTAGTTAGGGGGCAAGGGAGTGGCTTCGCTATGAGTTACTTAAGGTGCCCTAATATCAGTGAACTGGTCGGGGTGGTTGAATTGACATATGATATCAGCCTGCCAGAGGCGTAGCTAGGGTGGAGCCAGTGGAGCACAAGCTCCAGGCGCCGAATCATCACCTGGCGCCGGAGCCGTGCACCCTGCAACCGGCTCCCCCCTGCCCTGCTTGCCCACTTCCTGCTGTGCCCGGCGAGTGCATAGCAGCGGTGGTAGAAGCAGGAGAATGACACTGCTGACTGATGCGCTGAGGTCACTGCGCTTCAGTCGGGCGTCGGAGCTGTGCACTGCCAGCCCGCCTGCCTCTATTTTTAATTCAAGTCTCTCTCCTGCTGGACCGCGGCGCTCGCCAATAAGCGCTTGCAGTTCAGCAGCCAATCAGAAGCATTGGTGGCTGCTGGACTGCGAGTGCCTATTGGTTAGTGCCGCAGTCCAGCGGGAGCCTTGAATTCAAAATAGCAGTGGACAGCCGGAGCTGACTTGTAATTTGTTGTGCGGGGTCCTGCCGCTCAGCTCAGCAGGCGCCGGGCAGGAGAGGCGCTCTGCATCCTCTGCTCCTGTCCTGTTGTTGCCGGGAGCATAGTACAGAATGGAGCCGTACACAACGGACCGTGTATGGGCTCCTTTAGATTTATTTGGACTTATTTATCTTATGTCATTTTGTGTACACAATTTTGTATTCAACTTGTTTCACATTTTTCATTCAGTCCATAGGTCTATACCAGTGGTTCTCAAACTGTGGGTCCCGACCTTCTCAGCATGGGGTCGCAACTCCATATTGCTGACCATTAGGCTGATGAATTTTGTAATCTACACATGTGATGTGATGACCTTCTGCAGTCACTTGCTGGGGTCCTGTAATTATTTTTATCTAATGGGGTCTCAGAGCAAAATAGTTTAAAGACCCCTGGTCTATACTATCATTATTATTTTGTTTCATTCCTCACTCATTTACATATATTTCCAATTATTTAACATTTATAATTTTTACCTATTATGATATATGATATCATCTATATATCTTTTCATATATTTTGAATATACAGAGGAAAAAATTAGGTAATTGTGTAGTTTCACAGTGGCAGCTACGTAGTTCGCGTAGCGTCCCTTTCAGAATCGGCGTTGAGTTACCGCGACCAGTGTAGTCAGTCAGAAGTAGCGTGCTGTGTTCCCGCGACCAGCATAGTCAGTGTAGGCAGCTACGTAGTGAGCGTAGCTTCACTGTCAGAAACATCTGACAGAACAAGCGTCGTGTTCTCGCGGACAGCGTAGCGTAGTCAGTCAGCTGGTAGATTGAGCGGTACGCAGTTAGTGTTGTCAGTCACCTGTTAGATTCTGTGAGAGTCAGACCCATTTCAGTCATGGCTGCTGAAAAGCTCACTTTTCAACCTGCCGCAGACAGAGGAGGAGTCGGTGGCTTTCCCACAAAGCCACAAATTTCTTCCTGACTTCCAGACCTACCCCAATGGCCACCCTATGAGGTTAAATGTCAGGGAGCGGATGTGGCGATGCTACATCCACAGCTGCGGAAAGAAGGTCAGCGTCAGGGCTGTGCAATGGTTCAGAGGGTGCCATCTGACCTTTGTCACCCTGATCCGATTTGTGTTCTGTTGGGCAGAGGAGCTGACCAGCATCCTCTTCTGTGAGCGACATCTGTCCATCTCGCAGAAGACCACTGTCCTCTACAACAATTTGATGAGGGAGGCCTGCACCGTCGACCTCATGTCGCAGCCTCTCCGACGCATTGGCGGCCCAGGCACTATTGTGGAAGTCGACGAAAGCCTCTTCGTACAACGGAAGAGCCACGTTGGCCGCATGCTGCCCCAGCAGTGGATCTTCGGGGGCATCTCCAGGGAGACCGGAGAGTGCTTCGTTATGGCAGTCTAGAGACGTGATGCCAGCACTCTCATGGCTGCCATCGAGAGGCACATGCAACCGGGGAACACAATTTATTCCGACTGCTGGCGGGCCTACAAGATGGAGCAGCTGGAGCAGGCTGGGTATGACCAACTCAAGGTGAACCACCAGTACCACTTTGTGGATCTGGAGACCGGGGTTTACACCCAGAACATTAAGAGGCTGTGGGGTTCCTGCAAGTGGCGCAATAAGCACCAAAGGGGCACTGCGCGCCATCAGCTGGACTCCTACTTGCAGGAGTTCATCTGGAGGAAGACCCTTGGCGCAGAAGACCCCTTCCAGTGCATCCTGCACCCGCTGACTCTGCTCCCCCAGGCACCTACTACACCACTGGTAGTTGCGCCCTGATTTGTCTAATACAACAGCTAGATGCATATATATATTTTTTTAAAGACACTTACATATCAATGATTAATTACTAGTACGGTACTATTAGTAACACATGCCACTAGGAATATAATATTGACTCTCCGTCATTGTATCGGCATACATATACAGACTGTAATGATTCAAACGCTATCTCCTGCTGAAAGTAGACACAGTCTGCGGCATTCCTCTGTGTGACATTTACAACTCCTCATAAATCACTGCGCTGCTTTAAATGACCAACATGTGATCCGTGTAGTCACATTAGCGGCATCTCCTTCGCTTACCCCAAGGGAGCAGAGTTACACATAGTTACATAGTTACTATTTAACAGCCGTCAATTTACTGATAATATTTATTATTTATTATTTTCTGTTATATTGTATCAATTGGATATTTATTATTTTCTGTTATATTGTATCAATTGGATATTTGTACATGAAACACTTTGCTACTTATTAACAGAGCCTGTTTCATGTGACGCTAATATCTGGGTTTGTCAGCAGTATCGTACACAACCGCAATA
Organism: Crinia signifera; assembly: GCF_055691185.1. Lineage (NCBI taxonomy): Eukaryota > Metazoa > Chordata > Amphibia > Anura > Myobatrachidae > Crinia > Crinia signifera. The sequence continues at coordinate 40,948,380 of NC_139221.1, read as the reverse complement.
GGTGACATATGTAGTAGACTTTATTATTGACATTAATGAAAGTATACTGTATATATATATATATATATATATATATATATATATATATATATATATATACTGTTTAAATGAAAGGCCTACCCACTGCTAATATAGCGCAAAGATAATATTATTACTAACAGCTGAGCAATGGGATTTTATATCACTTTAATACTTAATTGGAATTTTATCGTTTTTTTTTTTTTTTACATCACTGTTTGTCTCATTTTTTTGCCTTTGTTTCATTGTTTGTGTTTATTATCAGTGATAAGCGGTTACTATATTTTAAATATACCTTATAAAGATATTACATTTTAAACCAACAAGCATTGAGGGAAAGACATATTAAGCCTTAAAAATTGATAAAATGGAGAGTGATAAACCACCAACCAATCAGGTCCTAGCTGTCATTTTTCAAACCCAGCTTGTGACATGAAGGATATGAGCAGATTGGCTGGTTGTTTATCACTCTCCATTTTATCACCTTTCCAGCTTAGTCCCCTAATGTTACACATTAATTCTGCCTGGGAATGACCCATAAGGGGTTTTATGGTTATGGTCAAGGGTGGACAGTGTCTAGATTGACATTGGTTGACAATTGGTTGACATGGACAAGGTCGACAGACAAAAGGTTGCCTCAAGCAAAAGGTTGCATTGAAATTTGTTGGCACATGAAAGGGTCAACATTAGTCTTTTGTGTTTTATTTTTGGTGTCAATTTGTAGATTTCATCACATGGACCCCAAATTAGTGCACCACATCCCGCCATGCATCGGGCAAGGTGTTTCGCTGCAAAAACTGGAATTGACGGCGCTTGACTTGAATGTCCAATGATGTAGGTGTTTCTCAGAGTGGGAAAAATGAAAATAAAACAAAAACAGTGTATGAGTGACACATAGAGTCCGGTTTCAATAAGGGGAGTGATGCTTCCCAGAACCAAAAATTCGTACCAAACTCACAATGTGAAGATGTGCTATATGTGCATAGCGGTTTCTTTAGGGGGACACCAGTGATGATAGGTATCAAATATATACCATAAAGTGGATGTGATTTCCAAATGTGCGTACCGTACTCACTAGTGTGGTGAGAAACTTAAACACATAGGGGTTTCTTTATAATGGTGTAAACACAATCGAATTCTGATAGACAGTATCCCAGAAATGGCGTACCATACTCACTGCTCATGCAGGTGAGATACACTCATAAAGGTATCTTTGTGGAGAGGCTCTCTCCTGCAATCCACTCACCAAATGTGAGCATGGATTAGACAAAGAAACAAAGGACCGGTCTCAGTACCAAAAATTTAATAAGTCACAAAACGAATGACAAATAAAAAAAACAATTTCCAGAATAAAATAGCTTTGCAAAGCAGCATAAAAAACTCACTTGGCTTCCAACATGTTTCGGCGGTCCCAGCCGCCTTTTTCAAGGATAGCCAGTGAGTACAAATGACAGGGTTTAAATAGCAAGATGGAGGATCCATTTCCGGGTCAACATAATTATGTTGAACCGGATTCATAGCCCGCTATGATTTAATACAGACTAAATGGTGTTCACATCGGGTACTTACTTAGTACCATAGTGAGGTGGTAAAGTGTCCGTAGAGTAAATTTACTGGATCGCTGAAGTGTAGCGGTCATTGCTTCCGTGATATGGAACGCATCCGGACGTGACCTGTGCGCGTCCTGTGATTGGAGCGCATCGCCGGAAGTCAGGTGAATAGCGTGCGTCTAGACCTTGTTAGGGATCACCGCTATACTCCGGCCAGCTCTTCCTGGATGTGGAACGCATCCGGAACTCGGTAGCCCAGGACATCCTGTGTATGGAACGCATCGTCTGAAGTAAGGCGAATGGCGTTCAATCACTGAAGTGGAACGCAGACCGGAACAAGGGGAACTGAAGATCCCTCCTGTTCTGGAACGCAAACATAAGACCTCAGCTAAATAAAGTGAGGATCACGAAGGGGGATAACTCTAAAAGGCTATTATTATGGTTCCTCCATTTACAATCAAAGTGTGCAGCAAAATATAACAATGCCCAATAAAAAAAGTTTTTTACATATACAGACATCAAACAATTTATTTATAATTCATAATATATGTATGCAGTACCACAATTATTTACAGGAACCATTTCAACTCGAACTCGTGGTTTAAGCCATGTGGGATGAGTGTGGACAGATTAAAGATCCATCTCATCTCCGTTTGGGCCAATCTGATGTCTCTATTATTATGTCGCCAGTTGGTTTTAACTGCTTCCAATCCCCAACATCCTGTAATCGATTTTGTGGAGCAGTTATGTACCTCTGAAAAGTGTAGTGAAAAAGGATGGTCCTTAAATCCTCTTTTTTATGTTACGGACATGTTCGGCAAGACGTACTTTTAAATTTCTTTTCGTCTTACCGATATACACTTTTTCACATGAGCAACGGATGGCATACACCACGTAATTCGAGTTGTGTTGGGAGGTGATACTTTAACCTACCTCCTGAGGTGGACTCTAACCTACCTCTGGATAGGGAGTTGGACTTTAACCAATCTTCCTTTATCCCTTCTTCCTCAATTTGGTGGCCCCCCTTAGAGCTCCGTGAGTGTTAACCCTGTATATGCTGATCAGAAAAGAAGACCATCATGTATGCAAGGTACAACACTGGTTTATTGTTTACACATACAGCATATTTATACAGTATAGCATGCATGGGCTCGACAAGAGATGATTGGATGATACAGGGGTGTAGCAGGGAGGAGTTCCAGTTACTGTCTAGGGGATATATGTTCTTATCATACAAGGACATGGGAGAACAGACAGTTTTTGTAGAAAACATATGAAATACATCTTACAGGAAATAACCTTGAGCAACGCAGCCTTGAGCAGCAGCAGACTGTCACAAAGCAGAATAGAAACTTGTAATTTTCCACTCACTATAAGGCATTTGAGACAAGATGGAGAACAGCATACAAAATGGTGCATAAATCCTTTCAATCCCCTCTTAGAATCATAATTTATTTAAATTATTTGATTCTCACGTGTGCTTTTCCTTTTAATACGCTGTTCCCTCACATATGTAGCATAGTCATCGGGTGTAGGGGTTTCAGAGGAAAGATCAATATACATAATAGCAACAGGTGTTGTGGTACCTAGATATTTGGAAACTATTCTCCTGCCTAGTGGAAAAATACAGTAAGCAACGATTATGATGAACAGAAGTACAGTAAGTGTAATGATACCTAGTTGAGTTAAGGCATGTTTCCAGTTGCTCATCCAGCCGAACCAAGCAGCCCAGGGGTCAGTGACACCTGAGTTTTCCTTGAGCTCTCGGGATAAGTCTTCTAATTTTTTAATGGCTAGTGTGACTTTGCCATTGGGACCTGTATTGTCAGGAATGAAGGTGCAACATCCTGCAACTGTGTTTATGTATACACATGTACCACCTTTCTCGGCCAAGATCATATCCAGGGCCATGCGATTCTGGAATGTCATCTGTGATGTGGCCTCCAGTTGTTCTGCAATACCTTTCAAGGCATCCTTTGTATCATTAACAAATCTCTGTTGATTATAATACATATAGTTTATCCATGCAACATTCTTATTGATTGTAACCTGGGGCAGCAGAGATTCAAAGCCAGTAGCCACTTCATCTCGGGCCTTGAACTCGTCTGGGACACCCCGGGGTACACCAATAGTATCAATGTATACGTGTGGGTCAAAGCTTTCCAGTGGGGTACTTCTCTTTTGTCTAGGGTGTGGGTCAGGTAGGGGTGAAGGTGTTTCAATGGCTGTTGGCAAAATATGGATAGGCATAATGATTTTTGAGAGAGCACATTCGCCTCTCCATACACTGTCAAGCTTTGCTCTAATTTTCATGTCCCCACAAATGAAATAAATGTCACCAAGGGATTTCTTCATGATGGGTAAGGTTACATACCTACGGATGGCACAGTAACCATGCGGGAATGTTTTCAGATCTACCCCCTTAGTGACATTAGAACAGTAACAAGTATAGTTGCCTGGATATATGGTGATTGTGTTACCTGGATTGGTGTTTTTTCCTAAGATGGGGTAGTTCTTCTTCCATAACTCACATTCATTATCTTTAGTTTTATTGCCAGTGTATAAGGTAAAAAAACATTCATCCTCTGATTCTGGTATGTTAAGGGGGACGGTACCAAGGTGGGGTCTGGACTTAGCACATACATAACAGTCAGTTCGGTTAGTCTGTCGTGCATTGTATTTCATCCATTCTAACCAAAAATTCACATCAGCTAAACCTGTCTCTATGGACATGGTGTCCTCATATGTGGGATTACTGATAGCAACCATATCTTTAAAGGTACTTATGTGTGGTTTGAATGGGGATAATGGCTGGGGCCTGGCGGGGGATGGTGGCTTACGGAGGGAAAGGTATTCCTGATTGTTAAACATATCTTTGAGATAGAATTGTTGTCTATCACTGGCATATCCACCTCCCCACCATACCCCTAGAACATACATTCCAGCATCACTGGGGCTGGGATTTTCAATATTTATAGTGCAATAATAGTCATATCTACCGTCATCCTTAGTGATAGTCATCCTAGAAAGTAATGGCTTACCATACTTATCCTTTCGATCAATAGCCAAGGTGGGTTTGTATGCCCAGTCGATACCTGAATTCCACCCCACTGCTCCCCAATAATTGCAGTTATTTCCCCAATAATAATCATCTGTGACACAAATATATACATTTTTAGTCTGGCTGAGAGCTGATTTGGATGGCATGGACCACATGTTACTAGGTATGACCGTATCATAGTTTATTCGGTAAGTGGCCACGCGAGTGGTAGATGAATTGTACCAAAGGGTAAGCACATCATCCTGACTGGTAATATCCACTTCTGCGGTACAGAAATTATAAAGAACAAGAGCGAGTAAAGTCAGCAGAGCTAAGATAGGGGGAATCATTTCCTTCAAGGGTCCTCTCGGCCTCAGTAGGAATTCCGTTTTCCTCGATGTCTGGATCCCCTACCGGCAATTCTTCTCCTCGTAGGAGGTCAGAGTTATTAACTCCCGTTAGTACCTCACTGGTCCGGTCTGTGTCAATCTCAGGATCAGTGTCGACCTCTGTGTCGAAAGTAGTTGGAGTAGGGATTTTCTTCACTCTGGATGCGTGGATCCACGTTGGGTTGTCATCGGTGAGCACAGCAGTTCTTGTCACAGCGACCACCTCTGTCTCAGGACCATAGGAGAAATCACCTGGATTCTTGTTGCGTGGAAGGACTTTAACCACAACTTTGTCTCCGACTTGGAATGGATGTGTAGGTTTCTGTGGATGACAAGGATTTTTAAGTACAACTTCATGTTCAATTTCGTCTAGTCTGTGTATTAAAGTCCTTACATATTCTTCTCTGATTACTTCTAAATCTCCTGCTTGTGTGACTAGTGGTTTCCTTGCCCAGGGGGTGGGGAAGGGGCGTCCCATTAGTATTTCAAAAGGGGAGTAACCTAGAGTCTTTTGTGGCGTCATTCTTATTTCAGCTAACACAATAGGAAGGACTTGCTTCCATTTTGTGAAGGTGCCCCCAGTAGCCTTTCTCAATTTATCCTTCAAAGTGCGGTTCATGCGTTCGACAATAGCTGAACTCTGTGGGTGGTACGGAATGTGGAATTTCCAATCTATTTGGAGGGCTTTAACTAGTTCAGCAGTGACTTTGGCAGTAAAAGCAGAACCTTTATCACTATTGATTTGTAGCGGGCATCCCCAGCGCGGAATGATCTCCTGCGTGAGAATGCGGGCTACAGTTTTTGCATCTTCGGACTTTGTTGGATATGCCTCCGGCCAGCGTGAGAACATATCAACTATGACCAAAGCGTATTCCTGTTTCCCTGTACCTGGTATATGGGTAAAATCAATCTGCAGGTGAGTAAACGGAGTGGTGGGGTATTCAAGATGTTGGTGTTTTGCTTTATTGGGATTGTTAGGGTTGTTTCTAAGACACACAATACATCTACTAACATATTGGGTGACAAGTTCTTTTGCATTTGTGATGTAAAAATCATTGGTGAGGAGCAGTGTTGTCGTGACTTTGCTGTGGTGACCTACTCCGTGATAGTGTGCTATGAACAGTGAGGCACTTGTTTGGGGGATACAGGGTTTCCCCTCTTTGCAGATTAATCCAGTCCGTGGATTCTTCTGCAGAATTGGGTATGTCCAATCTGATAAATCAGAGTTAGAGGCAGTTGCCTGTAATTCTGTAAGTAAGTATGTGTCTTCTAGTGACGGTGGTGACATTATGGTAAGTGTGAGGTTGTATGTGGATGTGGCAGCAGCTTGTTTTGCAGCAGTGTCAGCGAGGGCATTGCCCCGTGAGATATCATCTTTTCCACCAGTATGTGCTTTGCAATGGAGAATGGCAATGTGTGAGGGCAATGTGATTGCGTGCAATAAGTCAGCAATAAGTTGGGCATGTGAGATGCCTTTTCCATCAGCGCCTGTGAAACCTCGGCGCTGCCAAATCATGCCGTGGTCGTGAACAACGCCATAAGCAAATTTGGAGTCTGTGTAAATGTTGACAGGTTTTCCTGTGTACAAGTGACAAGCTCTGGTGAGAGCGATTAGCTCAGCAGCCTGTGCTGATTGCAGAGGAACTGCTTTTGCTTCAAGGACAGTTTGAGGAAGTTTAACTACTGCGTAGCCTGCCTGGTATGTTTTGTCATTTGGTCGACTGCAGGAGCCGTCGACAAAAATTATGTCGGCGTCGGGTATGGGTACAGCCGACATGTCACTTCTGGGTGAAGTTTCTGAGTCGATTGTCAGAGAACAGTCATGTGGGGGAGGTGCTTCGTCATCAGGTCCTTTTAAGCCTAAAAGGGCATTAAGTATGGGCACAGGTCCTTCTGTATTTGTAGCATATTTGATAACAAGTGATGGGTTACCTAGTAAGAGTACCTCGTAACCACTAAGTCTTTGGGCCGACATGTGTTGCGTATGTAAGCCTTTTAAGATGGACAGGACGTTGTGGGTAGTGTGAAGGATGGTGTTGTGTCCTAAAGTGAGTGTGGCAGCCATTTCAACAACCATTGCACAGGCAGCCAGCGCTCGAAGACAAGCAGGCATTCCTTGTACAGTGACCGGCATTACCTTTGAAAAGAATGCGACAGGGCGCATTTTGCCTCCATGACCTTGGGTGAGCACGCCCGCCACAGTTTTACAAGTGTCCCTTGCAAACAAATGAAATGGCAAAACATAGTTGGGGAGACCAAGCGCGGGACTTTTAACTAACATTGCTTTGAGCTTTTCATATGCAGAAAACATTTCATTTGACCATTGTATGACTTTGGGTTTGTCTTTGAGTGTGCACTGTCTCAAGATATTATCGTAATAGGAACAATCAGAAATCCACTGTCTGCAGTAGTTTACCATACCCAAGAAAGACAGCATATCCTTCTGGGTAGCTGGGGTGACCAGGCCCAGTACAGACTGTATGCGTTGTGGACTGATTTTCCTTTCTCCCTCAGAGAGCACAAAACCCAAGTAATTGACATGCTTTTGACACCATTGCATTTTTGTTCTGGACACTTTATGTCCACATTCACATAACCAGTTCAATAGTGATATACCATCTTCCCGGCTGGCCTCCTCCGTTGGACTACAGAGTAGCAGATCATCTGCATACTGTAGCAGGACTGAACCACAGGGGGGGTGCCAGGGTGCCAATGTGGCTTGGAGGACTATGCTATAGACCACTGGGGAGTCAATATAGCCTTGTGGTAAACGACACCAAGTCATTTGTTTACCTTCAAAAGAGAAAGCAAAAAGTAATTGGGTCTCTGCATCTATTGGAATGCTGAAAAATGCATTTTTCAGATCTACAACTGTGAAAAATGCTGCGTCTGCAGGGATGGCTGAAATGAGTGTGTTAATGTCTGGCACTATTGGTGCAATTGGGACTATGAGGTCATTTACCTTCCTCAAGTCCTGTACAAATCTAATACTTCCATCAGCCTTAGCGACCGGGTTGATGGGTGTGCAGTATGGTGAGATCACATATCTCAGTATGCCTTCTTCTAAAAACTCCTGTATCATTGGTCTAAGACCGTCAATTTTCTCTGATGATAAAGGGTATTGTTTGCTGTACACGTGACTAGAGTCTGGCTTGAGTTTGGCTTTGTATGGTGTACAGGGTATGAGGCCTGTGTCATAGGGACCCTTGGCCCAAATTTCTGCATTGATTTTGTCAATTGAGGTATCAAGTGAATCTTGGGACATTAGGAAGTGTGGTGAAGTGACGTGAAGTCCACTTCCTTTGGGTGAGGGTGTAATGGAGATGTGGAATTTGTTGAAAAGATCCCTTCCCAACAAGTTGACAGGGCATTCTGAAATAACCCTGAACTGATGTTCTCCTAAGTAATGTCCGTTCATGGACTGTATGGTCAGTTCGTCAGTCAGATAAGTGTCAGTGGGTATCCCATTGATTCCCATTGAAGGAGTAGTCTTTTGCAATTCACCATCATAGTGTAATGAACACAGGACACTGGTTGTGGCACCGCTATCTACCAAAAAGGGTAGCTTCTTTCCATTAACATATAAAGTGATAAGGGGTGCGTCTTCCCAGTGTGTGGTGAATTGTACAAAAAATAGGACACCCTCCTTCGGGCCCCGTCACAAGGTGGGGTCGGACCAATCAACTCTAAAACGTACATGTTCTTGGACGGGTGTGGGGCCACGTGCTACTCTGGGTGGCCCTTGTGTGAAAGATGGTGGTCGCTGAGACCTGTGTGTGCCTGGTGGAGGTCGATATGGTTGTTGTGGTCTTTGGGGTGGGAATGGGCATTCCCTAGCCCAGTGTGTGTCTTGGCCACAATTGTAACATGTTGTGTCTTTTGCTATTGTGCCAGTGTTATTATCTCTGTTGTAAAGAGGGGCCCGATGGTGTTGGTGTGGTGGGCCTTGTGGTGGTCTGAAGGGTTTCCTTTGACCATATTGGGGTGCCCTACTCTGTCTATTTGATGGGCCCCTGTTGTCTTGTTGATAACTGTGTGTTGTGACAATTGTCTTTTTCATGTCAAAACATCCAGCTGCCTCCTTTTCATACAAATGGGTCTCAAATTCTTGGAGGGTGTCTGAAGTCCAGGAAGAGATACTTTGTTTAACTGGCGTGGAAATGGAGGGGTGTAGGTTATTGATAAAGGTGGAAATGAGTAAGGGGAATATTTCAAGAAATAGTCCCGCTTCCTCAGTCCAGCATCTTTTAAATCTCTTCCAAAATTCAGTGACTGATTCAGTGGGTTTTTGTTTACACGCCACTGCGACAGGCAATGAGGACCTCATTTTGAAGATCTTGGTCATCCCTGCTTCTATTTCTGTCCACATTGTGGCTATTGCGTCTGAATTATTTAAGGGGTAGTTTGCTGTTCCTACCGTGGTTGTAATGTTTTTGAAACTTTTGATCTTATCCCAATCCCACGCATGGTGATGGTCGATTACATTATCGACAATCAGTTTTATGTCATCATGGGTGTAATTTCTGCCTACACATGCTTTCTTCAGATAGGCAATGGTTCCTGCCGCGGTTACAGAGGGTTTTGGGCAGTGTTTAATGATCCTATTTAGGTCTTCTATGTCAATTGGTTTAACAAGTAATTGGTCACCAATTGTCATGAAGGGACAGTATTGAGTTGTTGTGCCATCATAGGTGGCACCAGATTTTGTTGTCTTCGGGCCAAGTTCTGTAGTAACTAATGATTTGTCTGCTGATACTCTGGTGCTTTTTGCTAAAGGTCCTTTCTCTTCTCCCTCTAACAAAGGCATATTCTCGGTATTAGTTTCCTTTTTATCATCTAATTTAAGATCTGGTTTGGGTGGAGGTGCGGTAGGATGTAGAACATGGTGACCCACGGCCATCAGTTCTGTATCCGTGAGGGAAGGGTATACTGGACTGTAAGGTGGAGGTGAAAGGACTTTAAGTTCCTTATTGATACGAGTCTCCTCTATTTTATGGAGTTTTGCAGTGACGTCTCTAATTTTCTTTTGTTTCTTTGTCAAATTGGTGTCATGCCAGAAAGGTGCAATAATAAGCCATTGTTCACCTCCTGCACGCATGTATTTCATATCCCAGGTGGGATCTCCTGTATACCAGGGGAAGGCTTCTTTGTCCCCAAGACAAAGACCTTTTATCATTTGCATAAAGAAAGGATAATTAGAGCCGTCTCTAGGGAAGGGGTTGGGACTACATTTTTCCGACCAACCTGCCAGGTTATCTACCCAGGGGTCAATTAGGAAATAGTCTGTAGAAGAATTACGGGCTACATATTCCTTACAAGTTTCATTGGGTAAGGGTGGTGGATAGGAAATTATTTTATTTTTACTAATTTTTGAACCCATGTTTAGTTTATGTCCTTTTATGTTTGTGTGAGAACTTTCTCCACCTTTTAATTTGTTCCTGATGTTCAGGGTTTTGACTAAAGTCAAGGAAATAGAGTAGTTGTCTACCTTCAGGTAACTTGTGGATCTGGTCTAAAGTTTCAGGACAGATAATAGGATATGTGAAAAGGTTAATTGGTATATCTGTTAAGAAAAATGGGTATGTCTGATCAATGTATTTTTCAATAAGTCCTGTATCCAAATGACAACCCAATATAATAACGGATTCTAAAACGGTGCCATTAGATGATGTCTTTGTTGTGAGTTTAAATCTTGTGGGTTCTCTAATGACAGATGTCAATTTGGGCCAATAATCGTCTCTGTCGGGGTTATGGTACCAGAGGACGATACTACATTTACAATTTAAACAAGTACCTATGTATGGATGTCTGGGGTGTGACATAGACGTAGATGAAGTATGAGAATGGATGAAATATGAGAGCGTGAAAAATTCTTAGTATCCAGACCAGGGGCGCCGTTTCAGGCCCTTATTCTGGTTGGTGCGGTCGAGCCGCATATGCGGCTCCGACCGCACCAGACGAATCCCCGCCCACCCTACGGATCGCCACGGCCGTCCGTACACGGACGGCTGGCGATCCGCATAAAAATGGTGGAGGCTACGCCTCCACCATGGTGGGAGCTGCCCCCTGCATTCGATGGTCGTCGACCATCGAAGGCAGGTCCGCACGCCGCGGCAGCTCCCGCAAGCTGAGACCACACGGACAATCGTCCGTGTGGTAGCTTGTATGGGGGCTGAAAGCTGACATCCGGCGACGTCAGCTTTCCGCCCCCATGAGTTGCGTCATGGCCTCATTACCATGCGTACGCCCCGCGTTTGCATGGGAACGCCCATGAAACGCGGGGCGTACACATAGGGAAATGAGGGCATGATGCCTCTCACGCCCCTATACGCCCCCTTTGCGGCGGACGAAATACGTCTGCGGCGAAGGGGGCTGCACATGCGCAGATTCACCTCTGCGCATGTGCAGAGTAAAAACATCGGCGGTACGGCCGCACGCGGGCCGTACCGATCCGATTAGAATAAGGGCCTCAGTAAGGCAGGAGTGTACCTACAGCAGCAGACTGAAAGGGTTGGTCTTTATCTGAATACTGTGTGAATTATGTATTCACTTTATACATCTCATAAAAATTAATGTTTATGATTGGTTAGTTATAACCACAGACTGTCTACGTGACAGTGGATAGAGTCAAGTGGTTTTATCCTGAAAACTGCATATGAAGCCTCACGTTGCGTTACCCCAAAGAGAGGGGAGCATATAGTCCGCAAGTCTGTTGGCATACAGTAATCAATGAGACAAGAGAGAGAAAGAGTTAGTGTGCGTCAACTTACCAACCGCACAAGATGTACAAGTTAAATACATATATCGCATGTGTGTTCACTTACCAACCACACAAGGATATTACACGTAATACAACTTATACTGTAAAAAAAAAAAAGGATAGTAAGAAATGGCCATATAGAAAAAAGGGCGATCAAATTGAGGTGACTAATGAGCGGACCCCTTAGGTCACTCTTTATATATAGTACCAGATCACTGATCTGCGTGTGCACACTATAAAACAACCAGCTGAAACTTTACTACTTTTGAAGTAAAGGTCTATACGGATTCAGGATTCGATATGTCCGTGATCCGAGAACAGGCAACAGACCACGTATGGGTGTCAACAGTTCAACGGGAACGAAGATCGAAATCCCGGGACGGGCCCCCAGCTGTTGGGAGGTGATACTTTAACCTACCTCCTGAGGTGGACTCTAACCTACCTCTGGATAGGGAGTTGGACTTTAACCAATCTTCCTTTATCCCTTCTTCCTCAATTTGGTGGCCCCCCTTAGAGCTCCGTGAGTGTTAACCCTGTATATGCTGATCAGAAAAGAAGACCATCATGTATGCAAGGTACAACACTGGTTTATTGTTTACACATACAGCATATTTATACAGTATAGCATGCATGGGCTCGACAAGAGATGATTGGATGATACAGGGGTGTAGCAGGGAGGAGTTCCAGTTACTGTCTAGGGGATATATGTTATTATCATACAAGGACATGGGAGAACAGACAGTTTTTGTAGAAAACATATGAAATACATCTTACAGGAAATAACCTTGAGCAACGCAGCCTTGAGCAGCAGCAGACTGTCACAAAGCAGAATAGAAACTTGTAATTTTCCACTCACTATAAGGCATTTGAGACAAGATGGAGAACAGCATACAAAATGGTGCATAAATCCTTTCAAGTTGCATGTAATGAACTGCTTGGGTTTAACATTCTAACCATTTAATCTAAATTCAGTGTATTTCCTCGTGCTAGATGGGAAGGCTTTACACATTGCACAATCTCCACAGCGATGAAAGCCATTATTGCGTGTGGACATCGTGCCCCTCTCCATAAAAGCACTATTTACCAATTTATCCTTAAGGTTAGCTGCTCGCCTATATATAAATTTGGGAGCAGATGGCAGAATGTTATTGAGAACTGGATCTTCAAGTAGCACATTCCAGTTTTTTTTAAAAATACGTTCGATAGATCTGTGGTAGGCATTGTATTGGGTGCTGAATGCTATGGTGTAACCAGAGGTTCCTGGGATGCTAACTGGTTTCTCTTTCAGAAGATCCTCCCTTTTCAAGGACCTGGTTTCTTCCAAAGCACCCTGCACCAAATCAATTTGATAACCTTTATTAATAAATTTATCTTGCATTTGAATTGCACTAGTTTCAAAATTAGTATTGGTGGAGCAATTCCGTTTTAAGCGGACAAACTGTCCCTTCGGGACATTAGATATCCATCTTTTAAGATGATTACTAGATGGGTTAATGTAAGAATTGGAGTCTGATGGTTTATAATAAACCGAGGTTTCTATCTTATTATTTTCTATATAGATCCTAAGATCCAAGAAATTTACTTCAACTTTACTTACATTAAACGTCAAATGAATATTGAAACTGTTCAAATTAAGATGTTCGCAGAATTTATTTAATTCTGCCTCCTGCCCCCTCCATATAAACAGTACGTCGTCAATGTACCGCCACCATTGAACCAGGTTTGCCTCCCAACCATGCCCATGCATGGGAGGCAAACCTGGTTCAATGGTGGCGGTACATTGACGACGTACTGTTTATATGGAGGGGGCAGGAGGCAGAATTAAATAAATTCTGCGAACATCTTAATTTGAACAGTTTCAATATTCATTTGACGTTTAATGTAAGTAAAGTTGAAGTAAATTTCTTGGATCTTAGGATCTATATAGAAAATAATAAGATAGAAACCTCGGTTTATTATAAACCATCAGACTCCAATTCTTACATTAACCCATCTAGTAATCATCTTAAAAGATGGATATCTAATGTCCCGAAGGGACAGTTTGTCCGCTTAAAACGGAATTGCTCCACCAATACTAATTTTGAAACTAGTGCAATTCAAATGCAAGATAAATTTATTAATAAAGGTTATCAAATTGATTTGGTGCAGGGTGCTTTGGAAGAAACCAGGTCCTTGAAAAGGGAGGATCTTCTGAAAGAGAAACCAGTTAGCATCCCAGGAACCTCTGGTTACACCATAGCATTCAGCACCCAATACAATGCCTACCACAGATCTATCGGACGTATTTTTAAAAAAAACTGGAATGTGCTACTTGAAGATCCAGTTCTCAATAACATTCTGCCATCTGCTCCCAAATTTATATATAGGCGAGCAGCTAACCTTAAGGATAAATTGGTAAATAGTGCTTTTATGGAGAGGGGCACGATGTCCACACGCAATAATGGCTTTCATCGCTGTGGAGATTGTGCAATGTGTAAAGCCTTCCCATCTAGCACGAGGAAATACACTGAATTTAGATTAAATGGTCAGAATGTTAAACCCAAGCAGTTCATTACATGCAACTCGAATTACGTGGTGTATGCCATCCGTTGCTCATGTGAAAAAGTGTATGTCGGTAAGACGAAAAGAAATTTAAAAGTACGTCTTGCCGAACATGTCCGTAACATAAAAAGAGGATTTAAGGACCATCCTTTTTCACTACACTTTTCAGAGGTACATAACTGCTCCACAAAATCGATTACAGGATGTTGGGGATTGGAAGCAGTTAAAACCAACTGGCGACATAATAATAGAGACATCAGATTGGCCCAAACGGAGATGAGATGGATCTTTAATCTGTCCACACTCATCCCACATGGCTTAAACCACGAGTTCGAGTTGAAATGGTTCCTGTAAATAATTGTGGTACTGCATACATATATTATGAATTATAAATAAATTGTTTGATGTCTGTATATGTAAAAAACTTTTTTTATTGGGCATTGTTATATTTTGCTGCACACTTTGATTGTAAATGGAGGAACCATAATAATAGCCTTTTAGAGTTATCCCCCTTCGTGATCCTCACTTTATTTAGCTGAGGTCTTATGTTTGCGTTCCAGAACAGGAGGGATCTTCAGTTCCCCTTGTTCCGGTCTGCGTTCCACTTCAGTGATTGAACGCCATTCGCCTTACTTCAGACGATGCGTTCCATACACAGGATGTCCTGGGCTACCCAGCTTCCGGATGCGTTCCACATCCAGGAAGAGCTGGCCGGAGTATAGCGATGATCCCTAACAAGGTCTAGACGCACGCTATTCACCTGACTTCCGGCGATGCGCTCCAATCACAGGACGCGCACAGGTCACGTCCGGATGCGTTCCATATCACGGAAGCAATGACCGCTACACTTCAGCGATCCAGTAAATTTACTCTACGGACACTTTACCACCTCACTATGGTACTAAGTAAGTACCCGATGTGAACACCATTTAGTCTGTATTAAATCATAGCGGGCTATGAATCCGGTTCAACATAATTATGTTGACCCGGAAATGGATCCTCCATCTTGCTATTTAAACCCTGTCATTTGTACTCACTGGCTATCCTTGAAAAAGGCGGCTGGGACCGCCGAAACATGTTGGAAGCCAAGTGAGTTTTTTATGCTGCTTTGCAAAGCTATTTTATTCTGGAAATTGTTTTTTTTTATTTGTCATTCGTTTTGTGACTTATTAAATTTTTGGTACTGAGACCGGTCCTTTGTTTCTTTGTCTAATCCATGCTCACATTTGGTGAGTGGATTGCAGGAGAGAGCCTCTCCACAAAGATACCTTTATGAGTGTATCTCACCTGCATGAGCAGTGAGTATGGTACGCCATTTCTGGGATACTGTCTATCAGAATTCGATTGTGTTTACACCATTATAAAGAAACCCCTATGTGTTTAAGTTTCTCACCACACTAGTGAGTACGGTACGCACATTTGGAAATCACATCCACTTTATGGTATATATTTGATACCTATCATCACTGGTGTCCCCCTAAAGAAACCGCTATGCACATATAGCACATCTTCACATTGTGAGTTTGGTACGAATTTTTGGTTCTGGGAAGCATCACTCCCCTTATTGAAACCGGACTCTATGTGTCACTCATACACTGTTTTTGTTTTATTTTCATTTTTCCCACTCTGAAAAGTTTTATTGTTCCTCAGTGAGAAAAACAAAATAGCAATCTAGCAAATATGATACCTTTTAATGGCTAACAAAAATAAATGTTGTTAAAATGCAAGCTTTCGAGACTTCTTAGGTCTCTTCCTCAGGCATGGTATAACAAGGTGTGTGAAGAACCACATATATATACACAGCAGAGTGGGAACAAGATGTGATGGATGGACATTCTTAAGATCAAAACAAAACAAAATAACAGAATGAGCTTGTAAATTGAGTCCTTAATTAGTTTGTAGATAAGTAGTGTGAAAGTTTTATTGTCTCTAAGTTGATGACAGGCCAGAGTTAGAGCTCCGATGCCCTCATTCTCTCTGGGCCAGATTCCTCAGATGTTGTAGTGGGCCATAAATCCCTCGGATAGATTCAGTCCTGTGTTAAGGGTGTCAAACGTTGTCATTAATTTGTATTCCCAGACCCTCCTGTCTCTTTGTGATTTGAAATTTCCTTTTAGTATAATCACTTTCATATGATCCTGATTGTGTCCTGGGCTGCAGAAATGTTTGGCCACAGGAAAGTGTGTCTTTTTTTCTTTTATTGTGTGGCGAGAAACACCTACATCATTGGACATTCAAGTCAAGCGCCGTCAATTCCAGTTTTTGGTTTGAGGAGTTGATACAGTGAGGATCTCCAAGTGGTCCTCCACGGGAATTGTGGCTGCAAGGACTGTTAGCGCCTTGGGACTTTTCTGCATTTGTTTTAAGGTGTTTCGCTGCGCTAACGCTGCGTTCGGCACAGTTCAGACCTCCCTGTTATCTCCAGACCCCCGCTGCAGCGCTGCTCTATAGCACAGCACAGTATAGTCTGAGCTCTAGAGGGCTCAGACTCTACAGCGCATGCGCAGGACTCCGAAAATATGGCGCCACGGCAGGACTCTGGAGGGGTAATTAATAAAAATGGGTGCAGTGTGTGGTGCGGGCCCCCCTGGGACTCAGAGGCCTGTGTGCACTGCTCACATAGCACCTATTGGGGGTTAATCAGACCTGATCGCAGTGCGAATTTGCAGCCAATAATCAACAGTCTGCGCATGCATAGTACGCATACATGATGCCATCTTGCAATAAAATCATGCTCCTTTTTTTTTATTGCTGGCCGAACCCCTATCATCTTTACAATTAATGTTATTGTATATATGTTATTATATTCAGGTTGGGAATTCATTGCCAATTTTGCTCGGTATAATTAAAACCTTTTCTTCTATACACATCCTGTACTTTGATAAATGTCGGCACAATTGCCGTAGTTTACGGTGAACCACCGTGTTCAAGTATTTAAATAAATGTATCTATATAGGGAATCTCGACAAGCAAAAGGTTGACAGGGTCAAAAGGGTGAAAAGGTAGACAAATGAAAAGGTCACTTTTTTTGGTGTCTATGTGGACAACTGTCGACATGGACCCCCAATTAATGTAACGGGTACCCTTGCATGGCTTCCTTTCTCATGTGTCTACCTATTTCATTTAACCCTGCCAAAATATTGCACGTCATCCTTTTTCATGTCAAACTTTTGACCCTGTCGACTTTTCGCCCTTGTTAACTTATTGAATGTCGACCATTTGGGGGTAGACCTATCGAGGCTCTAGAGACTGTGGGTGAAATGTAATAAGATAAGAGATTCAGAAAGTGAGAGATTTGGTAAGAAATCTCCACTTTTTTTAAAGCGGCAATCATTTACACTGCAAAATTAGTATGATTTTGCAGTGTAAATGATTGCCGCTTTAAAAAAACTTGGAGATTTCTTACCAAATCTCTCACTTTCTGAATCTCTCATCCTATTAAATTTCACCCTGTAGATCTATCAACTGGAACGAGAAGCCGATACTGATGGTAAGGAGCAGGGTCACCTATAGGAGTTATTGTTAGCAGTGCAGGACAGCATGTAAGGTCTGGTGGTGAAACACATCAGCATACTGTCAGCATCTGCCAATTGATTTTACTACTTGTATACAGCAATCAAAGACCTATCATTACTAAGCCACATCATGAGCTGCTGGGCAACGTACTGCCCATCCCTTCACAAGGAATTAATATTTCACACAGATATCACGTTCCCATTGTCACACATGCAGCAGCTCTGACACAGGCAGGTCAGATAAGCTGGAACTAACATCAACTAACTAAAAATGATGGCAAATGTACTATTTTGTGAATTGAATGCCTGCGTTATTACTATGGATCTGATTCATAGGTGGACGCAGATCATACAGCTGTATACTAGTGTGCAAATAGATGCCTCCTGTCTGCTTCTCTGATCGCTGCTGTGTCTGGGGACGCATCTGTGTGACCATCAGTCAGCTGTGTAACCCCAAGGATGCAGCCACTGGCTTTAATACTCTGCCCATCGCTGCTCCCAAATGCCAGCAGTATGCCATTAATGGTGCAGTGTTTGGAGCACTGTGAGGGACATTGCAGCATCCGATTAGTTATGTGCAGTGCAGCTCCTGCATACGTACAGATCCACAAACACCCGAGATGTGCATTCATATTGAATTACCGTACATCTCTGATTTGGGTCTCAGTGCAGCGCCCCCATCTGGAAATGGAGCTGTATAAGTTGTTGCATCTTATCTTTTCGCCTTTCTCGTTACGGTAGTTGCTAAATTCTAGTGGGCTATAGGACCTTTCACGCCCAGGGGGAGGAGCAAGGCCAGGGGGTTGCCTTTAGTAACCAGAACCAGAGCGAGCCACCGTGCCCGAAGCGTGAAGAACGTCCGTTTGGGTCCCTTTTTCCAACCCTTTTGTCATAGCCTGCACAAGAAAAATGGTACTTCCTCATCTTTGCGGCCACCGTTTACACTACAGAACTTACGTAGCAGCATTGTCCCCTCACAGGCTCGCTTCGCTCATCACGCTTCGGTCTCTGTGGCTCGTTCCGCTCCACTTCCTCCGCTGCGCCACAACTTTACTAAAAGTAATAGATGGTGGCGTGGACACAGGAGTGTGGCATGGACACAGGAGGATGGGGTACTTCCTCGCCGAAACTCCTCACGTAGCGGTTATGTAGCTGCTAACGTAACTGGCGTATCGGTGGCCGCAAAGATAAGGAAGTACCAAAAAAACTATTTTCTAAGATATTAGCAACCAAACTGATTCTGCTTATTTATTTACCACTTTCTAACAGATATTAGCTTGGTTACTATGGGCAACCTCCCATCTTCAGTAGAACTGTCACCTAAATAAATTCCAACGCAGTGCTGCACTCACTGCTGTACAGTAATATACACAAACTCCTGCTGTCCTTTCTCTTGTCTGGAGGAGCATCAGCAACATACAGCCCTGGGGGCGGGGCCGGGCGTCTATGTCATTAGGCTCCGCCCCCCTCACCGGAGTGTCCCGGGCAGAGGGCTGGGCTTATCGATTTGCGTCACATCAGCCACGCCTCCACAATACGGTGCCTCTTGCCGGTATTCTCTCCTCCAAATGCGGCGGTTCCGCCCACTCTTTCGAGGGTGCGGGGGGCTGCCCGCAAAAACGGGAGTCTCCCGCACCTTGCTGGAGTACAAGCAATAAAAGCGGGTGTGCTGCAGTCCTTGCATCACTCTTCCTGACTACCTGTAGCTGAGCGGACAGTACAGTACGCGGCTTGTACTGTGCAGGGGGAGCAGCAGCAGCAGCAGCAGCAGCAGCAGCAGCAGCATGTGAGTCCTGTCATACACAGCACCGGGCACCACTATCTTCCTGCATCAGTCTGTGTGAAGAGGACACATGTCTGCATCCTGCAAGAACAATTACTTTACTGTGACCTGGCAGCGGCTGTCCAGCATTGGCTACCCGGAGGTGAGGAGATGGTGGCTGAGGAGAGTACCCATCCTGGAGTGGGGTCCCAGGTACAGCATCCGGGAGAACCTGATTCCGGACAGTATATCTGGGGTGATGCTGACAGTGCAGCAGGTGGCACAAGGTACTAGAACTAACATGTTATATGTTCTTTATTATATATGATTATAAGTCATTTGCAGGTATTGCATCTACAACTTTATGCAGTTATGGCTACTAGCCCGTTTCTGGTGCACCTGCGCACGCATGGATTGAGATGCCTACTTTGAGCAGCTTTATATCGCTTTTCCACCCACCTAAAAATCCTGGGATTTTGCACGTGAATGGGCACCAACTCTGGATTTTTGTCAGTGGAAATGGTGACAATGTAAAATTTTTACCTTGCTCTTGAGCACGTTTTTTATCCGGTAAAAGCCGTGGAACAGCTCTTGCCCTAGTGATTGCACAGACGCCTCATGCTGCCCGCTCACTTGCTGTCCATCTGCTGCTGACAGCCTTGCCTATGCCAGTGCCTGCATGCCACTTACCTCCCCACTCCGCCATGGCCCACCGGTCGCAGACCCCCTACCATTGACCTCCTGCCTGGTGTCGTCCCCCCCCCCCCTGCTGCCCTGCTTTCCCAGATTTTCCTTTTCAGTATAAAAGGGATTAACACAGGAAAAACCCAGTAAAACAGAGCAGTGGAAAAGAGGACATGGGAAGGAGATCCACCAAAATCTCAGGTCAAAAATACCTTGTGTGACCTAGAATTTTGGTGGAAAAGCGGTATTAGACTCTGCATGCTAGGTGTCGATCCTATTAGCGCTGAAGGGTGCGAGGTGCCGTTTAAACGCTGAAAATGGCACCCAAATGAAGCCGATCTCGCACCCTTTGCTGGGCAGAATTCAATTAAAATTGCTCGCACCCCAATGAAGGTGCGAGCACTTTTAAGCAAATTCAGTCCACCATCAAGTGCGCCCAGTGCCGGGATGATTTGCGAATGCGAAGGATCTATCCCTATGTGTCAGATTAAGATATACCCCAACCCGATGGCTCATGTACATCTCTGATCCAGGATTTGTGCTACGCAAGTCTGTGCCTGCAGTAACATTCGCAGTACCCCTGTAGCATGTATTAAGGTGACTGGCAGATGGCTGTGCCAGTATAACTTACTGATGGAGCCAATACTTTATGTACACTGTGCTACAGCGCCAGTGGTGCAGTCTAAAGCCAAAGTCTCGAGCATTAGATCCTACATGCCAGTTGTATAACCTTCCTCACATGCACATGGGCAGTATGACTGGCGAGTCCCTGAGCGCCCATAGTCCTATACACGTGTGTTTAGCACCATTACAAGGGGAGCTAAATATGTACTAGGGCACCTGGAACCTTTAATTCGGCCCAGCCTGTTGAGAATATGCAGTTTTATGGTCGCAGCTTCGCTGGACCCAGAAGTTTGGATTACCTGGCCATCCTGAGGGTTTCTTGTAAAATCGATGATCCGTTGCAGATGCAGCAGCGATCACTAAAGCATACAGGGAGCGTCTCTACTGCAGACACCACCTTAGTTGACATACTTTGGAACAGCAGCTGTGCTCACAGACGGAGCTGCTGTGCATTTGGTGTCCATTCCTGCGACACACCTGTCACATTCCCAAATCACACCCATAAGACATCACCCTGGAACGCCCGATACATTTTCAAAACTCAGGGGGCGGGAGATGTATGACGCAGTGACAAGAGTGGAGAAGTGAGCGAGTAGAGAAGTTGCCGATGGCAACAGTTCTGCTTCGAAGTAACATTTTTCGGACGCATTCTATAAAATGATACGTAGCAGCTGATTATTTTCCCTGGGCAGTTCCTCCAATGGCTCTCTTCTCCAATCCTATCACTGCTTCCTACATCTCCTCCTCTGTGTGCACAGACTCTACACGCAGACATATGCGCAGTACACAAGTCACCGAACTGCATCTGACATCGGCTCTGACTTGAAATAATGTCATTGTTTTCCCATTTGTCTTATTGTGATTCCAGTCAAAGCTGTTATGGACTGTGAGGAAGCCTTGCAGAGAGAGATAAACTACCAGCCAATTGTCTGCTAACTGTCATTTTGAAAACAGACTAAAATGACAGTTAGGGGCTGATTGGCTGGCACTTTGTCTCTCTCCAATCTGCCCTTGTAAGTACATGTGCCCTTGTATGCATCAGTGCAGCGTGGGTTTTGCAATTATTAACCAAAGCATAATGTATGTATTCTGTATATGTAGTCAGCGTAGGCTTGACATTATGCCTGGCTGTGTGTATTAATAATGCACCATTAGAATGCATATATATATATATATATATATATATATATATATATATATAACATACCAGCAGGCATAGTAAGTGTTATCCAGGATGCATAACTGTTTAGGAGAGAAGATTACACAGGGGCATATTTACTAATCAGCTGTTTTACACTTCCCCTGGATTTCCAATGGGTTTTCTTGCGGTTTTGCAGATTTAATAAAAAAGTTATAAAAAAAAAACCCCATTAGGAAACGTTTCTAAACTTAACTTTAGAATGAAATATAATAACTACGGGGCATAGGGGCAGATGTATTAAGTCTGGTGAAGAGATCAAGTGGAGATAAAGTAGAAGGTGATAATGCACCAACCAATCAGCTATGTTTGAAAAATGGCAGTTGATTGGCTGCTGCATTATCACCTTCCACTTGATCTGTTCTTTATCTCTTCCCCAGGCGTAGTACACCAGTATTTCTATTACAGGGATAGACCTGCGTCTTTTTCAATGGGGTTGAAGAAAGCATTGCACAGATAACCAAAGCTAACCAGATAACCCATCCTATGGAATGCCCTTCCATGCACAATTAGACTCTCCGCTAGCCTCCAAACTTTCAAGCGTTCCCTGAAAACTCACCTCTTCAGGCAAGCCTATCATATTTAAGTTCTACACGCATAACCCTCTGAGGCACTTATGTATTATATAGCTTCCCTTCTGGACTTGTAACTTGTTGGGACTGCTATGCTATTACTGATGCCTGTCCTTGTGTTTCCCTCCTATATACCTAATAGATTGTAAGCTTGCAGCAGGGCCCTCCTACCTCCAAGTCTGTCTGTTGTTACCCAGTTTGTCTTATCACTGTCTACTATTGTAAAGCGCAACGGAATCTGCTGCGCTATATAAGAAACTGCAAATAAATAATAAATAAATAAATAAATAAAGCTGAGGGTACACATTAAACAATCTTTGTAACCAGCAATATGGTAATAATAACGGGCAATGGGACCCGGCAGTGAGTTGTCATCTGCAAAATACACACTTGGCGACGCCGTCAGCTCTGAAATAACAGCGGCTACCATGATGAACCTGCTGCACGTCCGACCTCCGGCTCCCCTCCCGGTAGTGGGGAATGGGATTGCATACAATACATCATATGCAGAAGGACCTCATACCAGAGACGTAACTCAGGGAGGAAATAGAGTCACCTGCTGCTGGGCTCCTGCTCCCAAGGGGGCACCTCTCCTCCCCTGTGAGTTTGAATCCGTTAATTGAAACCCACCGATATTGCTTCTGTGGCTGACTCCCCCTCCTATTAAGACAATACTCGTCACACTCTCTTCATTCTAAGCATAACTTCTACAAGGTTGTGTGTGTGTGTGTGTGTGTGAGGGGGGGGGGGGGGGGGGGAGACAGCACCAATATCCACCTTGCCTCCGGGCTGCTGGGAAAAATTTACACCAATGCCGCATACAATATATTGTATGTTGCCGTGCCACTTGTGAAGCTCCTGAGCGGTTCAAGGGGCATCGGGTGCGATTTCCCCCCTGCACATTTTACATCTGTCCCCCTTGCAGTGTACATGGTTTTGTCCATCTAAGAAGGAATTTGCCAGAAGTAGTGAACCAGAATAATCCCCCAAGTTTGGGAAGGTCTGCTCTATAGGTTCATTACTTCTCTAAAATTATAATAGCCTGGCAGGACTATACATGGTGACATTATTATATAAGATCTTATGAGCAGGGCCCTCCTCCCCTAAGCACTATCCGTGTCCTCAGTGCCTCGATTGTTTGTCTCTGCTCCCCTAGATTGGATGCAGGATCACGGAGTACTGAAGTAATCCGACTTGTTACTCATGCTTAGAGATGGCCATTGAAGGCTATGCCATTAACAGTCGATGGTTTAAAACCATAGGTAGAAAACTAGGTGCTGCTTTCCTAGCACGGCGCCCACGATTAGCATCGCATTAATCGCAAGCATCGTATGCATCTTATGTGTTTCTGCACCACAAGATGCATGCGATGCTTGCGATTAATGCGACTACAGTGATTTTTTTCATCGTACCCATTTTTATCGCATGCATCGCATCGGTCGTACTGTAAACATACATACAATGTATGCGATGGACGCGATGGATGCGATTTCATACATTTGGCACTCACAGGCCCATCACTAATAGGTCCAATTACCCTTTTTCTGCTGTGACATCTAAAAAATATAAAAATAAAATAAAATGTTGTTGTATCATATTCAATGTGTCGTCTGTTTTAATGACATTTAGAGTGTTAGAGTGTTGAAAATGTTAATAATTGTAATGAAACTTTGAATGTTTAACTGAGGTTGCAATGTGCAATAACAGATAGCAACATATGGCACATATGTTGTTATGCGCTATCGCACATTGCAACCATGATGTTAAATCCAGCCCCACGCCAAACCCCCACTATAAACGTGAACCCGAAGCGTGTTGAGCGGCGGCGGTACGTGTCCTCCGACCTTTTCATACCCCCACTATCCACGTCGGCGTGGAGTCGAGAATAGAAAGTGTGGTGAGCGCAGCGAGCCACCGAGCCCGAAGCGTGGCGAGCCCCGCGAGGGGACGTGGATACCTTCACAGATATCCGCGTCCCCTCGCGAGCTTCACAGGTATCCGCGTCCCCTCGTGGACTTCACAGATATCCCCGCCCCCCTCGGGGGGGTTGATGTGGGGCTGCATTTAACATTGTAAGTAGCCATTTGGGTGCTTAAAAGCACCCTTTAGGGTGATTAGACAATTTGTACGTATAGGGGGCATACATACACCATAGTATATCGCACCCATCGCATTCATTGTACATCTACAACTACATACAATCCATACAAGTGACTCGATGAGTGTGATGCATGCAATTTAAATGCATACATCGCAGTCATCGCATCGCACGCATCGTAGCTAACTATAGTACTGTTTTTCATACGATGCCTGCGATTTAAAACCCTAAATCGCAGGCATCGCACAGATTGTATGCCATATAAAAATGTACACGATTACTGCGATGGGCGCCGTGCTAGGAAAGCAGTACCGAAAACTATTGATGACTGAGTGCTGCATATACAGACCTCAACCATTGAAACAGGGCTAGCAAAGTTTTCTCAATTATATACCATCGATGGTTGCTGGCAAACCCTTCCTCCTCGGCTGCCAGTAACTTATGCTTTGGCATTCCTCTGTGTATTGTATTATATATCTTATGCCCTGCTACTGTGAAATGTTTTGTGTGTATTCTCCGTACATTTTGTGGCACCTTATAAATAAAACATAATACAGGTGGAGTCTCCCTTATCCGTGTATTCCAAAAAACGAAATATTCTGGAAACCGTGTTTTTTTTCAGAATATTGTTGTTTTTTACACCCCCCCCTCTTTTTTCATACTTACCTCGTCCCCCGGTGTCCATGGCAGCCATCAGAATCCTGCATTGCGTGGGCGCGCCGGTGATGTCACCTGTGAACTCATGCAATGCACCCCTGGAATCTGAGATGCCGCTGAAGGCCGCCGTGGATGCCAGGGGACATCGCCGGGAGACCAGGTAAGTATGAAAAAAAGAAAAATTCCCCAAATCCGCAAAAATCCCTTATCCAAAATGCTTGTGGTCCCGAGTATTTCAGATAAGGGATACTCAACTTGTAGCAATAAACGCATACACACATTTCTAGATTGTGTTTGGTTATCAGGTCAGTTTTGTATTTTGCAACACGATTGTATTTATTACATATGTTGTATTTGCTCGCAGGACTGGCATTTGCTGTGATGTCATCCGTCCACCCAGTGTTCGGATTATATGGATCTCTGTTCCCGCCATTGGTTTATGCCATATTTGGGATGAGCCATCATGTATCCACAGGTGAGAATTGATATTTGTAGTTACGATATAAATAGTTTTATAAGCAAAGTGGGTGAATCTAGGTTTTCAATAGATTAAATTGGATACACACTAAAGATTTTACTGTAACGGTTACATATGTTTTTACAGTTTGTGGTTGCAGTTGATCATTTCAAATGATCAGTTTGCTGAAAATAACCATGGTAAAGTAATAGAGCGTGAGAAGCTGGAGGTGTGGGACTTTGGGGGTCATTCAGACCCGCTCGCCAGGCTATCTCATGCACATGGTTCGCAATCCGCATGCGCGAGCCGTCTGCACGAAGGCAGCAAGCGACAACCAGCCTTTGCTTGCTGCGAGCAGGGTTATTGACACCCTTCGGGCGTTTGGGGGCATGCTGCCGCTGTTGCATCCCGAAGAAAATGCAGGCGTTCCTCGGCTGTTGGGAGGGAGGGCCGCCGACGTCAGCACTGAGTCCTTGCGGGGAGAATTCGTTCTGCAGGGCAGTGCCTACCTGCTTGCTGGGCTGGTCTGAATCTGACCCTTTGTGCGCGCATGGCTGCATACTTAAAGTGCAAAACAACGCAAAACCAGATTGGGGGCGGGATTCTCTAAAATCCGCAGCCCAGTATCGCCGGCCACCGCATTTCTAATGACCGCATATTCTCTAAAATATGCGGTCATTAACTCAAGGGACAGCTCTTGCGGTAAGAGCTGTCCCTTGCGATGCGGCGCCGTTGCTGGACTTCCGGGTCTGTGACCCGGGAGTCCGTCTGCGCATGTGCAGACTGACGCGCAGGCCGCAGGGCATGCTGGGAGGGATCCGTGACGGATCCCTCACACACCGCTGCGGTAAGAAGCCCATAGGCTTCTGCAGGGAACCGCCGGCTTTTGCTGGCGATTCCCTCCGCAGCGGTGACACTGCGGAGGGACATTAGAGAATACAGAAATGCGGTAAAAACCCCGATAACGGGGTTTTTACCGCATTTCTGTAATAGAGAATCTCGCCCTGGTTCTGGATCCTCAAAGGCTAATATATTTAGCCTTCAGAATCCACTTTAGGTTTTCACAAGCGGGCGTATGTCAGAGCTGTCTCGCTATTTTCAGACTTCTCCACTCCTTTCACTGCTTCAGACATCTCCTCCAGAGAGTTCTGTAAATGCCCAATTACCTTACACACTCATGGTTCCTTCTTCGGCCATTCCTGGTTTAAACCATGGTAAACCAAGGTGGGTTAAACCAGCCATTGCTGGTTAGAACTAAGTTATTTTTCCATCACAAAAGAGTAATTGTTACTGCACACAGTAACACTATTATCAAGTGAGAGAGAATAGTCATACATTCTTTCTAATGACATTACTGTACAGTAATTAATATAAAACTAAAGATGCCTATACTAGTTCATGTTTATTTGCTTTGCGTGTCATCTAGATGTATGTCATAATTGGCCATAACCATTATGGGTGGTCTATAGAACCATATTATTAGGTGTCCAGATTTGCCACTTGCCGCATAGCTGCATCTGCACAGGTCCTGAAGTATCTTCTTGTGTTGGGTTACCAATGGTTCTGATCCTTGTTATGTGTAACAGTAAATGTAGGAGTTGGCACTCCAGTATCATGTCGGTAATGACAAAACAACAGCTGTAATGGTCGTTCAAAATGGCTGCTTCTGCAATGACAATTCACTTTGAGCTGTGACAGTTTTGACTCCCATTTTGAGCTGTGACAGTTTTGACTTTCACTTTGAGCTGTGACCGTTTTAGCCCACAAACCCTCCACCCCAAACACAGTCCATATCTGCTCCTACCTCCAATCTCTGTCTTCACAGCTCCCTCTTCCCATATCCAGCAAATTTGAAACAGATGAGTGTCCGTGCAAAAATTGCTTTTTCTTTCTGTTATTACATCTTTTAGCACAAAAAGAAATATGCTCTGTCAAGTGGCCTCTAGTGGTCAGCGGCAGTACTTCGCCTTATAGAGGTGAGGAGTAGTTATACATGCAGGGCTGGGATGAGATCCCTCAGGATACCATCCACCACCTCATCAGGAGCATGCCAGGCATTGTAGGGAGGTCATACAGGCACGTGGAGGCCACACACACTACTGAGTCTCATTTTGACTTGTTTTAAGGACATTACATCAAAGTTGGATCAGCCTGTAGTGTGTTTTTCCACTTTAATTTTGAGTGTGACTCCAAATCCAGACCTCCATGGGTTAATACATTTGATTTCCTTTGATACTTTTTGTGTGATTTTGTTGTCAGCACGTTCAACTATGTAAAGAACAATGTATTTAATAAGAATATTTAATTCATTCAGATCTAGGACGTGTATTGTTAGTGTTTCCTTTATTTTTTTGAGTAGTGTATATGTATACAGTTTAGTAGTCAGTATTGAATTTTGTGGGATAAGGGTCCTACACACATGCCGATTTCTGCCAGCGACCTAAGCTATGCTAAGTCGGGCAGCTCTACGCCTCTGTCGCTCAGCACACAGAGCTGACAGCCCACACACAGAGCGAGCTGTCAGCTCTGTGTGCCTAGCGAGCTGACAACTGACAGCGTCGTTAATCTTGGCCAGCGATAGCGACGCATGGGGACACGCATCGCTGTCGCTATAACCTCTACACACACACCGATGTAGGGGCATTTTCTCAGCGACTTTGACAAACTAAGCAAAGTCGCTTAGAAAATGCCTTAATATCGGCATGTGTGTAGGCCCCTTTACTCCTTTATTATGTTGACAATTGACAATCCAGCAATATATTTACAATATGTGAACAATGAGACAATGTTGTACCACCAAGTAGTGTCAGATTGAATTATTGGAGATTTGTAATCAGATAGTGATTAGGATTTGTATTATATATATATATTTGTTCCTTGATAAAGAGATCGCAAGATCTCGAAACGTTGGAAGTCATCAGGTCTCCTGTCTCTTCTTTCTGACTGAGTGCCGCCGTCACCACGCTTATATATATATATATATATATATATATATATATATATACGTTAAATGCCGCTGTACGTGGCCAGAGAGTAAAATGTCCTTAATGGATGTGAAAATTGCCGCACTTGTAATTCCTTGAGCCTTTCTCAAGGTGAAAATGCTCTGTAACAAGCGTCAGCCTGTCCTATTTGTATTGCAGGGACGTTTGCTATCACTTCGCTGATATCTGCTGGAGCTGTGGAGAAGCTTGTTCCTCCTAACAATGGCAACGTCACCCATGGCTTGCCCGGTGATCTGGGTTTATCCGAATTTGAAATGCAAAGAATCGGAGTCGCTGCGGCGGTGACATTTTTAGGGGGAGTTATCCAAGTAAGTGTCTCTTTTGTGTCTCTTTTGTTACATTTATTGTTATGATCGATTATTGATTAGTAATACTGATCATAACGATTTTATTTATTTTGCGCTTTATATTTTTTCAACAAATAAAAACGAAATACAAGGGCAAGAACAGGAATGGGGTGCTCAGCTTACTGCCAATCACACAGTACAGTATTACATTCCAAATCCATGATACTGAGCAGTTTAACTTCCTCCGCTCCTGCTGACCATTCCCTGCAGACCAGACTAATCAATTTACCTCCTTTTGGGCCTGATTCTGGCTGGTCAGCAGTGAAAATTGCTGCTGAAAAGTGCTGAAACGCCGCCCGACCGAACGTTCGCTAATACATTCCCTCGTGTTTTCATGGGGACGCCCATAAATCGCTGAGCATTTCCATGGTCCAGACCCGTTTCCGCCCTCATCCCTCCCTTACCCCGCAACAAACGGCCCGCTTGGGCAAACCCCAACCATCGGTGCTGCGGCCAAATTCGGTCCCCTTGTTCATAATTATTTCAAGTGTATTTATTTTAAAGGTTGTACATGCAAAACAAGGCTCAATCATCAACTTTGAAAAATTCCATGTCTATTAAATATACCGCTATGTGCAAAAGGAGTAAGAGGGTCTGCAATATTGCCATCTGCAGGGGAGCGGAGGGTGAGTGGGTTGTAATTACCCGGGTCCAGGCCTGTTGTAGGGGCCCACTGTTTTTTTCACCTGAAGGGAGAATAGCCAGCCTTCCCTGATTCATACATCTCAACTTTTCTTAGGAAGAAAACAAGATTTACGTACAGGCAGAGTTTCCCTGTGGCACTCAAACACAGTAACAAGATGGCACCGGGCATGATCTGTAGAGTAAACGGTGGCCATCTTAGTAAAGGTGAATGCTTCATCTAAGGAGCATTCACTGAGATTGCGCACTATCGCTCTCTCCGTACTTCAACAGATGTGACATGAACTGACATAAGGGTTGGAGGTTGACCGTGGTGTAACTACATGTATGAAGACCCCATAGCATAAGTTCGTAAGGGTCCCTATTTACCAAAATGGATTCAGCACATGTTACTCTGACAGGGAAGGTGGACCCCTTACAGCTCTGGGCCCCATAGCAGCTGCACCACCTGGCACCTATAGTAGTTACTGTATGTCATACTTGCCTACCCTCCCGGAATCGCCAGGAGACTCCCGCAAATCGGGAAGGTGGGCAAGTCTCCCGCGTTGCCCCGCAACACCCCCCCCCCTTATCCGCTGCATTAAATTTCCGATTTTCGCGGGTGCACGGGAGCGGGCGGGGCTAAAATTATGCAAATGGCATCATTTTGTGTAATTTTAGCCCATCCCCCAATCCGCGGACCCGCGAATGACATGGGGTGGGGCTTGGTCATGTCAGCCTCGTCTCGCCCCCTGACAAGTAGCCTCATCCTGCCCCTTTCACTCTCCTCTGGGCTTCTCCCGGAGAGGAGTGTAAAAAAGTAGGCAAGTATGCTGTATGTCCTTGTGTGTGACACATGTAACTGTGACAGGGGAGATGGCTGGTCTCAGCTCTGGGCCCCATAGCAGCTGCACACCCAGCACCTATGGTAGATATTCCCTTGGCAGGCGATATAAGAGTGTTGTAGTGTGGAAACAGAATGGCAGTGTGGGGTGGGTTGCTTCATATGGCGTAACAGCAGTAACATCCCGCTGAGTGGGCAGGGCCTTTATGACTCATCATGTTCTCCCTGATCCTACCCATTTCTTGTGGAAGGGTAAGAGTCCAAATACATGTAGGACTATAATAAAAGTATGCACTGTAAGAGGAACATGTTTTACACATGACCCAATAAACTCTTCTGAGTATATGTGACCTTTAATAAGGTAGCATAAAAGTTAATTGCAAACCCGTTCATCTTGGCGATAGCTCTGTGCAGCAGCTACAGCGGGTAAGGGGCGCTTGTTCCTCCGCACACATACATATCTTGTATGAAATCAACGTCTTCTTTAGTTTTCTTATTTTACCATCAATGATTATTTTTTATATACTTCTAATACTTACTATAGTATTGCTTTTTATGATAGTATAATATAAAGGTATACTATTTATGGGATACGGTCTATAAACATTAGGTCATCACTAAATCGACATACCTGAAGATAGACATGGGTTAGGTCGACAGGTTCATTAGGTCGACTTTGGGAAGGTTTTTTAGCCAACATGTGCTGCCAGGTGGTATTTCATGCCCTACCATCCACAAGGGGGCGTGGTGGGAGAATAAAATAGTGTGCCCGAAGCATGGCGAGTGCAGCCGAGCCATGTGAGGGGATGCGGTGCTACGTTTCAGTGACCATGTCGACTGTGTCAACATTCGGGACAAAAAAAAGTGAAAAACCCCATGTCGACCTAATGACCCTGTCGACCTAATGGCCCTGTCAGTCATTTCGACCTTCATGCATGTCTACCTAGTGGTGTCTATCCAATGATCCATACCCCTATTTAAATATTCTATATTTAGCATTTTTTGCATAGCACCAGCATAACTGCACATTGCTCTGCAGTTCTGCGCTACGTGTGCCGCTGCGGATGTAGACCTTCTTGCATACAGCTCCGCATCAACCGCAAATTGTTCTTCGCACATAAATATGACGGTTTATTTGCAGCACAAATATAAAGCGCAGTCTCCATAGAACGTGTTAATAGTCAGACGTTTGTACTGTATATGCAGAATGCGATTAGATAACTATGAATAGGGTTAGACCTGCAGTATCAAATGAAGGGTAAATAAGCTTACAGCTATGAGAACTGGAGGGAATGTCTGCTCTTACATAAATCAACCTGTACAGGTTATAGAGTCAACTCTCCGAGAATGATAGAATCTCGCAAAGTCCAAGACAAATAAACTATGATTTTGTATGCAAACACAGTGCTTTAGAAAACTGGTGAATTTTTAACCTTGGCAAACAGGAGGTTCAGCCTAAATTGTACAGATACCTTAATAGTTGGGAGTGGGCACTCCTGGCTCAGCTTTAGACATTACTGACTTTGCCTTCTCCCGGAGAGGAGAAGAAAGTCTTCATTAAGCTCCGCCCCTGCTGCAAATCGCGGGTCCTTCTCATTAAGTTGCGTCATGTTGGCCCCGCGGCCTCCCTACAGACCCGCTATTCTTAGTGTTAGTATTATTCCTCCCATCCTGCCCACTTTGCTAGGAATTGGCCAAATGCATGAGGTCCTTCCATTCTTCCAGGAGTCTGGGGGAGCTACTTGCAAAATCGTACGTCTACTGGATCTTCCAGCAAAGTACACAAATTGTAGTGTATGGGTAAATCTACCCATTATTTGTGTGCTAAATGCAATAGCAGGCTGACATTTCCTTGCATGCAAAAGATATTGGGGGAAATTTAATAGGATGAGAGATTCAGAAAGTGAGAGATTTGGTAAGAAATCTCCAGGTATTTTTTTAAAGCGGCAATCATTTACACTGCCAAACCAGTTTGATTTTGCAGTGTAAATGATTGCCGCTTTTAAAAAACAGGAGATTTCTTACCAAAGCTCTCACTTTCTGAATCTCTCATCCTATTAAATTTCACCCATTGTGTCTGCACCACCTGTAACATTACAGTGTTTCCCCAGATGCAGAACTGCAACATTTATACCCCTGTTCCACCAAAAACCACGTCCCACCTGGGTAATTGAACATGGTTTCAAGCCTTGTCATATCTACGTGACAGTGGTTGTAAACGCAGGCCAACGCAAGCCTACCCCTGCCTGTTCGGGGCTGGCGCATTACGTTGGTGCGGGTCCCACGTACACATCCGTTCACATCCCTGCACAGGGCCCAATGTGAGCAGGTGAAATACTAGTCTAATGGTGTGTACACACGGTGAGATGTGCCTTGAGATGAGATCGGATCGGGATCGGATCGCAAGGCACATCCGATTTGCACTATATAGTCAAGGCAGCCAAGACTTTCTGGCTTGCGATACGTGAACGCGCATCGGGATCGGATCAGGATCGCAAGGTTTAAAACCCTTGCGATCTGCATCCGATGCCGATCCGATGTTGACTATATCGTCAACATCGGAAGGCAAATTGTACCGTCTGTACACACTATTACTGAATACTTGTGTGTTCGGCTTTAACTGCATCAAGGAATCCTGTGCTTGTAGAGAAGAGTTCCTTCCAGCAGGCACGTGACCTTATATGCATACAGCCCTGAGGTTATTGGAATACAGCCCTGAGATTTGTTTCCTTGACAGAAAGGAGGGGCTGGCTGCAGCAGGCCGTCACGTTTTCTCTATTTCCAAGAAGAAAAAAAATCCTGTGAGATTACAGATCAGCTATTCAGGTCTGTCTGTTGCTCACCTGCAGCCACTTGATGAACTGGTGCAGTTCAGTTGAAATCTTTATTCACTTACAGATCTATTTAAAAACAATTGTACAAAGTGGCATAAACAGGCTTTTCACAGCATAATGCAGCATTGTTGCCACTGTAGTTACATATATTGTCATCTTGAGACTATGCTGTTAAGGTCTGCCCTGTGTGACTGTGGTATGGCGAACAGATACCTGACGTGGGTGTGTTAAAGCAGGTCGACATGCACAAGTTGACATTGGAAAGGGTCAATATGAATGTCAACACCTGAGCACGTGTACCGCATACCCTCGCCTGGTTCTGGAGTGTGAATCACAGTGGTGTATCTAATGAGTACACAATGCAATCAGGACAGATTCAACACTATACCAATGCAGCACCGCCCTATACTTCCTAATAGCGGTACCAGTTTTCCAATGGCATTACCAGAGAGGAGGCGCTGCCAGCAAAACTGGGTGGGGGAGTCCGAGTGCAGAGGACCCCAATATATCTTTTCCTGCCATTATTTATTTTAAGCAACTGCAGAGCTGATGATCATACCTCCAAACATGACCCTCTCCAGGAGAGACACAATGCTCCTGGACTTTCTACTTAATGTATGATTACCTTCATCTGTGTTGAACAGGTTAATTGATAAGAAAGATGCTTTAACACAGGTGATGCCAATCATACATTAGGAAGGAAGTGCAGGAGCAGAGCATTGTGTCCCTCCTGGAGAGGGTCATGTTGGGAGGTATGCTGATGATTGCCATCAGCAGCTACTAGTAGCAGCTCTCCGGAACCTGCAGGTCATATGCCTATATACAGGCGTACTGTAAGTGCCGGTCTACACAATCTGCAGGTGTAAGGAATCGTAGCTGGGAGATTCAGGTCGCTCTGCATTCTGATCTGTCTGCAGGCATGGGCAAAGCGGATTTATGCCATTCACACTAAACACACTGGCATAGAACTCGCTCTGCATTAGCACCCAGTTTGCCAAAGACTGTAAACAAACCTTTATAGGGGCTGATACAATGGCCTATTATATTACATTATTATTATTATTATTTGCTCCAAATTGAAGATTTGAATTGAAGTGTTTCAAGGACTTTTAAAGTATATTCCCCTGAATCTGGGCCCCATCTCCTCATCTGTCTCAGTCACTATCTGTCTTGGCTATCTATTCCTGACTCTGTAGCATAAAAATATACATCTGCTGTTCTTGTCATTCATCTCCAGAGGAAGAAGCCCCGTTACATATATATGTAATACATTACTGACACCTAATTCTAACGCTGACACCTGCAGTAATACTAGTAGCCATGGGTTACCTGTCTGCACAGAAGCAAGAATTAAGTGGAACGAAATTGTGTCATGTGTATATATATATATATATATATATATATATATATATATATATATATACACAAGTCCAGTAAGCGGATGGCACTCCATGCAAAAATGTGTGTGTGTGTGTATATATATATATATATATATATATATATATATATATATATATATATATATATATATATAGACATAGACATATAAATCCAGTTCAGGTTTTAGAGCAGTAGCAGGTAAATTAGATCCATTCCAGGTTTTGTAACTGATGTGATCAGGGTTGGGCTGATTAGCAGCACCTGTGGCTTTCTGATGTAAGTGTTTCCAGGGCAGGAGGTCATTGCTCCTGATGGTGTAACAGCTACCCAGGTGGTAGGCCGGGGTGTGGGCTATGGTAGGGACCACTGGAACATACTGAGGAGTTTGTACTATGGGATTCAGTATGAAATCCCGGCGGTCGGGATCCTGGCGTTCAAAATCCCGACGACGGAATCCCGACCGTTGAAATCCTGACAAGGGGGGGACGTGGATCGCCCCCCCTTGCGGGCTTGCTGCGCTCGCCACGCAGCAGGCCCGGTGCCTCGCTACACTCGGCACGCTAATTTATTCTCCCTCCAGGGGTGTCGTGGACACCCACGGAGGGAGAAAGTGTCGGGATTTCGGCGGTCGGGATTCTGAACGCCGGGATCCCGAGCGCCAGGATTTAAACTGCATACCTTACTATGCTGTGACCATCTTTGGCTATGCTGCTTACTTGCTACGAAATAAAGACCAAGACTTCATCTTATGCAGTGTACGTGATTCCTTGTCACACACATTGTATGCCCGAACAGGGACACATCTCAGCTGGAATCTACACATTGTAGAGAACCTTGGGTAAGACAGCTACCGGTGTTTAAAACTGGCAAGTTTTTTTTTTTTGTTTGGGTTACACACTGTGCAGCTGGCCTGGGAGCATAGTTGCCTCCCCTCCTGCATTCTGCAGGAGACTCCCTGAAATAGCAGCATTCTCCCTCTCCCCCTCATTAGTCTAGCAATCTCCCTCATTTCCCCTAGCCCACATTACACTGTTACATTTTTTTGGGAAAAAAGGAATGAGAGACAGATACATTTACATTGAATCATCAGCATCATTTCCCAGCACTTTACCAAGTATAGTAGCTCTCACTAACTGCTTTGGGGCTCATCTACATTTGGATATAAGTAATTTTACAAGATTCCTCTCAGATGTAGCAGTACACACCCACGCTTCTAGGTGCCACGTTCACAATCTCTTTTCACAATCTCTCCATGTATGGAACGAGACACACCCTTTGGGAGGAGCATGACACGCCCACTCTATTACCAACTATAATCTCCCTGAAACTAGTTTTCAAAAGTAGGCAAGTATGCCTGGGAGCCAGGAAAGGTTTTCATTGGAGTGTGTCTTTAGTGAACTGGTTAGCCTGTTCAACCTCCCCAGTTTTGCCTGTAGTGGAATAACCGGGCAACTTGGAGTTCAAAGTGGTTTGATACAGATACTGAGGCCTGGACCCTTTTACTTTTCATGGGCCCATCTTCCTAATCAGGGAGTTAGATATGAGCACATCTGCTGGCTGTGTTATCCTGTGATACCTCCCTGTGCCTACCTGCCCTCTCATCTCTTCTTTACTTGCTCACCCTGTACCTCTGTATACTAGACTCGGGACTGTCTGCCATTACTCTCCCTGTAGCTGGGCACTTGTGACACTTTGCTGTGGTTGGAGTGGGATGCACATTGCTCCACTTACCTACGCATGGAGCTATTGATTGGGACCTTGGTCACACAGGAGACTGCTTGCACCAACCTTGAAAGGCTCTGTTTTAGATTACATTGTTTGCATTATGTTCTGTTTAGTACATTTAATCTATTCCTACTCTCATTTTAATGCAAATGACTCTGTTGTCACCTGTATGCTGATGATTGTGAGCTCCTGTCCTTCGATAAGTCTGTCTACCAGCTAATGGCTACCTCCCTCCGCTAAGTGCTCCTTCTGATACTGCATTAGAGCAATGGAGATTATAATATCATATATCTGACATAGTGGCGACTGCCAGGACAGTGGCTACAAATGACGATATCGGCCTTTATAGGTAGAATTTGACCACCTGCTATCCACTTCTGACCATACCCTAAACATAGAATGTGACGGCAGATAAGAACCACTTGGCCCATCTAGTCTGCCCCTTTTTTAAACATGTTACCTCAAACTAGAGATGTGCGGCGGCCACTTTTTCGGGTTTTGGTTTTGGATCTGGATCTCCCTTCGTGTTTTGGATCTGGATTGGTTTTGGCAAAACCACCCTTGTGGGTTTTGGTTTTGGATCTGGATGTTTATGAAAAAATGCTAAAAATGGCTCAAATAACAGAATTTGGGCCTGTTTTTGCCCCTAAAGTATTATTGACCTCAATAACATTAGTTTCCACTCATTTCTAGTCAATTTTTATCACTTCACAGCTTACAAAATTGTTTTCATTTACTGTAGTTGGGCCAAAAGGGTATACCGAGGTAGCTGGATGACTAAGCTAATCGACAGCAGTCGGCATCACATACATGTGGACCTTACACTTCCAACCTGGCAGAGTGGCACTGCAGGGGCAGACAGGGTGGCAGTTTAATAAACTATCCCAAAAAAAGAGAAATGCTCCAAAGAGTAAATACAAAGAGGTATCGGCCTTGTCATGACTTGTGGTAGCAGCTTCACCACTCCCACTATTTCCTCCTCCATCATCCTCCAAAAATGTGTTTTTATTTTATTTATTACTTTTATTTCTTTTTCTTACTTTACACTGGACACAGCCTGTCACACTGGACACAGCCCCTTGGACACTGGACACTGCCCCTGGACACAGCCCCTGGACACTGCCCCTGGACACTGCCCCTGGACACTGGACACAGCCTGTCACCCTGGACACAGCCCCTGGACAATGGACACAGCCTCTGGACACAGCTCCTGTACACTGGACACAGCCGTCACACTGGACACAGCC
Organism: Crinia signifera; assembly: GCF_055691185.1. Taxonomy (NCBI): domain Eukaryota; kingdom Metazoa; phylum Chordata; class Amphibia; order Anura; family Myobatrachidae; genus Crinia; species Crinia signifera. The sequence continues at coordinate 40,910,512 of NC_139221.1, read as the reverse complement.
CCTGTACAATGGACACAGCCGTCACACTGGACACAGCCTCTGGACACCGCCCCTGGACACAGCTCCTGTACACTGGACAATGGATATATGTCAAGCTGGACACTGGATATATGCCGTCACACAATGGTTAGATGTCACACTGGCCACTGGATATATGTCGTCACACTGGACACAGGATATATGTCGTCACACTGGACACAAGATATATGTCGTCACACTGGACACTGGATATATGTCGTCACAGTGGACACAGGATATATGTCGTCACACTGGACACTGGATATATGTCGTCACACTGGACACTGGATATATGTCGTCACACTGGACACTGGATATATATCGTCACACTGGACACAGGATATATGTCGTCACACTGGACACAGGATATATGTCGTCACACTGGAGACTGGATATATGTCGTCACACTGGACACTGGATATATGTCGTCACACTGGACAATGGATATATGTCACGCTGGACACAGGATATATGCCGGCACACATTACATGTCACACTGGACACAGGATATATGTTGTGACACTGGACACAGGATATATTGTCGTCACACTGGACACAGGATAGATGTCGTCACACTGGACACAGGATATGTCGTCAGTCGTCACACAGGACAGGACACAGGATATATATGTCGTGAGTGACTCGTGACACTGGACAATGGATAAGATATAGGTCGTCACACTGGACACAGCCCCTTGTACTACTGCAGCCCCTGTACACAGTGTACTACTCAGCAGCACTGCAGCCCCTGCGTGTGAGCACTGCAGCACTGAGTTAGTTAGTTAAATCACAAAAAACACAGGGTTCAGGGCTAAATAAATCACAACACAGGGCTTAGGGCTAAATAAATCACACAGGACAGCCCCTGGACAGTGGACACTGCAGCCCCTGCGTGTGAGCACTGCAGCACCTGCGTGTGAGCACTGCAGCACCTAGTTAGTTAAATCACACTACAGGGCTCAGGCCTATAAACAGTCACTGACTCTCAAGTCTACAACACAGGGCAGTGAGGGCACAGGGCAGGTCACGGAGCACAGGGCAGTGAGGGCACAGGGCAGGTCACGGAGCACAGCACAGCACGGAGCACATGGCACGGAGCACAGCACAGGGCAGTGAGGGCACAGGGCATGTCACGGAGCACAGCACGGAGCACAGCACAGGGCAGTGAGGGCACAGGGCAGGTCACGGAGCACAGCACGGAGCACATGGCACAGAGCACAGCACGGATCACACGGAGCTTCCCAACCACCCTCTTCCCTCTCCAAGATTGGAGTGAAGATGGCGGGGCGCGCGTGCGTCTTTTATAAGATCCCGCTCCCGCGAGAATCCGACAGCGCGATGATGACGTTCGGCCTCGTTATTGGTCCGGAATTCAGGCGCGAACTCCCGAGCCGGTTCGGATCTGACCCGGATCCCCGATATTCGGATCTTGGGATCCGGACCCGCTTATCTCTACCTCAAACCATATTTGATCCTTATTTTTTTGTAAGGATATCAATATGCTTATCCCAAGCATGCTTAAATTGCTCTACTGTGTTTGCCTCTACCACCTCTGATGGTCGCTATTCCAGTTATCTACTACTCTTTCTGTGAAGTAATTCTTCCTCACATTTCCCCTGAATCTTCCTCCCTCTAGTGTCAGTGCATGTCCTCGTGTTCTGCTGCTCCTCTTCCTGTGAAGAATGTCTTCCACCGGGTGCCGGATGATGCTCCGACAGGGGCAATCCCAACTCACAGGGGCTATTCTCCCTTGTTGGGGGTCCACAACCTTCATAGAGCGAGAATTTAACCTGTGGCAAGTGTAGCAAGCCACCAGGCCCACAGTGTGGCAAGCTCAGCGAGCCCGCAAGGGACTTCTTTGCGCTCGCCCCCCCTGTTGGAGCATTGGCAGTCGGGATCCTGATGTCAGCATACTGACTGTCAGGATCCCCACTGTCGGCGTCCCATACCACACCCCTCCCACCTCTACCTTGTTAAAACCCTTGATATATTTGAAAGTTTCTATCATGTCCCCCCTTTCCCTTCTCTGTTTCAAACTATACATATTAAGATCTTTTAGTCTTTCCTGGTACGTTTTGTGATGTAGGCCATGCACCATTTTAGTTGCCCTTCTTTGTACAGTCTCTAATATATTAATATCCTTCTGGAGATATGGCCTCCAGAACTGAACACAATACTCTAGGGGCGGGATGTTATAACATCCGCGGCCCCCCTTCGCCGGACATCGCATTATTAGTAACGGCATATGCTATAACATATGCCGTTATTCATGCAAGGGACAGCTCTTGCGGTAAGAGCTGTCCCTTGCGATGCGGTGCCGGCGCTGGACTTCCGGGTCTGTGACCCGGGAGTCCATCTGCGCATGCGCAGACCCCGGCGCCGGCCGCAGGGCACGCTGGGAGGGATCCGTGACGGATCCCTCAAACAGCGCTGCGGTAAGAAGCCCATAGGCTTCTGCAGGGATTCGCCAGCTTTAGCTGGCGATTCCCTCCGCAGCGCTGACACTGCGGAGGCGCCATATAGCATATAGAAATGCGGTAGAAACCCCGAAAACGGGGTTTTTACCGCATTTCTGCTATATAGCATCCCGCCCATAGTGAGGTCGTACCAATGACCTATACAGTGGCATTAATACTTCTTTCTTTCTACTGCTGATACCTCTCCCTATGCAACCAAGCATCTGACTTGCCTTCTTTATTGCTTTGTTACATTGCCACTCTGCCTTTAAATCCCCTGAAATAGTTGTGACACCTAGATCCCTCTCTTCCTCAGTAGTTCCCATTATAGTGCCACTTATACTATATTTAGTCTTTGGATTTGAGACCCAAGTGTATGATTTTGGATTTGTTGGCATTAAACTGTAGTTGCCATGCTCTTAACCATTCCTCTAATCTACCTAGATCAGGAATTCTCTACTACGGTCCTCAAGGCACGCCAACAGTGCAGGTTTTAGTGATATCCAGGCTTGAGCACAAGTGACTTAATAAGTACTCAGTTATTTTGATTTAACCATCTGTGCTGAAGCCTGGATATCACTAAAACCTGCACTGTTGATGTGCCTTGAGGACCGAGGTTGATAATGCCTGACCTAGTGATTTATTTTTCCCCTCCTGGTGTGTCTACCCTGTTGCATACCTTTGTGTCATCTGCAAAAAGGCACATTTTACCCTCAATTCTATTTGCAATCACCATACTTGCCTGACCCTCTCCATGCGGGAGAAAATGCTCTATTCCTGTGGTGAAACACCTTTACCTAGCTCCCCACAGGTGATGGCAATCCTACATTACCAGGGAAGTCCAGGAACAGAGCATGTTCTCCCTCATGGAGAGGGTCAGGTAGACAAGAATGGATATCACCAATAAAGATATTAAAAAGCACCGGTCAAGTACAGATCCCTGGGGATCCTTTCCCTCCTGTGACTGCACTCCATTTACTAAAAGCTCTATGTTTTCCATCCTGGAACCAAGATCTTATCTATTCAACCATCTTACAATCCAATCCCAAACTTTAAAGTTTATTTAACCCCTTCATGTGATTTCTCCAGCAGCCAGGATAGTTAGGATGTGGTTCTCCCTTGCATAGTCCAGTACTAGCACCCACTACCCTCATTCCTTCCTGTACGGATCTATTGTTACATTGGGCCCGATTCGGAGACAATTTGTAACCCATCCAAACATTGGCCCTATTCAGATCTGATCGCGGTACAAATTTGTTTGGAAAATGGGCAAAACCATGTGCACTGCAGATGGGGCAGATGTAACATGTGCAGAGAGAGTTAAATTTGGGTGGGGTATGTTGAAACTGAAATCTAAACTGCAGTGTAAAAATAATGCAGCCAGTATTTACCCTGCACAGAAACCACATAACTCACACAAATCTAACTCTCTCTATACATGTTACATCTGCCCCACCTGCAGTGCACATGGTTTTGCCCATTTTCCAAACAAATTTGTACTGCAATCAGACAGGAATAAGGGCCATTGACAGACCACGCATGTGCACAGTAAGCTGTGCGCGGGGTCCCCTTGCATACCGACGGCGCAAAGGGTAACTTTCACTGGCCATATGCCGGGGTACTGACAGGCAGGGGGCATTCTGGGGTGGACCTCTGCTGTGTTATGGGTTAAACGGTTGGCGCGCCCATATATACACTGGGTGGGCCCCAGCGATCGCAGGCATACCCCTGCCTGTTCAAAGAGCTGTGTAATTGAGCATTTTGCCAGGTCTGTGTCATTTTCCGGAAGAGATATTTCAGAAGCACAAGATACAAGTCTCAGATGTTGGCTCCCATGCTTTCCTATAAACCTTGAAATATCTCTTCAGGGAAATTACATAGACCTGGCAAATGCTCAAACAATGCAAATTCACTTCGATACAAGAAGTGCCGGGCACTGTAGGAGAATTCCTCCCATGATAAGTAACTATACAACGATTTCTCCTCTATGCATCCATTCCCATCCCTGCACAGGGATGCCTTCGGCAGAGAGACTAGGTTATAATGATAATCCCTGGCCTGGTGCGCAACAAAACAAACTGCCACACGGTTTGCCATCTTCTCTTATGCTGACTTCCCAAGAGGTCTCTGGTATTATTGCCCAGTTACACAAGGCCTTTCCCATCGTTCTGCTCGAGCGCTGGCTTGCCTGTGCCTCTCCCTCTCCACAGCAGAAATACAAGTTTTTTTTTTACAGCTGCTAGCCCCATGGACTTGACAACATTACTTTGGACACCTGCTTGGGGTGGGTGATGCGCCCGCCATTGAGTTGCTCCACCAGGGGGCTCGCAGCCGCTCCACCACTCCACGTGTGTGTGGGGGGGGGTGTTTCTGGTTTCCCCACCCCCCTCTTGCCTTAAATTACGACAACAAAAGCACTGGTATATAATATGATCCATAGAGCTGCCACCACATCATGCAGTGTAAGGGACGGAGCAGAGCTACTGCACATGACCTGTGTGTCAGCTTCTTCTACCACATTTACTGTATGTGCGGATCTGAGCCCTCAAACATCAAAATGGACCAGAGAGTAGCTGCCAGGAGGAAGAGACAGGAGCCTTACCATGAAGTGGGAGACTGTGAGCTTAGAAAGGGCAGTACTGGTTCTATAATGTTGGTGCATTTATTATGACATGTTTAACCTTTTCCTGACCACTTATCTTAATTAAATGTTTGAAACAGCCGATACTATAGACCGTCTGTACTGTTACATATTAATACTGTATTCCATACACTATCCAGTGTATAAAAATACCAATTTTAAGGCTGTTACCGTTCCCCCAGACTCCCGTACTCACTCCAATGCGCTACAGAGTGTGATATTTTGGATTACATTTGGATACCCCCTTCTAAAAATCCTGCGTTTGACACTGGGGGCGATTTCAGACCAGCCCCACTGCTCACCCGCTCTACGGTGGGGTGTGTGTGTGTGGCCGCCGCTCACCTGGCTGCACCAAGGGGGGGGATGCTCCCGAATGCCACCCTCCAGTGGCAGGCACCCCCAGGCAAATGCTTAAAGCTGCCTAGTGTGGGCTGCAGTTCTTTGCATTGCATTATAGGTCCTATGAGTGCCGCCTGTGTGTATTACACACTCCCTGCATAGAGAAAGAGAGAGGTGTGTATGTGTAGTGCAACCATGAGGCAAAAATACTCACATATATTGGAAAATACATTTTAGCCCAGGACATGTTCAGGAACCGGGTTTCTGATAATGTCATATTTAATAAGAGGTTCAGGAACAGATCCGGCTGAAAATCGCACTGCTGCTATATAAATAACATTATTATTATTATTATTATTATTATTATTATTATTATTATTATTATTACTACTACTACTCCTTGACAGGTGCAGAGTAAACTGTCTCCTTGCATTTTTATTGCTCACCGGAACCTTTAGTGACACATCACCTACTCCCTCTTTATGACTCTAATTTCATGGGAACAGTACTGTCCTTATACCAGTGGTTCCCAAACTGTGTGCCTAGGCACCCTGGGGTGCCTCAGGACACTTGTAGGGGTGCCTTGGGTTAGTGGACCAGGATCAATTCATATTATTTATGGTCAATGTACCAAGCAAAACCAGTGCTGGTGGCTGCCAATCATAATATATGTGTACAAACAGAAGCAATTCCTGTCCCTCACCAGATGACTATGACATATAAACACAATGCACTTAATTTAATATTATTTCCCTGAATTTCTCGATAAGAAGCATTTGGCCTAGGGGTGCCTTGAAAATATTTTGATGCTCTAGGGTGCCGTGATTCAAAAAAGTTTGGGAACCACTGGGTTATACAATTAATACTCAGTTCACTTAATTCATTTCAGCTTTCAGCAGGTGCTTCCTCATCCTCACTGCTGTGTACTGTTTGCATTGTTTAGGTTACTTTGGTGTAACAGTGCAAGCCCTGGTACACTATGATATTTAGCTGGTTGAGACCATTAGGAAAAATGTGGTGTTCTGAAACACTGTTATCTACTATTTCCCCTTTTCCACTAGCAAAATGAACCCTGATATTGCACAGGGACACAAATCGACCCGGGTTTTTTGCTAGTGGAAAAATCCTGGGTTGAGTGTCCTGGAAATCCAACCAGGGTAATTACCTGGGTTGGACCTGGGATGCTCCCGGGTCAAGGGGCAGTGGAAATGGGTAACCTGGGTCAATCTATTTGCTCCAATGTAAAAGCCAACGCTGGGAAATGCTCTCATCTCCCAGCGCCACCCTGGCCCCGCCTCGCAATGACGCCATCCACTCGGCATTATGCCGGTTCGGGGCGCCAGTGGGAGGAAAGCGTTTGCAAGCCTTGTCGCACCCGGGTACAAAATCCCTGGTGCGACCCGGCTTGCATAGTGGAAAAGGGGTATGTCTTCAATATTTTTAAATCTTGATATTTTTTTTAATTTAATTTCCTATCAGAGCCCACAAGATTATTAATGACATACCAAGTTATATTGTTGAAGTTTGTCTGTGTCATTTATACAGGCTCTTATTCTGGTTCACTCGCAAAGGCAAATTCCTTCTCAAATAGACAAATTCATGTGTACTGCAGGTGGGGCAGATGTAACATGTGCAGAGAGAGTTAGATTTGGGTGGGGTTTTACTTCAAAGTGAAATCTTAATTGCAGTGTAAAAATAAAGCAGTCAGTATTTACCCTGCACAGAAACAAAATAACTCACCCAAATCTATGTTATTTTATTTCTGTGCAGGGAAAATACTGACTGCTTTATTTTTACACTGCAATATAGATCTTACTTTGAAGTAAAACCCCATCCAAATCTAACTCTCTGCACAATTAACATCTACCCCACCTGCAGAGCACATGGTTTTGTCCATTTGAGAAGGAATTTGCCTTTGCGAGTGTTCCAGAATAAGGATCACAGGCTGATCAAGAACATGTTTGGTTACCACCTCCAAACAGCTTCTTCCTGCCAGTCAAATTGCGAGACGATTGCAATTACATCCATTTGTTTCAATGATATTTTCGTGCTACAATCCGTATGCATGCGCAAATCCACACATTAGCGATTAACTCTGAATAACCCCCTTACTCTGCTACTCGTGAATTAGAATGAATGAAATTGTTTAAGACGGGAGAAAGTTGGGAAACATGCCAAGCTGTGATCTAGAACGACGGTATAACACTGACATCTGCTGAATCAGCCAGAACTCAGCACAAACTTGAGCTGGTGGTTATTACTGATCACGTATGAATAACATTTATATGTATTAGAATGGATCGCGCTTCAACTCTATTTTGCTTTACCAGGATGGCCACCGCAACCTCTACTGAGCACGAGTGACCTTGTGCCATCTTTTACTCTTTAATTCATGGGAAAGCGTCAATACAGGTGGAGCGCCTCCCAGCCAGCCTGAGGATTCGCCAGATTCCCCGAGCTGGCGCAGACTGGTGGTCGGGCGCTCCATCTGAGCGTCCCACGCGTTCGCGCGTCCCCTTCATCACGGCGGCGGGGAGCGGATTCCCTGCCCATCTCTGCTTCAGGGAGACGGGCAGGGTTAGTGGGGGCTGCAGGCGGTGATAGGGGAGCCGGCAGAGGGCGACGGTCAGCTCCGACAGAACACGACGCGTGAGCGAACTGTGATAGTAACAACAACCTGATGCCAACAATTCTACATCCTAGACACAGAATTATAGCATCTCATTTCCAGTCAATCTATGGAAATCGGTCAATGACAGTTATGGGTATGATGATGTTCAATAGATCCTTAATGCGAAGGTGAAAGGATTGTCCACGAGTATCATAGAGAAAACTGTGTAATTGGTAAGCAGATCTGTTGCCCCTTTCCTAAATTAGTAACCAGCACGGAATCCTCCCTAGCACTGGTACATACATATCTGAGTTGTCCAAAGAAACAAAAAACTCGATAAGTACAGATGCGTTCTGACGTTCTGCGATGACTTTACAAGAATGACACTTGTTTACTTCATTAGAACAATAAGCCAAGTAATAGATAAGAATTCAGGTTAGAAGCTCAAACTAGAAAAAAGATAAAAGGCTAGAGATCTGACATTTGTGAGATATATGGTATAATAAACAAAAGAAGAGAAACGATTCTTTTGTTGGGACAATCTTCGAAAAGGAAACTAGTTATAACTGAACTTTTGTTGTTGATAATCTATGAAATATGTCACATTCAAGTACGAGGCTGGATTGAAAAGTACAGTAATGCCTCCATGGCTTTAAGTTTTTTTTATTTGTGAACGTATTTGAACACTTTTTTTTGTACATGATACCTCAGTTCATCCTCTATGCCAGGGGTTTCCAAACTTTTTTGACTCACGGCACCCCAAAGCATCAGAATTTTTTTCGCGGCACCCCTAGGCTAAAGGTTTCTCATTGATAAAGTCAGAAACAAATATTAAATTAAATAAATTGTGTTTATATCTCATCTTTAGGATCAGTTATGTGGTAATGGACAAAATGTACTTCTGTTTATCCATAATTTGACTATTATATTAGATATAAATAACTTGAATTGGCCCTGGACCATCAACCCAGGGCACCCCTGCAAGTTCCCCAAGGCACTCCAGGGTGCCGCGGCACACAGTTTGGGAACCACTGCTCTATGCAATGCACTATTCACTTTTCTATGTAATCCCCATCCCTTTCCACGCATGTGCGCCAACGCTGGGCAAATCCTCCGGAGAAGAAAGCTGGTGGTTTTTGTCCACACCAGGACAGAACGGCAGCTTTCACATCGTCCTCAGAGTTGAAGTGTTGACCTTTAAGGTGCTCTTTCATCTTTGGGAAGAGGGTTGCAGTGCATGCAGTTCAAGGAGGTTCTGCCACACCCCTCGTACAGCCACAACCTTGTGCCCTGCGACTTTCACCTGTTACCAAAGATGAAAAAGCACCTTAATGGTCATCACTTCAACTCTGATGAAGAGGTGAAAGCTGACATTCGGTCCTGGTGTTGACAACAACCACCAGCTTTCTTTTCCAATGGGTTTGCTTGTCTCGTCAAGCATTGGAGCACATGCGTGGAAAGGGACGGGGACTACGCATTACATAGAGCATAAACTGAGTTATCATGTTATTATGTCAGTCCAGCCTCATATCAAAGGAAAAGAAACATGACATACATTAGATGCTTAGTCCTAAATGACCATCTTAAGCTAGCCATAAACTTATACGGTTTGGGCCCTTTTCACCCGATTCCAATGGATCTGGCAGAGAAATCGGGGGAAAAGTGACCAAATCGTATGTGTCTAACCTCTGGTTCCGCGCATTGGATTGGCTCCGAATATCGCAAGTGCTGCGCGTAAGATTTGTTGGACCCGGCAGCAATTGCTGGGGGATTGTGTATGATACATTGGTGTGGCGTCCAGTTGCCGTGGTAACTCATGTGAGCCCTTTAGTCATACATATAATGATTAAGAAAAAATACGAACTATTATGACAAAATATAACAAGAGGGATTGAGAGATCGTGGTGGGTTAAATAGCTCAATACTTCAAATCAATGAGGTTCATGGAGTTCTTGGATTTTTTTTCTATCGTCTCTGCACCAAGATAATATGATATATGTAAAGGGTGGAATGAAGACATCAGACATATGGGCCCTGATTCAGCACGAGTTGTTAAAGTGTGGAAATTACTGTGCAGCGATTTCCTCACTTCTGCGCATGCAGCAGCACTCTTGTGCAAGCCGTTACACTGCGGTCACTTTCAGAAAAATGCGACCGCAGTCCAAGTGCTGGCAGGGGGTCGGTGACGCCGCATTAGGTGGGCATCGACACAGCGCTGGGGGGCAAGGTCTGGACAGAAGATACGTGTGTCTGTACCTTGTGTGGGGTGGATCACGGCGTCTGCAGGGGGCTACCCTAAAGCTGTACAGTGAAGCATTCCCATCTGTGCTTGCCCCATGCTGGGCGGCTCCCCGCATGTGAGTGTAAGGAGTTGTTTGCGATTACTCGCAAAACTACAACTCATGCTGAATGAGGCCTATAGTCTAACAGATGAAGGTACAATGATAGGAAGATCTTCATTGTCAGCAGTGATAATGGCAAAAAAAAGTGACACGAGCATTTTAAAAAGGGCTTGTGTACATCTGGTAATGGGCGATATGTATTAATGCCCTGTTGTTCCGTTCTCACTGTATGAGCGTAACACTATTCTAGTCCTGAATAGTTATCTCACAAGCACATTCACAGTGATAAAGACGAGACATACATTTTTGTAAAGGGTGGAGGTAAATTAGGAGCATACTACAAAAGCACTGGCTAATCCTACTATTAGACAGGGAGATGTTTTACAACATAGATCAAAAGCATTACAGCACTGGCCAGATCCAGGAATCTATGCAACCAATTAGTATACAAGTTAATTTGGAAAACTCTGACTTAGCAAACTCTATGGTTCATTTCCGTGTGGCAACTGCACGGCTTGTTCCTTCATGCAAAAGACCAACCATAGAGATGGCAAACTCTATGGTTCATTCCCATGTGGCAACTGCACAGCTTGTTCCTTCATGCAAAAAGACCAACCATAGAGTTGGCAAACTCTATGGTTCATTCCCATGTGGCAAATACACGGCTTATTCCTTCATGCAAAAGACCAACCATAGAGTTGGCAAACTCTATGGTTCATTCCCATGTGGCAACTGCACAGCTTGTTCCTGCATGCAAAAGACCAACACAGTAGTAGTAGATCAGTTTGGCCAGGCATTTAAACGGAAACGCTTTGTAACCAGACCCGGTTTTTGGTAGAACAGGGGTATAAATGTTGCAATTCCACATCTGGGGAGTAATGATACAGGTGGTGTAGACGCAATGTGGGAAATGACTAAGAATGGATATTTCACATGGGATGTTACCAATCAGAATTTACTTATTAATTTAGCACCTTCTTGAACTACACATCCCAGCATTCTCTGCTTCAGTTTATCTATTTGGCCATGCTAAATCTGATGCAGAGCATGATGGGATGTGTGGTTCAACAGCTGGAGTGTCAATGTTAGCCATCAAGGTTCTAGAACATGGGTCTTCAAACTGCGGCCCTCCAGATGTTGTGAAACTACAAATCCCAGCATGCCTTGCCACAGTTTTGCTATAAGGGAGTGTTAAAACTGTGGCAAGGCATGCTGGGATTTGTAGTTTCACAACATCTGGAGGGCCACAGTTTGAAGACCCATGTTCTAGAAGATAATAGAATCTGATTGGTTGCCCATAGCCACATCCCATCTTTAACCATTTGAGTGCCAAGGGAACTTGTCAAAATAGGTGCGAAAACGGGCAAGCAAACATTTTTTTATTAACCCTTTAGTGCCAACGTTGCTGTTAAGAGAGCCTCAAAATATCCGTTAAAAATGCCGGCGCCGCTCGCAGCGACTGGACTTTTTTTGGGATGCGATTCATTTGCACCCAAAAAAACAGCCAAGACAATTAATTTAACTAAAAAATGAATTGTTGTTTTTGTATTTATTTATACTAAAAGAGCAGTCGCTGTGAGGGGCACTGGCATTTTTAACAGATATTTTGAGGATCGCTGACAGCAACGTTGGCACTCAAAGGGTTAATGTTTCATGTAACAAATCCCATGCAATACTTGTTTTATAACTTCAGTCTCCACAGACTGTATAATGTTGTGTGGTTTCCAGTTCATAGATCCACAGGGTCTAGATAGATAGTTAATGGGCAGTATTCAGTGCCTTGAATAGCTTGAGTGGCCGGCGCGGGGGTTAAACAGCGAGGGTCGCTTGTTTTCTGCAATCCTGTTTAACCCTCTTGCCGGCCGCCATGACTATGGCCCAATAAGTCTATCCCAAAAGGTTGACATGCAGTAGGTCAGCAGGGTCGAAGGTGAACAGGCTCAAAAGTTTGAAATGCAGTAGGTCATCAGAGTCAAATAGAGGTATTCAATCTCCCGCCGCTATTTCCGATGGGGAAAATAGCGGTGGGGCCCCGGGAATTGTTGAGCTGGACGATTTGTGGTTGCATCTCGAGGCCACGCCCCCTTTTCATCGCTCGGCAGGCGGGACATTGAATCCCGCCTGCTGTGCTGCAGTCCAGCCGGCCGAGGACAGGACCAGGTCACGGCTGTCGTGACACCGGATTGAATACCCCCCAAAATGTTGACATGAGTTTTTCCTAATTTTTTTTTTCTAACCGACTTGCTCATTATCCATGTCAGCATAGAGGGAGAATATAATAGTGTGGCAAGCCGGATGCATGGAGAGCGAAGTGAGCCATGTAAGGGTACTCGTTACGCTAATTGGGGATCCATCCGTCTACAGATGTCAACATTAACACCAGAAAAAGTGAAAAACTCTTGAAATTTTGGCCCTGTTGATATGACCCTGTCAACCTCTCCGATGTTGACCTTTACCATGTTGATATTTTGACCTTTTTGACCCTGTTGACCTATTGTATGTTGACCTTTGTCTATTGATACATAGCTCCCAACACGACCCATTCCAAGAGGGACAAAATGCTCTGCTCCTGAACTTACTGCCAATGGCAGTTGCAGAGGTGGGACTGTACCACTGTACAAAATTCAAATAGGGGAGCCACACTTGCCAGTAAGTCCCAGACTGTGGTGTTTGGGGTGGCAGTTGGTGGCACTCTATCTGAATTTTGGACTGTGCTGCAGCCTAACATCTGCAACTGCCACTGGCATGGAAGTCCAGAAACAGAGCATCTTGTCCCTCCTGGAACGGGTCATGTTGGGAGCTATGTTGACATGGACCCCCAGTTAATGTAATGCATACCCTCGCATGGATAACTAGATCTAGACAACCGAAACCACTTTAAAAACTTACTATGCACTAATAGATCTTCCATATACTATCAGGATGCTAAGGGGTACATTTATTAAAGGTTCTAAAATGAAAAAAATTGCCCATGGCAACCAATCAGATTCTATCATTTCTCTATTGCATTATAGAAAATGATAGATAGAATCTGATTGGTTGCTATGGGCAATATTACCACTTTTCATTTTTAGAAAAGTTACCTTTATGGACTGTAATAGATGCACTAATGTGCGCTAATACCATTCTCTACATCTGCTGTACACATGGGCAAGGTGCTGGGTTGTTATCAGAACTATACATACAAATGTAGAGCCCTTCATTCAGGCAGGGGCTGGCAAAACCTTCGCCAGCTCCCGCCAGGGGGCTTGCACGCACTGGGCGCACAAGCATCTTGTGCTTGTGCGCCCCCTGGTGGGAGCTGGGGGCTAGCGAATGATATTGTCAAAAAACTCCTGCAGATGACACTGTCCTAATAGGTGTATCTTTAGATTTGCTGCTTCCCCAATTGCAGTCACAGTTTTCTGCATATAGCAGTCAAGTTTGTTAATAACTGTTGCTGTATTTTACATTCATTCCTACCTCACAGTGGCGTAACTATTATAAATGCTCCCCACTGCCTAAAATTTCAGCAGCCCCCCCCCCCAGTAAAGTTAGAACCCCCCCACCCCCGGCCGCCCATGCCCCCGTGCCTTACCCCTCCGCCTAGCAGCAGGGACCCGCGCATCTTCACTGCAATGCGGTCCCGGCTCCCCTCCAGCTTCTGCTGCAATGAAAATGGACCATCACAAAATGTCCGTCCCCATAAATCAGACAGTTTCACAGAACTGTCTGCTGTATGGGGGCGGACGTTTTTTGATGGTCTGTTTCCAAAGCTGCAGTAGCCAGAGAAGATCTGCGGGTACCTGCTGCTAAGCAGAGGGGTAAGGCTTGGGGGGGGGGGGGGGGCATGGGAGGGGGAGGGCGCTGCCGACGCTTCAAAAGCAGCAGTAGCTGGGAGCCGGGACCGTAGCGCAAAGTAAATCTGCAGGTCCCGGCCACAGCACAGACGCGGCAGCGGTGTTACAATAGCCCTGCAGATCCCCGGCGCCTGCACTTACACAGCGCCTCCCCGCTACCGTGGGGTCTGCGGGGCTATTGTTATCAGCGAGTGAAACTACATCTCTTTCTCTCTCAAACATACACAAACACAGAGGTAATCACAAGGTAGCAGACTAGCTTTCGAAGCATTAGCTTTGAGCGTGCTCACTAGTGGCTATATCATTTTGCTATATCAGCTAAGGATCCTCCGGCAGGGATAATAACTGGAGCAAGACAGTAATACTGCTTTTACAGCTGGCCTTTGACTTTATCTCCTCACCAGCTATACTGTATGCAGTGACTCACTGTACCCCAGCTGTCTGCTATTTTTAAGTCTATCCAGCAGTGAGAGAGTCTTCCCCTAGGTAAACGGATATGAAGCTGCTGTGCAGATAAGTATCCTGCAGGGCTCCTGTTACAGATTCGTCAGCTGTTCACTCTGGAATCCTACAAGGGATCTCCTTGCTCCTAAGGTGTATTTTTTATGAATACTGTGATAACATCACAATAGGTGCTGCCAAATGAAATACCAAACACTGCTCTCTGTGTTTAACTCTGCAGATACTTGTTACACCCATGTCTGTAGCCTGATATAGCCTCCCTGTCTGGTGTAAATAACAGTATAATGATGTGTGATATCTCTACCGCTTGTAAATAAATCAGTACCTGCTCCTGGTGGACAGCGGCAGTGACAGCTGAACTCACTGGCTATAGACCTGTCACCTCTCCTGCATCAATGGAGAGGGTTGGAACTGCATCCCTCTCCAGAGTGCTGTCAGTTTTTTGGGGCACATTGATCATTTTCTGGCTTTCAGCTGGTGCCGTCTCTGGCTGTCTGTAGGTTGGCGGGGCATCACTTAATTGGGAACCGGCTCTTACACTGAGCCACACCTCCACTGTTAGATCCACCTCCAGGGATTTCTCAATGCACAACAAGGAGGTGACTGCCCCTTATTGACACAGCGGTTGTCTTCACTCTATCGGTCATTGGAATGTTTTCCATTGATTGAAAGGCCTTCCTTTATAAAAATCTGCTATTTAAGTGAATAAGGGGGCAGCGATGGAGCATGGGAACACCCAGTGTTTCGTGGTGTCCCCATGCAAACGCTGGTCGTTCCCATGCCAATGCGGGCGGAATGAAGTGTGCCATGGGTGGGCAGCTGACGTCACATGACCTGTCTTCGTCCCGGAGCCCGCAAATATAAGTCAGTCTCCATGGTCTCTTTTCTAACAAGGATCCATCTTTTTGGCTGTTCATGACAGCAGATTCACTAAATACTTAACATTTATCTGATTAAGCTTCTCCTGTGCTCTCACTCCCCTGTTCACTGCCTGTGTTACATACACCAAGGTACACAGGGGAGCAGCAGAAGCAGGATTAGATTCTACCACCAATACCTTTTTATTCTTTCTGTGGCTCATATCTGCTGTTAACAGTTGTGCATACATATGCATGCATACATACATACATACATACATACATACATACATATGCAATTCGGCAGTTTGTATGCAAAATAAGAAAAATTACACCATCTATATGATGATGTGCTTTAATGCCCTTCTGCTCCAAAGAGGCTTCTATCATCCCTCAGCTTGTCTTAGGACACTTGCGTTACGGCTTGACAGGTGTACTGTCCCACTCACACGCCCCTTCCTGCAACCTATTTAAACAGACACCTGGACACAGGACACCTGCGTCTGTCTGATATTTCTGGTAATTGATTCATGACATATGTTACACGGCGTGCAGTAGGAAGTGCATGACACATGATTCCATGGTATGTTAAGCTAAAATCATTAATGTGACTGTGTTCTTGCTTATATAACATATTGACCTTCACCAATATTACACGGACTACCTGCTTTTAGCATGTGTGGAGAGAGGACATTTATGTATGTTATTTTGCTTCTTATTCTACAGCACTTGGTATGTGATGTTGTATCTCCTATACGCTTATGTGGAGAAATCATCACTGCGGTGTAACTGTGACATGTACTTACATATGTTATAATGATATATACAGGACATCTGTGTACTCCTGGTAAATACTGTTGAAAGCTTTCCCCAATACACGCTATCTGCGTCAGCCGTTTCTGCTGTACGGGATAAGTGACTTGCTATTTCTATACACTGACACGTCCTGACACCTCACTGCATGCACAGGTTGTGTGATAAGGAATCACTTAGGGAGTTGTGTGATATCTGCTTGCGCACACATACCGCCAGACCAGGAACTATTCAGTGTACAATATGACATCTTTGTCACGGTGTGTGTGTTTGTAAGATAACTATTGAGGGCTAGAATTGTATGGAGTTAGTACACTGTATGGCATAAGAGGGTAGTACTGTATATCGCTCATTAGTAGATGTACACAAATTATAATTTTGCTATCATCTAACAATCAAATGTGCTTCTCCTAATGCTTTCACCGGACAGAAACCATAGAATTAGTATCTTCATTCCGCTATTTATTTGTATCATCTTTGGACCAAAATACAATTAGTATCTCAAAATTTAGATATTATAGCATACCTCCCAACTGTCCCGTTTTTTACGACAACGTCCCAGTTTTTTGGGACGTTCCCGTGTCCCTCTTGGGGCTGGCAGTGTTCCGCGATGGGGGGATGCAGTTGGGAGTCCCCCCTTGTGAATATTCATGCAGCCTTACGGGCTGGGGACATAGCCAGCTGCTCCCAGAGCCGCTAGCCATGCACCCACTGCGGTGAAAATGGGGCGTGGCCTCATGGCAATAGGTCACGCCCCCTGTTGCAGGCCACAACGCCAAAATTTTGAGGAGCACAAAGCATCCCTCCTCCACATTCCGCAATGTTGGGAGGTATGTTATAGGGTGTGGATCGAAGATTGACATTGTAAAAATAGTTAATAGGTCAACAGTCAATAGGTTTACCGTTAAATGGTTGATGTACTTAGGCCATCAGGGTCAAAATGCTGACATGTTAATGGTCAACACTTTTTTGTTTGTTTGTTATTCTAATGCTGAACCTAACCCTAAACCTTCTCCTAGTGCCTAACCCTTCCCCTTGTGCCTGACCCTAACCCTTCCCCTTGTGCCTGAACCTAACCGTCCCCTTGTGCCTGACCCTAACCCTTCCCCTCATGCCTAACCCTAACCATTCCCATGGTGTCTAACTTTAACCATTCCCCTAGTGTCTAACCCTAACCATTCCCCTAGTGTCTAACCCTAACTCTTCCCCTAGTACCTACCCATTCCCCTGGTGTCTAACCCTAACCATTCCCCTAGTCTAACCCTAACTCTTCCCCTAGTACCTACCCATTCCCCTGGTGTCTAACTTTAGCCATCCCCCTGTGTCTAACTTTAACCATTCCCCTAGTGTCTAACCCTAACCATTCCCCTAGTGTCTAACCCTAACTCTTCCCCTAGTGCCAAACCCTAATCCTTTACCAAGTGCATAACTCTAACCCTTCACCTAGTCTCTAACCCTTCCCCTAGTGCCTAACCCTAACCCTACCCCTAGTGTCTAACCATAACTCTTCCCCTATGCTTAACCCTAACCCTTCACCAAGTGCCCAGCTCTAACCCTTCCCATAGTGCCTTAACTTTACTCTACTCTTCTCCTAGTGCCTAACCATAATCTTTCACCAAGTGCACTAACCATAACCCTCCTCCTTGTGCTTAAACCTATACCTACCCCTAGGGCCTAACCATAACCCTTCACCAAGTGCCTAACCCTAACTCTTCTAGTGCCTTACTCTAACCTTTCCCATAGTGCTTAACCATAACTATTCCCCTTGTGCCTAACCCTTATCTTTTACCAAGTACTTAACCCTTCCCCTAGTGCCAAACCCTAACTCTTCCCCAAATGCTTAACCATAACTATTTAATTCGTACCTAACCATTACTATTCCCCTTGTGCCTAACCCTAATCCTTCACCAAGTGCCTAACCCTTCCCCTAGTGCCTAACCCTAGCTCTTCCCCCTTTTACTATTGCTTTATTGGCTGTCAACATAGTAACTATTTACTGTCTATATTCTATCCGGATACTGACATAATAGTAGGCTTCAATGATGAGCAGTACACATTAGACTGCAATAAAACAATCCGACTACATTTTGGTCATAACTGATGTGTGCTCAACATCTCTATTGTGTGTAGTCTGGTTGTTTTATTGCAGTGTAATGTGTCATCATTGAGGCTTAAAAGCCGACTATCCATCAATGTTCATAGAAAATAGCGGCCCTGGTTGTATTGAGAGAGTCATAAGCTTTCCAACGACATATCACAATGCATGAAAACACAGAAAGAGCATGGACCCTTATGACAGCACCCTTAAGGGGTTGTCCGATTAAACCCATCTTCGAACTTAGACTGTCCCTTTACTCCGGAGTCCCAGGTTGTAGGCAGCAGCACTGCCAAAATCACCAGAAAAATGAAGCTAAGGATTGGAAATAAGCAATAGAATAAGAGATGGCATCCTTAAATGACAATGGGGCATGGACTGTAGTGGATCTTCTGTGAAAAGCTGCCTGCAGATGAAACCATTGTACGTTCTAAAGCCTGTGTGGTTGTACAGGGATAAACACAGAAGTGTAGGACTAAGGGGCTAATTCAGCCTCGTTCGCTGGTCTGCAAATTTGCAGCCTTAGTGATTATTGGAGAACCGTGCATGTGCTAGCCCTCTGTGCGATCCCAAGCTGACTGGCGGCATGGGGGGGGGGGGGGGGGCAGGGGGGATTTGTAGGCGGCACTCTGGTGTTTTCTGGGAGTGCGGGAGTGCTGCCTAGAAAGTGCAGGCCAGCCTGGCCGTGTGGAGGGAGGGCTGCTGACTCTAAATTTGAAGGTTGTGCATGGGGTTGGGGGGGGGGGAGACTCTGGCAGTTTACCTGATCCCTTGGCTCTGAAGATTCACAGCCCAATGATCAGGTCTGAATCAGGCTATAATTACGGTGAGATCTCCTCAACGTAGATGTTCTCCACGATGAACCCTTACCTAATTCATGAGACGTGTTTATTTTCCCCTGGTCTAAGCAGATGTTTACAGTGCATATGTATCTTGCTTACTGTACATTACGAATGTCTTATTATGGCCGGATAAGGCTTGCAATGTATTGTGCATCTGTATAATAAGTATGTAAAGCAATGTTTTTAAAACATATAATTTACGTTTTATTAAAGCTATTAACATATAATATATGACACTCAATGGCTACAGCAAGCTCTCGCACATATATTACATCTTTGTTCTTCTTTCTTTTACAGGTGTCCATGTTTTTCTTGCACTTGGGTTTCACAACCATCCTACTATCACAACCTGTAGTCAGCGCGATGACAACCGGGGCCGCTACACATGTGGTGACATCACAAGTAAAGTTCCTATTAGGACTGCAGATGCCTTATATATCGGGACCACTCGGGATGTTTTATGTAAGTTTGCATTCTGCAATGTATTTTACGTACATTTACGTGATTCTTGTTACCATTAGTATTGACCTGTGCGTCCTATATAGCCTTAGCCAGCTATGAACCTATCACTGGTGTAAAAGTTCTGACTTAAAACCGATTTAATTAATCATGCGCACATCTCTGCATAGCTTACATGACCTCAGTACGCTCTTGCCAATCTATTGCCATTGTGTAATATTCCTGTTACCGCCTACTTACGCCCCTTTAGCCACAAGTAGAGCTATGGCTGAGTAACGCCCGACACTCATCTCCAATACATGGACGGTGTGACAACATGCAGGATACATACGTAGACTTGACTTGCATTCAACTCTGCATTAGTCCCCGTATATTGACATTAAATTATCAAGATATTAAGGTGAGACTGTCCTCTTCTCGCATGGCCTAGACCACTTACTTGTGTTTGCTCCTCACTAGTCATCAGGATCAGTCAGTTTGGTAATATTGAATATCCAGGCAATGTTGTGGGGTGCACACATGTTTATCCTACTTGATTTTGCTCTAGAACCAAGCGTGGTCCATTGAGAGTCAGCTGACCTCAGAGAGATCTTGTTGTGGGACATGAGCATAAATGCACTTGCTTTCTTATGGATCTTCTGCACCAAGTACACTTAAGGGTACATTTACTAAAGCTTCTAAAAATGAAAAGAAGTGATGTTGCCCGTATCAACCAATGAGATTCTGTCAATCATTTTCGAGGGTGCAATAGAAAAATGGTAGAATGGTAGAATGCTTTGGGAAATATCACCTTTTTCTGTTTTTAGAAACTTTAGTAAATGTAGCCCTTACTGGGCGTTTATACACTAAATGGCGCAAAATGCCCAGTGCGACGGAGATCCCCCGAGAGGGGCAGCTAATGATCTGAGGTCATTTACAGCCTCTTTTTCAGAAAATGTTACATTAAAACAATTTAAATACGTTTAGATCACTAAGGTAACATTGTATAAACAAAAAGATTTGTCTCTTACACCAATTTAAATAGCATTTTGCCTCGACCAATAAGCAGTTGGACATGAAATAGGGCGTTAAAGAGGTAATATGCACCAGATTTTGTCATTTTGAAGAAGCAGCTGTAGTTGCGCAAGGGTTAAACGGCGTTGGTCACAAAATTTGATACTTGGAACCCATATAGGGTGGTCATTTACATGGCACCCACTTGCACTTTGCAGTGACCATTGTCTATGCTAGCTTCTGTTCGGAAGAACTCCGCGCTCTAACTTGTGATAAGAGCACAGTGATTCCACACAGTGCACTGCCACCACCCGTGATAAGTGGGTCACAGGTTCAAATAACCTTTATAAACGATTGTGCGCACTCATTGCGATAATACACATCCACGTCCGCTAATAACGGTTCTAGCTTACAGATAGTGGTTCTAACTTACACATAGAGGTCTAACAAGGATTGGGTTCTGAAAGCAGGTATGAATTACCTAACAAAGAAATACTTTATTTATAAAAAATGTACAATGTTTATTTAGAAAAGAACGTGAACAAGAAACGGTTACAAAGTACATACATGCCTATCCATTTCATGTCTTATTTACAGATTAACAAGCAGACAATCTGTTCCATGGAGAACAGACGAAATGTAGGAAATAGATGTGTCCTCTACCATCTAGCCTCTTTGACCTTTAAACTGACCTTTTAGTTATGTCATGCTGTGGGATCACTCGGTAGAACGATCGTCTTTTCACTGGTCTTTTTCCATTAAAATGCACATGCAGCTTATGCTGATTACAATGATGTTTGGTTTGTCTATACTCTGTGTACTTCTGTGTCTGTGTCTTCATACGAAATACTATGCTGCAGTGTTTTCCTAGAAAACACTGTAACATTCCATTTCGATTGTACATACAGGTGCAGTCACACACAAAATATAGAATACCGCATATCATTTTAATCAGCAGAAGAAGCCAGACAATAAGAGTTGCATGAGACCTGTCACTCATGCCAGGCATCTCCCGCTGTATGGTGTACTGAGGCATTATGTATGAGGACACATCTGTAATTGCAGGTAACTTCAATGTGTCATTGATATGTCAGTCTGAACTTAGAACAATAGGAGCTCAGCACTTTTCTCTGCAGAGCATCACACCTTGCAGGATGTCACCCCAGTACATCCCGATTGGCTGGTTACTTATACTGCTTTCAGACTGCAAATGCAGGGTCACACGGCCGGGACTTTGAAACGGTTCAGTCCCGGTGAGACGCTGCATGCGCTATCTGTTCAGATCGCATCAGTGAACCAGCAATAGTGCCGGTTCGCTGATGTCATGTGGGGGCGTGTCGGAGCATCATTGGGGTGGGGGAGGAGGCAGCGCTTAAAGCTGGCACTGCTCCAAGCTGCCTCCTCCATAGTGTCAACGGGAAAAGGGTCTCTCAACCCGATAAACCCGTTCACACTGCACAGTAACATGGCAACGAACCGGTAAGAACCCTTCTTGTTTCCCGGTTTGTATTGCCGTGTTGCTACCGGTTAGCCGTAACCAGTATCCCCTTTCATATCGCACCAATTGCCATGTCGAACCGGCAAGAAACCGGCTTGTACTCGGTAATTAGGTGCTATGTGAAAGGGGTATTTATTAAGCTGGGAACCTTTGTGACTTGCTCATCTAACTTAGAACTCAAATTCACATAATTGGGCATAACTTCCCCTAAAATATGGGGTGTCCTATGACGATCTGCTATTTTAGCTACCATATGTTTGTAGGAAAGGCGTCCTACCTCCGACCCACCTAAGCCTTGTTTCATATTATGCTCCTCATGCTGCGCTGCTATGAATATATAATTTCATGTCATAAACCATATCAAATATGACGTGCCTGCAATGAATCTGAATACCTCCCAGTGGGCTCCTTCATTTAGATGCAAACAAAGACAAAAGACTCTCCTTTCAGGTAATTGGCCTCTTCCTCTGAATTCAATTACCTTTGATGTACGGACCAGAGCTTAACCAAAAGGCCTTCCCTAGGGCTGTATTAGCATTGACATGCTAATGATAACCTCCCAGGTGCTAACGAAAGGTTTCCTGTATCTGCCTTCTCTGACTGTTAATTGGACAATGCAGCATCCTGAACAAATCATTCTATTGGCAGATTCATAACTCAGGCTAAAAAGAAACGTAATCACAATATCGATATTCTCTACTTATTGATTCTTCAGAACCAACAAGACACACAAGGTGCTCACTTACGTATGAGCCAAATTCAATTTGTCTTGACCAACAACCACCCAGATGTACTGGGATATGGTCACTAGGTGTACAAGCATTAAGTCGACAAGCACTAAGTCGACATGACTAAAGGTTCACATGCAGGAAGGTTGACATGACTGAAGTTCGACGGGGTCATTAGGTTGACATGGTGTTGTTCACTTTTTTTCTTTTGAGCCGACATGTGCCGACAGGCGGTATTTCATGCCCTACTATCCACTAGGGGGTGGTGGGAGAGCATGGCGAGTGGACGCGGTGCTACGTTTCAGTGTCCATGTTGACATTTGGGACAAAAAAAGGTAAACCCCCCCCCATGTCAACCTTTTGACTGCCGACCTTCCCCATGTCGACTTAATGACCCTGATCCATATGATGTACTCTTGTGAGGATGCCAATGCTGTTTACGCCCTGGCACTATTACAGCTGCTTATTCAAAATCACAGCATTTGGTGCCTGTGTCCAATTTACACCCAAATGCTTGTTGATCAGGGCAAATTGCAAGGGGCGATATGTAAGTGACCCCCCTGTGTGGGGTTTAAGTAATATTTTTTGACCCATGATGTTTAACTCTTGCATAACTACAGCTACTTCTTGAAAATGACATCGGGCCTAATTCAAACCTGATCGCATGGTTTGCGAATTCACAGGCCATGCGATTATTGATAGAATGTGTACGGCCCTTAGTACACATGCGGGAGCCCATCCTGCGATAAAATCCTGACACTTTTTTGATTGTTGGCCATTCGCAAGGCGAATGAAAGCCAGCGTTTGAGGGTGGTAGCTAGCCGTGTCAGGAAAAACTGTAGGCGTGTCCAAGCATTTAAGGGGAAGTCGTGTGACATCAGATCCGGCCCCAAACAGCCTGTTTCTATCACAGCCACCGAGTAGGTCCTGAGCGTCTTGTGAATCGCAGGCCTGTGATATTTCCGCAACCTGCGCTAAGCCATTTACTGGCTTGCACAGGGGACGGGATTTTTAATTGTTTTAATTAACATTTTCTAAATAAGGTAAAAAAAGAGGATGAGTAGAGCGCTATTAAATGTAGAAGGGATCAATTGCCTATAAACAATTATTTATTGATAAAAACCATAAGTTTAATATTCAAATAAAATATATATGTGAACGTCAAAGATCAAATGAAAATTGGACATATAAAGGAATAGCAATAATACTTTTATGTGACTCCAGATTGTTCCTATGACACTCAGGGGCAGATTTATTAAGCTTGGTGAAGTGATAATGTGGCTGGTCTTTATCACCGGCCAATCAGCTCCTACCTGTGAAGTTACAGGCTTGGTTTAAAAAATGACAGGTAGGAGCTGATTGGCCGGTGATAAAGACCAGACACTTTATCACTTCACCGAGCTTAATAAATCTACCTCTCAGTCCTTTATATAGGTAATAGTCCCCACACTATCCGCTTAAGGTTCAGAGCACCATTGGAGTCCCTCTTCCTGGGGTATCTTGGAGTGCCGCTGGAGGATGTTAGGCTCCTGGAGTTGGAGACAACCTCACGATAATGCGCATACTGAGTCCAAGGATAAACAGGTGATAGTGTCCCGAAGAATTGGCAGATGGTGTTGTCCCATGTGGGTATCCGTGGAATGGTGGAGGGGGATGTGGGATATAAGGATTACAGCTGGTTCAATCTGGGAGTTTAGTTAGTAGTCTTCAAGTGTCCTTAGAGCTAAAAATTCAGTGGATTCTGGTGCGTTTCGTTGTAAAACAACTTTTTCAAACAACGAAACGCGTCGACCATTGTCATGCTGACAATGTTTGTCAATGTCAACTTTGTACATGTCAACCCTTTTGATGTCAACCTATTGACTGTTGACCTAGAAATTCGTCCAGATGTAATAACCTCCGAATTCCGCTGCTGTGTGGGATGTCGTCCAAACTTGGGTTTTTTTTTATTAATTTTTAAAAGAGGCAATCGGTTTACAAGGCCAAGCCATGCCTTATAAGTGATTGCCCCTTTAAAATCCGTTTGAGTCGGAAGGCATCCTGCACCTTTGCCGACCTCGGAGACTATTACAGTTGGTCGATTGTCAGCCATATGGATACTGTGTGCTGAGTGTAATAATGAGTTATAAGCCCGTAGTAGTGTTCATTCTAGCACCCTGCATCTTCCAAAACCTGTGCTGTTCCTTTTTCCTCCCTGGGGTGTTGCTCTCTGCTTTGGTGATTCTAGCACAGTATGGTCTGTATTTCAGCACTGATATGCAGAACAGACCTGTGTTGGAAGCACCACAGCAGAGAGCGACAATCCAGACGAAGAGGAACTGCATGGGTTATGGAAGATGCAGGGTGCTAGAATGAACACTATAGCATAGTTGCCTACCCTCCTGCATTCTGCAGGAGACTCCCTGAAATAACAGCAATCTCCCTCTCTCCCTCATTAGTCTAGTAATCTCCCTAATTACACCTATCCCGCATTACACTGTTACATTTTTGGGAAAAAAAGGAATGAGAGATAGATAAATTTACAGTGAAGAATCAGCACCATTTCCCAGCACTTTACCAAGTATAGTAGCTCTCACTAACTGCTTTAGGGCTCATCTACATTTGGATATTTCATTTTAAAAGATTCCTCTCAGATGTAGCAGTACACACCCACGCTTCTAGGTGCCACATTCACAATCTCCAGTGGTTTTTTTTTACGTATGGGCTGCAGAGCTGCAGCCCCCCCCCCCCCCCCCCCCCCCCCCCCCAGGTAAAATCCGCCACTGTAGTGAAGCCAAATGCAGTCTGTGAGACTGCACTGGCTTCACTGTGACTGGCACTGACTTCCTATTGGAAGTCCGACCTGTCAGTCACCCAAGGCAGTCCCATTGGGAGGTGTTCCCTCCCTCTGGGATGCCTCTATGGGCTGCTGCATGGCAGCCCATACAATCCAGGGTCTGCACATGCACAGTACATACAGCAATACTGTCCATGTGCTGGTTCCTATATTGTACAGGCTTCAGGACTGTGATTTCATCTCTAGGGCTGTTGCCGAAGCAGTCCATAGAAGCTGGCTACATGCGCAGTACAAATGTTGGTACTGGACATGCGCCAGTCCCGGTGCCTGTCATCAATTTACAAGCACTGGGAACAATGCAGCGGGGACCAGGAGGATCAGCGGTGGCAGGGGGGAGCCGGCATCACAGCCAGCGGCAGCCCCCCTCCTGCCATAAGGTAGGAGCCACCACTGATAATCTCTATTCACATTACAATATCTCCATATATGCAATTAGAGACGCCCTTTGGGTGGAGCTTGACACACCCCCTCATAAGGCACCGTGCAAAATTCTACTACCAACTGTAATCTCCCTGAAACTAGTTTTCAAAAGTAGGCAAGTATGCACTATAGTGATGCGGTGTGTGCTGAGTGTTATATAGTGATGCAGTGTGCACTGATAATGTAGTGACAGTGATGGCACTACGTGCAGATAGTGTCATGTCAGTGCTAGTGAGGAGCTATTAACGCATTGCTAGCATTGACATTATACCATCAGCACACAGTGCATCACTAACACTAGACATTACTCTGTCAGCACATAATGCCTACAGTGTATTTTTAATCATTCCACAGTGACCACACATTGGGAATAATACAGAACCTTTTCACACAATGGATTTGGGTCATGTTGACAGATGTTAACAGACATATTCCCCCTGTGATTTTTGTGCTAATTTGTTTTTTTTTGGCAGATTTATATCTACGTTTTTAAACACCTCAACATGGTCAACATAGGAGCAATTCTGTTATCTATTCTCTCCCTGGCTGTCCTCATTGTGACCACAGAGCTGAATGAGAAATTCAAAAATAAAATCCGATTTGTAATCCCCATTGACCTGGCATTGGTGAGTACTATTAATAGTTGTGTTACATCTTCACACCTTCTGCCTTCCACAATGTAAAGTATACTTCTGATGGAACTCATTGCGCACCTCTGTCTTGCACACACCTCTATGGTTACGCAATAAGCAACGGAATAAAGTGCTACATAGATACATTTCCACCCATAGCAAAGACAGTCCCACACTCAGTGGTAATATAAACCATGCCTGATGTTAAACCAAGCGTTATATTAGGGAGAAAGTGAAAGTTTACTTTGGAAGGGGTGGTAATAAAGGGGTACTTCTCAAGTGCAGGCCTCTGAATAGGAAAAACGTGATTGGAAGTTGAGTTTCCTAGAAAGTGGGAGTGGCTATTTTGTCCCTATTTAGCACGTATGTTGGATGTATGTTTTTTCATGATGATGCAAGTATTTCCCATCTGTCTGCCCAGGAAGATGGCTGCCAGAACGTGCAGGATGTGCACAGCACGTTCTTACTTTCACCCGGTAAGGTGGAAAATGGTGTCTCTCTGCAGGGTGCTGTCTGGGCAGTGACCCTGCAGTCCATCAGTCTTGCAACTGGGTGGTTGCATAGGTGACACACCACTCTGTACAGCCATGGTGACTTCTCCCTGACTTTACAAACAGCAGGTGACCCTCCTGAATTTTACCCACTTCCCTTGTTAAGTGTATGGGGCCCAATGATATGATTCCGGGTCAATATTCAACATCACAACCCCACTGCATCAACTTCAGGACCCCACTGCATGAACATCACAACCCTACTACAACAACATCACGATCCCCACTGCAGGAACATCATGACCCCACTGCATGAACATCACATCCCCACTGCTTGAACATCACAACCCCACTACAACAGCATCACCACCCCACTGCATCAACTTCACAACCCCACTGCATGAACATCACAACCCCACTGCATAAACTTCAGGACCCTACTGCATGAACTTCAAGGACCCTACTGCATGAACATCACAACCCCACTGCATCAACATCACGACCCCTCTGCATCAACATCACAACACCACTGCATCAACATCACCACCCCACTGCATCAACTTCACAACCCCACTGCATCAACTTCACGACCCCACTGCATCAACTTCACGACCCCACTGCATCAACATCACGATCCCACTGCATCAACATCACGACCCCACTGCATCAACATCACAAGACCACTGCATCAACTTCACGATCCCCACTGCAACAACATCACCACCCCACTGCATGAACATCCCAACCCCACTGCATGCACATCACAAGTCCACTGCATCAACTTCATGACCCCACTGCATCAACATCACCACCCCACTGCATCAACTTCAGGACCACACTGCATAAACTTCAGGACCCCACTGCATGATCTTCAGGACCCCCACTGCATCAACATCACGACCCCACTGCATCAACATCACGACCCCACTGCATCAACATCACAACACCACTGCATCAACTTCACGACCCCCACTGCAACAACATCACGACCCCAGTGCATGAACATCACAACCCCACTGCATGCACATCACAAGTCCACTGCATCAACTTCATGACCCCACTACATCAACATCACCACCCCACTGCATCAACTTCAGGACCACACTGCATAAACTTCAGGACCCCACTCAGGGCCGGATTAACAATGGGCCTGATGGAGCTATAGCTCCAGGCCCACTCTCCAAATAGGCCCATTTTGTAGCTGAGGGCCAGGGCTTTCCAACGAGCCCAGCCCCGTGTCGCTAGCCCCCCGGGAACCGGAGATACCGCCAGGCAAACCTGGAACGTTTTCCCCATAGGATAACATGGGACCCGCTAATTCCGACCTCCACCCGGTTCCAACGGCTGCCAGTTCCCCCTACAGCATCACAGAAGCTCCAGGTTCTCAGTCGAACCCAAATCGCTGGGCCTTCAATCTGATACCTGGTCCATATGGGTTCATGGGTTCTAGAGATATTGCAGGTAAAACTATTTTTTTTTCATTTCTGAAATGTAATTTCATGGCTGTTCATGTTGTTTGAGGACAGATTTCTCTGGAACCAAACGGCCCAGTTTCACGGGACCAAAATCATTCGAAGGCTACATGTAAATGAGTCAGTTGGTTCCGAAGATATAGCTGGTTGTTTAAAGGGGGGCGGGGGTGGTTTTCTCTCCCCCTCACACTAGAAAATGCAGGGACTAGGCTGGTGTAAAAGGGGCCATTCCGGGAATGTCCCTGCATGATCCTGGGACCATATTCCTGGGTAAATCCCTGCATTTTCTGGTGTGAAAGGGGTATTATTTCAAATAGCAGTGCTCTAAATACAGCCGGAAAGCTCCCTGCTCTCTGCCCGGCTGTCAATGGCTGTCATTTCTGCCCGACGGCGGCTGTCCCCCAGTTACCACAAGCATGTATTCCCCTTGGCAATGAGCATTTAATCCCACATGGCAATGAGCATGGAACCCCTGGCAATGAGCATGGAACCCTTGGCAATGAACATGGAACCCCTGGCAATGAACATGTAGGTAAACAACACTTATGAAGCATACATTTTAATAGGCATTATGGTGTTTGGCATAATACGTAATGGAGATTATGGTGTGCGTCTTAACATGTAATGGGCATTATGGTGTAAATTTTAAATGCGCGCCAATGCCCCTATTTATGAAGCATATTGTGCATCATTGCTCAATCTGTTTGGTATAGTGCAGGCCAGTCCAAATTATGGCCCTCCAGCTGTTGTGACTCTACAAGTCCCATCATGCATTGCCACAGTTTTGCTATTAGGGAATGCTAAAACTATGTCAAGGCATGCTGGGACGTGTAGTTTCACAACAGCTGGAGGGCCACTGTTTGGATATGCCTGGTGTAGCGTGTATTTTGGCTCAATCCATGTGGCAAAATGTGAATTTTGCCTTAATCTGTGTGGCATAACGCGAATTGTGACTCAGGGGTAGATTTATCATGCGACGCTGTGGGGCATATGTGCTGTCCCCGTGCACTAAAGCAGGGGATAGCGCATCTCCTAATCTATCATACCTGCGGTGCGGGTGTTCTAACGGTGGCGATGGGAGGGCGGGAACATAGCGCATGTACTATTTCTAGTACAGCGCTCACCATTGAAACCTAATTTATGAACGGTCAGCATCGCTGACCGTTCCGCCGCCTGCAGCTGTCGACTTCGACAGCTGCAAACGGCGATGCCCTATGCCTACAGCAGGGACAGCGCTGTCCCTGCTGCTGGCTCTGAGCTGCGCTGGGATCTCGCGTGAGTAGCGAGATCCCGGGCATGCGCAGTGAGCCAGCCGGGGGAGAAGCAGACAGTGCGTCAGTGTTAACTGACGCGCTGTCAGCTGGAGGGGACATCGCTGGAGGGGGAGTTAGCGCTCCCCCGCTTCGGCGACAAGATCTTAGTAGATCTTGTCGGTGTCCCCTCCTGCTTCGCCTCGCATGAGGTGAAGCAGGGAGTGTTATAGTGGCGCTCTTAGAGCCGCTATAATAAATCTACCCCCCAATCTGTGTGCCATAGTGTGAATTTTGGCTCATTCCATGTGGCATAATGTGTAAGAGGCAAGTACAGTATAAGGGGGTTACTATTGTGTTGCATGATTTGTATAAGGGGTATATGGTGTGGTAAACTTAGGTGACCACATAAAAGGTGCTGAAATGTCTGCCAAGTCTCAGCTTTCAGTATTTTTTTTATGACTGCAGTGCCGCTTTCTACGCAAGTAGCTTAGCACCTTTGGAGGGCACCCGCCAATACATCTCCCTGCATTTTTCCTATGCCGGCCCCCTGCCTTTTCCAGACATATATAATTAGTTGAAAGTATTTACACAAATAGAGACACACCCATAAGCAGACCACCCAACCCGAACACTGGTCATGCCTCCCCCCCCCCCACATTATTAGGTGCTGGCCACAACCCCTATTATTGTGCATAATATAGGCCCTTGATCATTCAGCTCCAGGCCCATTTAGACCTTAATCTGGCTCTGACCCCACTGCATGATCTTCAGGACCCCCACTGCATCAACATCACGACCTCACTGCATCAACATCACAACCCCACTGCATCAACATCACAACACCACTGCATCAACTTCACGACCCCCACTACAACAACATCACGACCCCACTGCAGGAACATCACTACACGCAGCCTTCTAGAGGGGAAGTCCAAAAAAACAAGGACCTATTTCTTTGGCCATTATCAGCTTTATTATAGACATCGTTAAAAGAAGGAATTATTCTATTAGACAAGATGTTCTGTTTCTTCCATAGATCATTGCAACCATCCTGGTGTGTTACTTTTCTGACATGAACCAAGCTTATGATGTGGACATTGTGGGACATATGCCAAAAGGGTAATTACTTTTTTTTTAGATCTAATAATTTGATTTAACATTAAGCAAATAAGCCACTTAATTTATTATTTGATGAGGAATCTGTGTGACTGATATTCATATCAAATGTTAAAATGAGACTTATTTATATATTTTATAGTTTGGAAACAAAGGAGAGAGCATATAGGCCCTTATTCAGATCTGATCGCAGTACAAATTTGTTCTCAAAATGCGCAAAACCATGTGCACTGCAGGTGGGGCAGATGTAACATGTGCAGCGAGTTAAATTTGGGTGGGGTTTGTTGAAACTGAAATCTAAAATGCAGTGTAACAATAATGCAGCCAGTATTTACCCTGCACAGAAACAAAATAACTCACACAGATCTAAATCTCTGCACATGTTACATCTGCCCCACCTGCAGTTAGCATGGTTTTGCCCTTTTTGAGAACAAATTTTTACTGCGATCAGATCTAAATAAGGGCCCTAATTTTGTGATGCCATGCAAATGTGTAAGCAGGTCAGCCCTGCTCCTGTTCTGACAGCAGGTCCCCAATCTGCATTAGACTCTGGGTAATGGGTGCACTTTGCAACCAAACCTTAGCTGCAAAAGCCCTACCCCTGCTCTCTCCGATTGGTCAGAGCTTATCAAGACTATAGAGAGATGCTACTGTAATCAGGGAGATCTGCCAGTCACTGATGCCAGATGATACATGGGGGTGGTGCTAACAAGAGGGGGCGGGGACACCTGTCTTACGTGCCCTAGGCTTCCCCAACTCGCCAGCCCTGCATAGTCTGACTATAGCAATTTACAGTAGAATCAGTTCCTCATTCCCTGGCTGATTTATTTGCTAGCAAAGAAATACTGTTGATGACATCTCTGTACCTTCATCATATCATTTCAGAATACCACTTCCGCGGAGTCCACCAATGGATATTATGAAATATGTTGTAGTGGAAGCATTCAGCGTGGCATTGGTTGGATACAGTGTGTCTATATGTCTTGCTTACAATTCAGCCAAAAGATTCAAATACCCTGTGTGTGAAAATCAGGTAGAATTATAATGATGTCTTGCAGATATGTATAATGTTATGTGATATTACAAAGTCTATAGACCAGTGGTGATATTGCCATGTTATCATACCATTTGCTTTTGAACAGTTATTTGATTTTGGTGAAATCAGTTTGTACAGTGTTTTTTAAAGACTATGGAACCTTTAAATACAGATTGGTGCCTTTAGTCCGGGCAGCTGCCATGTGTGAATGACCCATAACAGTTTTGTTGATATGCATAGGAATCCAATCATTCTAAGCTATATAGATTCAGTGTACAGATAATAAATAATAGCTCTGAAAGAATGGATATAAGTCATCTATAAATACTGTGTAAAGGTGGGCTGGAGCAAAAATAACCCTATTCCCGGTGCCGGCGCCACCACTAGGCAGATTTAGGCATTTGCCTGTGGGAGCTGCCCACTAGAGTGCGGTACTGAGTTGAAAAGAAGCATGAAAGCAGCTGTGCGGGGAGCAGGAAAGCAGCCGCCCGCCCATTGATCATACCAGCCGGCCTGGGGCACTGCCTTCAGGGAAAAGTAAGGTCTCTCCCCCACACTATCAGCACACCCTCCTGCCCCCAGCCATGAGTAGCACTCCCCACACACCCCGTGCGGCAGCCGTTGGTAGCTCCCTGTAAAGTAACTGTGGCTGCACCCCCTCCCCTTCGTGGAGCATGGGCAGCGGCTGACTAACGCCCCCCCCCCTCCCCGCACGTAAAGCAGGTCAGCGTTTTTAGGGAGCCTCCTTAGTACTCATCTAGGAACCCCCCAATTTTTACAAATAAAATTTCCTTGAACACTTATAATAAGATATTATTCAAACCCATTAAAAATACATTACATTTCTTTATACATCACAGATATAGCAGAATGATTTCGGATTGTATTCAGACTTCCTGGTTCCATATGGGTACAAAATTGACTGCATCCACTTTGTATAACATCACCCAATGCGTTTTGTCACATAGGAATTCTTCAGGGGTATCTTAAAAAAATAATTGAAATGTCTTGGATTTATACAAATATATAACAAATGTATGCAGCCTTAATTGTTCACAATCAACATTTACAATACTTAGTAAAAAAAAAAACTAAGTAAAGCATTATATGGATTGGACTGAAAGCTTCACATAAATTAACAATAGGACAAAAATCTTTTTTTTTTTTTTAAACAGTGTATAAGTTATATTGGCCAATTTCAGGGCTTTTTTTTTAATAAAGTGACTCCCCAGTCTCCTGGTTGTTTTTTAGACACACATTTGTCTAACCTATTGTCCACATACGCTCAGTGGCCAAATTATTATGACCGCTTGACACTTATACGCAGATCCGCCTTAACTTCACGTTGTTGCCGCTAGAGGGCGAGATAGCTATAAAAAGGGAATGCAGGACAAGTGAAGCATCAATTGCACTGTGTTGCTTGCGAAGAAATGGGCAAAAAACGTGATTTAACTGAGTTTGAACGCAGGATTACTGTAGGCGCTGGAACCTTCGGAACCAGTATCAGCAAAACGGCTGCACTTGTGAAGTGTTCGAGAGCAGCAGTTATTAATGTTTACAGAGAGTGGACTACCAAGCAGAAAATCGGGTCTCAACATCAGGCTTGTGGTCGTCACAGGCTACTGAATGCTTAATCTGAAAGGAGACTTGCCAGAGTTGTCCTGTCCAACAGAAGAGCAACAGTACGTCAAATTGCGGGGAATGTTAATCAAGGAAAAACTGTGAAGGTCTCTGACCGAACTGCTCACCGCACATTACACTGTATAGGCTATGGAAGCCGACGACCTGTTCGAAAGCCTCTACTGTCTGCCTTGAACAAGAGCAGACGTCTCCAGTTCACAAAGGAGCACAAGGATTGGACAGTAGATGACTGGAAAAGGGTCATGTGGTCCGATGAATTGCGTTTTCAATTACACCATGCAGATGGCTACACCATGCAGATGGCAGGGTGCGAATATGGAGAAAACAGCACGAAAGCCTGGACCCCAACTGCATTGCCACAACACTTCAAGCTGGTGGAGGCCATATTATGGTTTAGGGCAGTGTTTTTCAACCTTTTTACCTTGCGGCACACTAAATAAGATTTTAAAATGGCCAAGGCACACCATGAGATCCCCACAGGGCAAAATACATTGGCCCCCACAGGAAAAAAAACAAACCTATTGGCCCCCATATAAATAAAAAATCACACTGGTCTCCACAGGTAACACAAATAAAATACATTGGCCCTTTACATGAAAAGAAGAGACCAGTAAATAAAAGTTGAACTGGTGGTGGCTATAAACTGGTTTGGGCATCTCTAGATCTGGGGGCACACTTGGGAACAGCTCAAGGCACACTAGTGTGCCACGGCACAGTGGTTGAAAAACACTGGTTTAGGGGATGTTTTCTTTGCATTGTATGGTTCCTTTGATTCCTGTGGAACAACGTCTGAATGGCCAAGGGTATTTGAGTGTTATCGCAGATCAAGTACATCCTGTTATGTTAATGGTGTACCCTGCCAGGGATGGATACTTCCAGCAGGACAGTGCTCCCTGTCATAAATCTGGCATTGTCCGCGGATGGTTCGAAGAGCATGACCGAGACTTTACCTTGCTTAGTTGGCCTGCACAATCACCAGATCTCAATCCAATTGAGAATCCGTAGGAGGAGATCGAACGGGCCATCAGGCAGCTGGATCCAGTACCATCAAATCTTAAGGAATTGGTGCAGTTCATCGGATATGGTCTCAAATTCCTCATACCACCTACCAACATCTCATAGAGTCCATGCCAAGAAGAATCCATGCAGTATCAAGGGCAAAAGGTGGTCCAACATTGAGGAGGTGGTCATAATAATTTGGCCACTCAGTGTGTATGCAGTGTAATCTGCTGACACGATAGAACACTGACTTTCCCATATTTGCTGCAGTATTTCACTATACTCCAGCATACTATAGTCATAGGACACCTATTAACAACATGTATAAATCACCATTAGTGATCTAATGAACTAGAATTATATTGGATTACTTTCCTTGAACATACTTATAATGCAATAACACATTATACCAGCTCCAATGGATATCCTTATTTAGCGGTGTATTCTGGGATGGCTTCCTTCCTCCCTAATTAAACCGTATTTTACTTTAAGTGAATAGCTTGATAGTGTGGTACAATTCATTTTGGGCAATATATAACTGAAGTGAATAGCAGTTTATTTAAGTATATAACTTAGTAATAGTTCAGTTAATTTTATAAAATAAAATACTTACATTAATAACAGATTACTTACGTGTAACACTAAAGCTTGGTACACATCACGGTAGATATATCAATTGATCGGGAGATATATTTCTAGACGGATCGGTAGCATGTTCTCCACACACACTGCCCGATCCGCCTGGACAGACATCACAATTCAAATGCGTACGCCCATTGAGCTGTCGATCACCATCGGCTCCCGCAGCGGGTGTATGTATGTTCAGCGAGTCGCCCTTACACACAGACCGATACGCCAATATATGTATTATGTTCTATTGGTAATTTAGGTGGTGTTGCTGTCTAATTTATATAATTATTTTCTTTACTTAGTTTTCCTACTAAGCCAGATGTATCAATCTTTAAAAAGTGATTAAATGTAGAGTGATAAACAACCAGCCAATCAGCTCCTAGCTGTCATGGCACAGGCTGGGTTTGAAAAATGACAGATATGAGCTGGTTGGCTGGCTGTTTACCAATCTCCATTTTATAATTTTTGAAGCTTAGTACATCTGGCCACAAGTATTGTACCCGTTTGCCGACTAGGGATATAGTAATTGGGTCACCAGCATGATGATCGACAGTCTTTAGCTCGACATGGGTTAGGTTGACAGGGTCATTAGGTCAACAAGGTTATTAGGTCGACAGGTGGTATTTCATACCCTACCGTCCACTAGGGTGTTCTGGGAGAATAAAATAGTGTGCCGAGAGTAGCGAGGCACCGTGCCCGAAGCATGGCAAGTGCAGCGAGCCATGTGAGGGGACGCGGTGCTACCTTTCTGTGTCCATGTCAACTGCGTTGACATTTGGGACAAAAAAATTGAAAAAAAAACCCCATGTCGACCTTTTGACTGTCTACCGAATGACCCTGTCGACCTTATGACCCTGTCGACCTAACCCATGTCAACCTAGACTCATGTTGACCTACACTCATGTCAACCTAAATGCATGTCGACCTAATGGTGTCGACCTAATGACTGTCGACCAACATTGTGGTGACCTAATGATCCACACCCGCGGACTGTTATGACTGCATATTTTTGTTACATCTTTGAATAACTCTGAGAGGTTGATTTTCATTTTTAAGACACCCCTTGTGTGATGAAACGGCTAATAATTGTGTATCCATAAGGGACCTGCAAGTCTGAGACAACATGAAATCATTATCCTACAGTATATCTGTGATGTACACAGAACCATTTGAATGTGTTTTTAACCCCTTCCCGACATTTGACGTACATTTACGTCATGGTCGGGAAGCACTTCCCGACACATGGCGTAAATGTACGTCATGGATTTAAACTGTCACCGCGTCTATAGACGCGGTGACAGTTTCAACATGTCTGCTGTCCCTGACAGCAGACATGTCCGTGCATGCCCAGGGGGGGCTGCGATGCCGCCCCCCCGTCGGCGATCGCTGTGATTGGCTGTTCAGTGTGAACAGCCATTCACAGCGTTTTCCTGTGTCACCGGCGAATAACGTTCGCCGGTGACACGGGATCAGAGGTGATTGGTGCTGTAAAGTACAGCACCAATCACCGCGGGGTGTAAGGGTGACACTGGTGTCACCCCACCTCACCCCGCCCGCCCCCAAAGGCCGTGATTGGTCCGTCGGACCGACGGACCAATCACAGCCAAGGAGGGGGATTTAAACTAACGGTGACTGCACTGCAGACGCCATTCCGGTCTGGAATAGCGTGCAGTGCGGTCACCGTACCCCCCTGCCGCCATACTGACCAGAACCTTGCTCCATACTTGCTCCATACTTACCTGATCGCTGCTTCATCACTGCTTCCTGGATCCTGTTGCTACTTGTGCCTTCCTGTGAAATTGTGCTGCTGCAGTGTACTAGCTAGATAGAGAGATAGATAGAGAGATAGAGAGAGATAGAGAGATAGAGAGAGATAGAGAGAGATAGAGAGAGATAGAGAGAGAGATAGTGTCAGAGAGTGCTATATTTTGTGCTGCTGCAGTGTGATATAGTTATAGATAGAGAGAGAGAGATAGAGAGAGAGAGATAGATAGAGATGCCTAGTGACATAGTGCTATATTTTGTGCTGCTGCAGTGTAATAGTTATAGAGAGATAGAGAGAGATAGAGAGAGAGAGATAGAGAGAGATAGTGACAGATTGTGCTATATATTTTTTATATAACTGACTGCTGCCCCCTCCTTTTGTGCTGATCAGTATAAATTAACTGATCAGCAACTTTTTGGGGGCGCAGGTTTTTTTTTATATATAGATATACCTGTCAGTGCTGCTGCTGCAGTGTCATAGAGTGATAGATAGTGAGAGATAGAGAGATAGAGAGAGATAGTGACAGAGAGTGATAGAGAGTGCTAAATTTTGTGTCTGCTGCCCCCGCCTTTTGTGCTGATCACTATATCTGAGGTGATCAGCAACTTTTTTGGGGGTACAGAGGTTTTTTTTTTTTTATATATACCTGTCAGTTGCACCAAAGGTTGTGCACCTGCTGCACCTCACTGGTAATCAGTGTCGCATCACTGATCACCTTTTTTTTTTGTGTGTGTGCTGTGGGGTCTTTTTTTAATTTTTTTTTTACACACACTGTGATTTTGTGGGTGTCCTGTGGCCGCTGTGCGCTGATCAGTGACGTACATCACTGATCATCTTTTTCGGCACAGGGTTGATCTATTTTTTTTTTTTTTTTGATCAAATTCCTGTTGCCTTTGAGCGCTGTTCAGTGACAGACGTTACTGACCAACATCTGTGCTCAATTTTTGGCGCAGGACCTTTTTTTTTTTTTTAACCCCTTAAATTTTTTATTTTTAACCCCTTCATTTTTTTTTTTTTTATTGGTATAAAGTATTTTTTTTTTTCTGCACCACATACACACTACACACTACATACCCCCCGGATTGAAATAAAGTTTGTACCCCCCCCTACACTATACACGTGTTGAAACATTTCACTACCAGTAACACAAAAATAAAAATGGCATCCCAAATGTCCTCCCAAATGTCCTCCCAGTCATCCAGGAGAATGTATTCAGTGGAGGAGGCATATGCCATGCTTGCTTCTGACTCTGACACAGCCAGTGATGCAAGCGGGGAATTTGAAGGATTTGCCTTAAGCTCCTCTTCCTCCTCTGGTGATGAGGGACCCCCTCAAAGACGCCCCCGTAGAGCAGCTGAGACCCCCCCCCCCAATAATTGATCTCGTATGGACCCCACCACCAGACAATTTTGAGCCCCAGGTTCCTGAGTTTTTGGCCATGCCAGGAATCCAATTTGATTCCACAGGTCTCAGAGAAATTGACTTTTTCAAATTATTTTTCTCTGATGATTTTATAAATTTAATGGTGGACCAAACTAATTTATATGCCCAGCAGTTTATTGCTCAAAACCCCACGTCATCATTTGCTAGGTGGACCCCTGTAGATGCAGTAGAGATGATGACGTTTTGGGGTCTGGTGTTTCATATGGGCATAGTAAAAAAGCCAGAAATTAGGCAATATTGGAGTACAGATGTTCTGTACAGTACTCCATTTTACCGTATGGCCATGACCCGGACTCGATTTGAGACAATTCTTAAATGTATACATTACACCGATAATGCACAGTGCCCACCCAGAGATGATCCCACCTTTGACCGGCTATTCAAAGTCAGGCCGGTCATTGATCATTTCAGTGCCAAATTTGAAGAGGTGTACATCCCTGAAAAATTTATTTGTATCGACGAGTCCCTTATACATTTTAAAGGAAGGGTTAAATTCCGCCAGTACCTTACCAGTAAGAGGGCAAGGTATGGCATAAAAATGTATAAACTGTGTGAAAGCACCTCAGGGTACACCCACAGGTTTAGGGTTTATGAAGGGAAGGATTCAAGAATTGAACCGCCAGAATGCCCCCCCTCCCTCGTAGGTGTTAGTGGGAAAATTGTCTGGGATTTAGTGCACCCCTTCCTGGATAAAGGTTATCACCTCTATGTGGATAACTTTTACACCAGCATCCCCCTGTTTAAGGCCCTTGGTTCAAGAGGTACAGCAGCTTGCGGTACTGTGCGCAAGAACCAAAGAGGCCTCCCAAAAACGCACATTGCCCAAGTAATGAGAAGGGGTGAAAGCAGGGGAATATGCAACGAAAATATGTTGTTGGTCAAATATAAGGACAAGAGGGATGTCCTTATACTGACAACAATTCACGGAGACAGTACCACCTCCATCCCTGTACGAGGTACCAGTACCCACACCTCCAAACCTAATTGTATCCTGGATTACAATAGGTACATGGGCGGAGTTGATCTTTCAGATCAGGTACTGAAGCCGTACAGTGCCCTGCGGAAAACAAAAATCTGGTACAAGAAGGTGGCCGTGTATATCATCCAGATGGCACTGTATAACGCTTACGTGCTATTCCGTTCTACCGGCCAGAGGGGGACATTTATGCACTTTCAAGAGGAAGTCATAAAGGGCCTAATATTTGGGAACCAGCAGGCAGAGGGCCCCAGTACTTCAAGTACTGGTCCCCGTATTGTACCAGGGCAGCATTTTCCTGATGAAATCCCCTCCACTGGAAAAAAGGGCAGGACACAAAAAAGGTGCAAAGTTTGCTATAAAAAGGGAATAAGAAAGCAAACTATTTTCCAGTGTGACACTTGCCCCGACAAACCCGGCCTATGTATAAAGGAGTGTTTTAAAATATACCACACATCTATGGAATATTAGGTTCATAATTTCACCGTGCTTCGGGGGTCTTGCTAATGCCACATAGCACCCACCATTCATTCCACCAGAATCTGAGCCGCAAAATCCAAAAATCACTCCTTCCCTTCTGAGTCCTGCCATGCACCCAACTGGTATTTTTTGGTCACATGTGAGGCATTGCCGTACTTGGGAGAAATTGGGGCACAGATTTTGGGGTGCTTTTTCTCCTTCATTCCTTGTGAAAATGAAAAATTTTGAGCCAGAACTGCATTTTTGTGTAAAAAAATGTAATTTTTCATGTTCACTGCCCACTTGTATCAAAATTGGTGAAACCCCTGGGGGTTTGAAATGTACACTATACCCCTAGATGAATTCCCTGAGGGGTGTAGTTTGCAAAATGGGGTGACTTGTGGGGGGGTTCCACTGTATTGGTGCAACATAGCACCCACCATTCATTCCACCAAAATCTGTGCTGCAAAATCCAAAAATCACTCCTTCCCTTGTGAGTCCTGCCATGCACCCAACTGGTACTTTTTGGTCACATGTGAGGCATTGCCGTACTTGGGAGAAATTGGGGCACATATTTTGGGGTGCTTTGTCTCCTTCATACCTTGTGAAAATTAAAAATTTTGAGCCAGAACTGCATTTTTGTGTAAAAAAATGTAATTTTTCATGTTCACTGCCCACTTGTATCAAAATTGGTGAAACCCCTGGGGGTTTGAAATGTACACTATACCCCTAGATGAATTCCCTGAGGGGTGTAGTTTGCAAAATGGGGTCACTTGTGGGGGGGTTCCACTGTATTGGTGCTTTGGGGGTCTTGCTAATGCGACATAGCACCCACCATCATTCCACCAGAATTTGTGCTGCAAAATCCAAATATCACTCCTTCCCTTCTGAGTCCTGCCACTTTTTGGTCACACATGAGGCATTGCCGTACTCGGGAGAAATTGGGGCACAGATTTTGGGGTGCTTTTTCTCCTTCATTCCTTGTGAAAATGAAAAATTTTGAGCCAGAACTGCATTTTTGTGTAAAAAAATGTAATTTTTCATGTTCACTGCCCACTTGTATCAAAATTGGTGAAACCCCTGGGGGTTTGAAATGTACACTATACCCCTAGATGAATTCCCTGAGGGGTGTAGTTTGCAAAATGGGGTGACTTGTGGGGGGGTTCCACTGTATTGGTGCAACATAGCACCCACCATTCATTCCACCAAAATCTGTGCTGCAAAATCCAAAAATCACTCCTTCCCTTCTGAGTCCTGCCATGCACCCAACTGGTACTTTTTGGTCACATGTGAGGCATTGCCGTACTTGGGAGAAATTGGGGCACATATTTTGGGGTGCTTTGTCTCCTTCATACCTTGTGAAAATTAAAAATTTTGAGCCAGAACTGCATTTTTGTGTAAAAAAATGTAATTTTTCATGTTCACTGCCCACTTGTATCAAAATTGGTGAAACCCCTGGGGGTTTGAAATGTACACTATACCCCTAGATGAATTCCCTGAGGGGTGTAGTTTGCAAAATGGGGTCACTTGTGGGGGGGTTCCACTGTCTTGGTGCTTGGGGGGTCTTGCTAATGCGACATAGCACCCACCAAAATTCCACCAGAATCTGAGCTGTAAAATCCAAAAATCACTCCTTCCCTTCTGAGTCCTGCCATGCACCCAACTGGTATTTTTTGGTCACATGTGAGGCATTGCCGTACTCGGGAGAAATTGGGGCACAGATTTTGGGGTGCTTTTTCTCCTTCATTCCTTGTGAAAATGAAAAATTTTGAGCCAGAACTGCATTTTTGTGTAAAAAAATGTAATTTTTCATGTTCACTGCCCACTTGTATCAAAATTGGTGAAACCCCTGGGGGTTTGAAATGTACACTATACCCCTAGATGAATTCCCTGAGGGGTGTCGTTTGCAAAATGGGGTCACTTGTGGGGGGGTTCCACTGTATTGGTGCTTGGGGGGTCTTGCTAATGCGACATAGCACCCACCAAAATACCACCAGAATCTGAGCTGCAAAATCCAAAAATCACTCCTTCCCTTCTTAGTCCTGCCATGCACCCAACTGGTATTTTTTGGTCACATGTAAGGCATTGCCGTACTCGGGAGAAATTGGGGCACAGATTTTGGGGTGCTTTTTCTCCTTCATTCCTTGTGAAAATGAAAAATATTGAGCCAGAACTGCATTTTTGTGTAAAAAAATGTAATTTTTCATGTTCACTGCCCACTTGTATCAAAATTGGTGAAACCCCTGGGGGTTTGAAATGTACACTATACCCCTAGATGAATTCCCTGAGGGGTGTAGTTTGCAAAATGGGGTGACTTGTGGGGGGGTTCCACTGTATTGGTGCAACATAGCACCC
Organism: Crinia signifera; assembly: GCF_055691185.1. Lineage (NCBI taxonomy): Eukaryota > Metazoa > Chordata > Amphibia > Anura > Myobatrachidae > Crinia > Crinia signifera. The sequence goes on along the minus strand of NC_139221.1, from coordinate 40,867,995 downwards.
ACCATTCATTCCACCAAAATCTGTGCTGCAAAATCCAAAAATCACTCCTTCCCTTCTGAGTCCTGCCATGCACCCAACTGGTACTTTTTGGTCACATGTGAGGCATTGCCGTACTCGGGAGAAATTGGGGCACAGATTTTGGGGTGCTTTTTCTCCTTCATACCTTCTGAAAATGAAAAATTTTGAGCCAGAACTGCATTTTTGTGTAAAAAAATGTAATTTTTCATTTTCACTGCCCACTTGTATCAAAATTGGTGAAACCCCTGGGGGTTTGAAATGTACACTATACCCCTAGATGAATTCCCTGAGGGGTGTAGTTTGCAAAATGGGGTCACTTGTGGGGGGGTTCCACTGTCTTGGTGCTTGGGGGGTCTTGCTAATGCGACATAGCACCCACCAAAATTCCACCAGAATCTGAGCTGCAAAATCCAAAAATCACTCCTTCCCTTCTGAGTCCTGCCATGCACCCAACTGGTATTTTTTGGTCACATGTGAGGCATTGCCGTACTCGGGAGAAATTGGGGCACAGATTTTGGGGTGCTTTTTCTCCTTCATTCCTTGTGAAAATGAAAAATTTTGAGCCAGAACTGCATTTTTGTGTAAAAAAATGTAATTTTTCATGTTCACTGCCCACTTGTATCAAAATTGGTGAAACCCCTGGGGGTTTGAAATGTACACTATACCCCTAGATGAATTCCCTGAGGGGTATAGTTTGCAAAATGGGGTCACTTGTGGGGGGGTTCCACTGTATTGGTGCTTGGGGGGTCTTGCTAATGCGACATAGCACCCACCAAAATTCCACCAGAATCTGAGCTGCAAAATCCAAAAATCACTCCTTCCCTTCTGAGTCCTGTCATGCACCCAACTGGTATTTTTTGGTCACATGTGAGGCATTGCCGTACTCGGGAGAAATTGGGGCACAGATTTTGGGGTGCTTTTTCTCCTTCATTCCTTGTGAAAATGAAAAATATTGAGCCAGAACTGCATTTTTGTGTAAAAAAATGTAATTTTTCATGTTCACTGCCCACTTGTATCAAAATTGGTGAAACCCCTGGGGGTTTGAAATGTACACTATACCCCTAGATGAATTCCCTGAGGGGTGTAGTTTGCAAAATGGGGTGACTTGTGGGGGGGTTCCACTGTATTGGTGCAACATAGCACCCACCATTCATTCCACCAAAATCTGTGCTGCAAAATCCAAAAATCACTCCTTCCCTTCTGAGTCCTGCCATGCACCCAACTGGTACTTTTTGGTCACATGTGAGGCATTGCCGTACTCGGGAGAAATTGGGGCACAGATTTTGGGGTGCTTTTTCTCCTTCATACCTTCTGAAAATGAAAAATTTTGAGCCAGAACTGCATTTTTGTGTAAAAAAAATGTAATTTTTCATTTTCACTGCCCACTTGTATCAAAATTGGTGAAACCCCTGGGGGTTTAAAATGTACACTATACCCCTAGATGAATTCCCTGAGGGGTGTAGTTTGCAAAATGGGGTCACTTGTGGGGGGGTTCCACTGTATTGGTGCTTGGGGGGTCTTGCTAATGCGACATAGCACCCACCAAAATTCCACCAGAATCTGAGCTGCAAAATCCAAAAATCACTCCTTCCCTTCTGAGTCCTGCCATGCACCCAACTGGTATTTTTTGGTCACATGTGAGGCATTGCCGTACTCGGTAGAAATTGGGGCACAGATTTTGGGGGGCTTTGTCTCCTTCATTCCTTGTGAAAATGAAAAATTTTGAGCCAGAACTGCATTTTTGTGTAAAAAATTTAATTTTTCATTTTCACTGCCCAGTTGGACCACAATTGGTGAAACCCCTGGGGGTTTGAAATGTACACTATACCCCTAGATGAATTCCCTGAGGGGTGTAGTTTGCAAAATGGGGTCACTTGTGGGGGGGTTCCTAAATTTTAGCATCTTATGGTGCCTAGAAACCTACATGGTGCCTAAAAAATAATCTCATAAAAAGGAGGCTCCAAAATCAAGTAGGTGCTCCTTCTATTATGAAGCCTGTGGTTTGGTCAACGTGCACACTAGGGCCACATATAGGATATTTATGAAAACAAAAGATTTGGGGGAATCAATTTTTAGTCACATTTCTCTAGTAAAATGTACTGTGTTCCTTAGAAAAATGTATTAAAATTGCAAATCTGCAAAAAAAATGAAATTTTGAAATTTAACCTACACTTTGTTTTAATTCCTGTGAAACACCTAAAGGGTTAACAAACTTCCAAAATGCTGTTTTGAATACTGTGAGGGGTGCAGTTTTTGAAATGGCATCATTTATGGGGGTGTCTCACATACAAGTCCCTCAAAGTCACATCAGAACTGAACTGGTCCCTAAAAAAATCAGTGTTTGAAATTTTCTTGAAAATTTGAGAATTTGCTATTCATATTGTAAGCCTCCTAGTGTCCAAAAAAATTAAAAGGAAGTTGAAATAATGATGGAAACATAAAGTAGACATATGGTCTATGTTAGTTATTAACTATTTTGAGTGGTAAGATTATTTGTCTCACAAGCAGAAAATTTAACATTTTGCAAATCGCTAAATTTTCCATTTTTTCACGACATTTTGGTATTTTTCACAAAAAAACACAGACTGTATCGACCCAAATTTACCACTAATTTGAAGTACAATGTGTCACGAAAAAAAAATCTCAAAATCACTGGGATAAGTAAAAGCAAAAAAAAGTTATCCCCACTTAAGTGAGACATGTCAGATTTGAAAAAAATGGCTCTGTCAGGAACGCAAAAACTAGCTCTGTCAGGAAGGGGTTAAAATGCCGTATTATATTATAAGTGCACTCTTTTTTTTAATTAATAATCATCATGTATAGGAAATATATGTAAATGTTAGGTGGTCCCTAAATGACTATAAAGGGCACTCTCTAAAAACACATTTTTTACTTTAATTACACCAGCTCCTTTTTGGCAAGGGATCATTGTATGTGTCTGTGCATGTATGTATGTATGTATGTATGTATGTATGTATGTATGTATTGAATCCACATCAGCATGTACGGAGAGATTAATTATACGCATATATAAAATATTTGTTACCGCACCTATTTGACTTCTTGTGCATATATTCTTTGTTAAGCCGAGGACCCGTCTGTGTGGTTAGCTGATGACATCACAGACTAATCGTAGTCACTGACAAACACAATGTTAATTACAATCAGGTTTCATTTGGATATAGTAATTGTTTGAGGCCTCACCCCTCCTGCACGCATTACTGGTGCTAACTTAGACCTAGGACACAGTATCAGATTATCCCGGACACCATCGGCCAGCTGCGTGAAATCTCTGTCCTCCGATGGGGATCCTTGCCCCCGTCCCAACCCCGAAACATGCATCTGAGCATCCGCATGGTGCATCTTTGCGACAATGGCCGCACCATGGCAGGTGTAGTGTCCCCATCTGAGTATGGCCTGATATGTGCGCATTTCAGCGTCTTTGTCCACCATCGCTTTTAGCCACACGCCTGCGACACAAACACGGGATGCATGCGCTCCAGTACGTCCATCATCACTGCTGTGACCAACTAGCAGTCAGGTCCACACTATGAAACTTGGTCGCAAACTTCCACTCACAGCAATTGTTATCTAGTATACTAGAACTATCTCCTGATAATATGCCATTGATATGCTTCTTATGTATGTTACAGGAACTCTTCGCACATGGACTCAGCAATATCATTCCCTCATTTTTCTGTTGTATACCAAATGCTGGAGCCCCTGGCCGTACATATCTACTGTACAACAATGGAGCAAAGACACAGGTTGGTTAGCACCTTGTATTATTGTCATATTTGCCTACGTTTTTTACTCCTCTCCAGGAGTAGCCTAGAGAGGAGACCAGATACTACATGTCAGGGTGCCGGGTGAGGCTGAAGGCACCAAGCCCCGCCTCCATGCCAGTCAACCGCGGCAATTCGTGGGTCCACGGATTGGAGGAGGGGCAAAAATGACATAAAATTACATGATTAATGTAATTTTAGCCCCGCCCCCTCGTCACAGACCCATACAATCTTGTATTTGGTGCGGGGGGCAATGCAGGAGACTTACTCACCATCCCGGGGTTATTTGATTTTTGGGAGCCTACCAGCCATTCAGGGAGGGAAATTTGCCACTTTAAACACATTGGGCCTAATTCATATTCATAAGGAAACCTGATGGTTTGCATACAAATGAGTTTGAAGAAACTCAGGGAGCCCAAGGTGTGCTCCCACCACCACCAGTGCTGTGCCTAAACACGTGCAAAGGGGGCAGCCGTACGAACGTGTGGGCCCTCTCCCAAAGGAGAAAGGCCCCATGGTTCCCCTAACCCCCCTCAACCATAAGGCCGAGGAAGGGAAAAAAGGGATCGGTGGGTCCTCTTCGCCGAAGCTCAGAGGGACCCGCTTTTCCTCCACCCCCGGAAGGGTTTCGGACGGTGGGTCCTCCGCACCCGAAGGTTTGGAGAGACCCGCTTAGGCTTCCCTCCGCCTTGCGGCTCGGGGTTGCCCTCGAGGGGACCGGGACTCTCCCCAAAAGGTGAAGAGTCCCAGCCACGTTTGGGGAACGGAAGGCCTGTTAGGGACAGCCGCACTACCCAAATCAAAAAAACGTGACAAACTAACGAAAAACGTGAAGTGCTCAAAAGTGCAAATCAAAAAAATGAAATAAAAGAGGCCCTAGCCAGAAGGCCGGGGTGGGGGTGTAAAAAATTGTCCTACCCCATCCAAAAGGACGAGGTAAGGACGTGTAGCCTAACCTAGAGGGAAGTGCGCAGTGTGTGTGCCATTCAGTGCATGGTGCTGGACATCACCAGTGCAAATCAGGCACCCCCGAGTTTCCCCGGGGGCACAGTGCAGCCTCGGGCTCCAGGCAGCCGACCATTCAGCGTCCGACCAAGCTTTTCTCCGTCTCACCAGCAGGCATTTTCCAGCCCCCGGCATGGGAATGGGTACTCCACTGGGCTTTTCGAAAGACTCCCTTAGGGGCTGCACCCCCCTCGGAAGAGCAATCTACTCAGTCCCAGTGTTTCTCCGCTCCCAGGGTTAAGATACTAGGCTGAGCTTTTCGCTGTGCCCAGGCTGGTGGTTAGCCAACCTGGACCAATCTACTCGGTCTCAGCTTTTCTCCGCTCCCTGGGAATGGATACTAGACTGAGCCTTTCGCTGACTCATCCTTCGGGGGCTACGAACCCCGTCAAGAGAGTCAATCTACTAGGCCCAGTGTTTCTCCCCCCCTCTTACCAGTGGATTTACGGAAACAACACCTCCTACCAAAGGCAGAGGTGAAGATACTTAGTGAGACTTTTCACTGCTCCCGGGAAAAAACAGAGGGGTCCCACACCCTCCGCCCATCAGAGCAGCTACTCAGTCCCACCTTTCTCTATTCTCTGCCAGAAGCCAGTCCATACCCACTGATAAGAACAGATACTACACTTGATCTTAGCCAAAAGGCCGAGAAGCGATGGTTTGCATACAAATACGATGTTTAAGGGTCTGCGCCGGTGCAGAATGTGCGGTATTGCCCGCAGCCCCCTGTTAGCTGCTGCATGATTGACATCCTGCAGCAATTGGAGGAGAGCATCACCCCTATTTTGAAGGTGTCTGTGTCATCGGATGCAAGCTTCCTGGACCTGGGTGTTTGTATCCTGAGGTCAGCCCGAGTAAAGTTCATTTTACGCCGGTGTTGTGCGACTTACACAACATAAAAAATAAGGTATTTGCATAACAGTGTGAGCTGCTGGTGGGTAAAGTAGGTGTGGCTACTACTGTAGGACAGAAGCGGCAGCAGCCAATGGTATTACAGCAGCCACTGATGACTACCATTTCTCAGCAGCTGTCGGTGGAGTGGTGCGGTGCAGTTCGAATGAGGAGGGAAACAGGAAGCTGGAGACTGAGAGGGAGATTTATCAAAACTTGGAGAAAAATAAAGTACAGGCTGTGAATAGTTGGTACTTTATCTCTCTCTCTCTCTTTGTTTCCCCTTTTTCTCTTTTCAAGCTTTGCTAAATCTCTGTTTTTTTAAAAATTTATATCATATGAACCTCCTCTTGTGGTTACCTGCCACTTCAGTGTGCTTTATATTTGTGCTTGGCATCATGATCGCTGCTGGAAGCAGGACTGTTGGAGCCAGGGCATGTTTTTCTCAGAAGCTGCTGCCATCAAGGAGGCCATGAAGGTCAACAAGGAAGGAACAGAGATGGCATCTGCAGTGCAGTTGAACTCTCTGGGCCTAGCAGCTGCTCTGAGGATACCATTCCATTCATTCTTCAAAACAACCTTGTCCTTGGAGTGATGGCATCCCTGTAATCTCTCGCCTTCATCACGAATAACTAATTGTTCTTATTTGTGAGAAGATCATTATGAGGGAAGAACACAGAGCAGATTTAATGTGTGAAATTCCAAAAATTCATAAATCAAAATAAATCAGTACACATATAAATCATCATATAATCCAACAGGGATCGGCTTTCAGTCTAAAATATTATAGGATTGATAAATAAACATGCCTAGTAAAACACCAGCAGGCTGTTGAGGACTGCAGTAGATGTATATTGTGTCACTGAGGACTGCGGTAGGTGTACAATGTGCTGCAGGTAGGATATGAAAAACGACCGACTGTCCCGCGGGACCGCGCATCGGATCGGTCCACACCAGGACAGAAAATGGCCCAATCACCACACAATCTACATCCAATCGGTCGGAATTGGATCTAGATTGATGGGATCGGACCCTTGTCGTCCTGGTGTGTACCCAGCAAAACGCATATTGCACTGCCGATGTGACCAGCTGACCTGTTAAATACCCACTACAATATGTTTGTCTATTCTTTAGGTGGCCTGTGTGATATCGTGCATCTTGGTCCTCCTGATTATTTATTTTGTAGCACCATTCTTGTGCTGGCTGCCTATGGTAAGTAAAATCCATAGCGCAAATTAATGTTAACCAGTAGGTGGCAATATAGTAAAATATGTTAAGCACTTGTGAAAGGAAGTTATGTCGATAATGCATGTGGTATTGTTTGTTAATGTGTGTAATAGGGATGGCCATCAAAAGGGCTGCATTGTTTTGTTATAGTTTGCCACCGCTTTATATTCTTTGTGATAAAATGAAACCAGCGCTTGTTATTCAGTCAAAGGTTTAAACTATGATGCATGCGAAATGGCCAGATACAGTTTATATAGAACGAGAGCTGCATAGGCTAGAGTGGATTTAAGAGCCTAAGAATTTGTGGGTGACTAATAAAGTTGTTGAAGAAGCAAGGTGCTGTGGGAGAAATCCAAGGCAGCAGGGTCATGGGACTTTGGTCCAATCAGGCAGCTTTGAGGAGGCAGCTGGAGGAGGGGTATATAAGGGATAGCTTGAGGGGTAGCACTTCCTCTTGGAATCCGGATTCCCACCCTCCCTTCCCTCTCTTCTTTCCACCTTTTGTGCTACCTTGCCTTCGGGCTGTCCAAACAATTTATAACAAATTTTAATACTTAAAATAGGCGAGAAGGCGCTCTCGACCAGCAGTCGGGTGAGGTGTCAGGCGGTAGGGTGAGATGTCAGGTGCGGTATGGCCCCCCTTTGCCAGGACGGTGGGCGAGTCCCCGATTGGGCTGGGACGGTGGACACTTCCTGGAAGTGTCCGTGTCATACCTAGAAGGGGCGGTACGCGGTCACGGTGCAGGCTGTACCTCACGTAAGGGGTGGTTTGTTAGATTGGAGCGTCGTAGTCGCTACCATTGGCATTGTTGCTGGTCTCAAGTGCTTTTCTTGGCCATCCCTTTTGATAGACAAATAAGGGTCATACCACCTCAATAAATAATGTGACTAGTTTAAACTTATGCCATGGTTGTCCGAGTCGTTATTTGGGTTAAGTTGTCCTGTGTGATTTATTTCTAGGCATTTAAGTGTAAGTTAAGGTGGTACTTATGTAATATCTGGGCTCCCGGTTTTCTTAAGAGACCGTGTCCCCTCGCGGGGCTCGCTGCACTCGCCACGCTTCGGGCACGGTGGCTCGCTGCGCTCGCCACACTATATAAAATCAACTCCATGCGTAGTTGGATAGTAGGGGTATGAAAAAATGGGGTGCATTTAACATGGGAGTCCAGATAATACATAAGTACCGTTAAGGTATAGGCCAACCAAAATAATTCCTTAGGCAGCTTACACATGCATAAGTAATGCTGTGGTGGGCTAAAAGATCAGGCCGCCCCTAGACACAGCATTGGTGCCTCTCATCTCCCACTGGCGCTGCCCTTGCCATTTAGAAATAGGATAAACAGTTGTTCTGGTGCAGGGAAGACTCTGCATAAACAAAGTTCTCTTCAGCCTCATCCCAACCTGCCTCTTCATCTCCCCTGTGTGTCTTTAGCCTTATTCCACAGTGTATCTCAAACCCTCCCCTACTGTCTCTCCTGCTTACGCACCTCTGTGTCTTCCCAATCCTCCCCCTTCTATCCTTCTTCAGCCTCCTGTCACTCCAGTCCTCACCCTTCCATCTATCCTGTTTCAGCCTGTCTCTCCATCCCACCCATTCTGTCTCTCCAGTTTCAGCCCCCTATCTATCCAGCCCTCCTCCTGCCTCTCCTGCTTCAGCCCCATCTTCCCAGCCCTCCCTCTTCTGTCTCCAGCTTCAGCCATCTGTCTCTCTCTCTCTGGCCCCCCTTCTGTCTCTCCAGCCTTCTACCCCCTGTCTCTCCAGCCATCCCTCTTCTGTCTCCAGCTTCAGCCTTTATCTCTCTAGGCCCCCATTCTGTCTCTACAGCCCCCACATTCTTTCGCTCCAGCTTCAGCCCCCTTTCTCTCCAGCCCGCCCCTGCTGTCTTTCCTGCTTGAGAACACGTTTTTCCAGTCTCTTTCTGTCTCTCTGTCTCCAGCCCCCACCTCCTTCCTGCCCCAGGCCAAGTCACTTACATTCTTGTGTGCATTCTCTTTCTTCTGCTTTTCTGTGTGTTGCGGCCTTTTAACAAAGCTCCGCAATAAAAAAACTAAACTTTATTGCATTGGTGGCACAGGAAGATTAAACAACATTGGCTGCCAGCTCTTCGGAGCCTGCACATTCTTGTGCCCTGCTGATCACTGCAGTGGTACAGATAACAGTTAAAGATAGATTTATTAGCGAGAGTGGAAGCTGGTGCCCAATCTCCAGCAGGTGATGCCTATAGGTCAATCCACCACTGTTGCTATGGTCACAGAGTTTCTCCTTCGTAATGTATTAAGCAGGAGTGACATCATCAACATCATCAACCATTAACAAAGCAGACGATGAATGCAACCATCACACTTGGACTTGCCTCTTCACTCTTCACTCTTCCCCAATCATAAAATAACAGAACCACTTACATTGCTGGGTACTTGTGTATTATCACGGCACCCATGCCCGCAGATCGCATCGTATGCAAATTGTATGCAAATATCACATGCAATTTCTACGATTTGCATACAATTTGCATACGATGCGATTTAGCACACCACCACTATCCAACTCAGCCCCGCAAGGGGATGCGGAATACATGTCAAGTAATCCACGTCCCCTTGCGGGGCTCACTGCGCACGCCACACTTCGGGCTCGTTTTACACGTCCCCTCGCGGGGCTCGCCACACTTTGGGCTCGGTGGCTCGATATGCTCACCACACTTTATAAAATCAACTCCACACCGACGTGGATAGTGGGGGTATGAACAGGTCAGGAGGAGGCATACCACATCCCCTCGCGGGGCTCGCTGCGCTTGCCACGCTTCGGGCTGACGTGGCTAGTTACATAGGCTATATTTCTGGGGACAAAGGAAGGAGCATAGTGTGATAATCCAGTTAGTCAATTCATTAGCGACTAGTGACATTACTGCAGTGACTATAATCAACAATTTTGTGGACCGCGAATGTTAATGATAAATATAGTCCATATGAATTGCTAATTGGTTGCAGCTTATAAATATTAAACTCTCAAATCTCTGCCGCTGCTGTTTGTAGGATTTGGGGAACATGTATTAAAGATGACTGTCCTTTGTTTCCTTTGCAGTCTGTTTTGGCAAGTATAGTAGTTGTGGGATTGAAGGGAATGCTCATACAGTTCCGAGACTTGAAGAAATATTGGAACGTTGATAAGTATGATTGGGTAAGTACTGCATGCTGATTGTTTTCCCAACACACCACTTTTGAAGCATTAATGTTGCCCTTAAATGATCAACATATTGTAAAAGAAAAAAAAAATCACATTGTGAAAAGAGATTTGATTTAAAAAAAACACTCCTAATCTCTTGCTCACCAGTTTGTTATTATTGTAATTGTTGAACTGGGAGTAGGCTACTGCGCATACTTCATATTGATTCCTGCAAGGAGGTTTCATTCCTTAACCAAGATGGCTGCCAAACTCACTAATGCGCATGTGTAGAGGCATCGTGTCACTATATCATAGTGTAACTGTGTATGCAGTTGCATAAATACATAGCTCATATGCTCCTAACCAACAGGACCAACAAGATTGTGAAATGATTAAGCTGATATTTAAATAGCTTGTGAATTGAACTTTAAAGATTCAAAGTAGGTGAGGCCGTAGAGAGAAGGCAACATTTGGCGGAACGTGCGTAAGGCGGTAAGTGGATCAGGTAAGTGCATGTATTGGACCAGGATATCATACATGAGATTATTGCAGTGTTTTGTTGAACTCATTTTTCATTAGTGTCAACTAGATTTGTAACTGGGCGGCACCTGTTATTCACCCAGTGTTATTTAAAGTTTGTTACTGGCAACAAGTGGTGTGACTGGGCACTACATTGTCTGAATCTGTTTTGTAGTCAGCAGCGGCGGCTCCAGAGGAGGGGCTGCAGCACAGTCCAAAATTCAAGTCGTGGAGCAACACTAACTGCCAGTGAGTCAGTTTGGAATGGCAGTTGGTGGCAGTTGCCTTGCCTCCCCTGTTTGCTATTTTTTAGCAGGAACTCAGTTCCTGAACGGGATGTGGTCATTTGGTCTACAGCATGATGGTCGCCAGTCATTAGGCCGACACCATTAGGTTGACATGGGTCTATGTCGACATGGGAAAAGGTCGACGTGGTTCTAGGTCGAAAGGTCATTAGTTCGACAGGTCGTTATTTCGATAGGTCATTAGTTCGACAGTGTCTAGGTCGACAGTCAAAAGGTCGACATGGGTTTTTTCACTGTTTTTTAAGCTGACATGTGCCGACAGGTGGTATTTCATGCCCTACCATCCACTAGGGCGTGGTGGGAGAATAAAATAGTGTGCCGAGTGTAGCGAGGCACCATGCACTTTAAACTGTGTCCATGTCCCCTGAGTTGACAATCAGGTAAAAAAAACAGTGAAAAATACCATGTCGACCTTTTGACTGTCGACCTAGACATTGTCGAACTAACGAGCTGTCGAACTAATGACCTTTCGACCTAGAACCATGTCAACCTTTTCCCATGTCGACTTAATGGTGTCGACCTAATGACTGTCGACCATCATGCTGTAGACCATGGGTCCTCAAACTGCGGCCCTCTAGATGTTGTGAAACTACAAATCCCAGCATGCCTTGTCACAGTTTTAACACTCCCTTATAGCAAAACTGTGGCAAGGCATGCTGGGATTTGTAGTTTCACAACATCTGGAGGGCCGCAGTTTGAGGACCCATGCTGTAGACTAAATGATCCCAACCCTCCTGAACCTCTAATTAAATAAGACATCATCAGGAACTAGGTACCTTATCCTGTTCTGGGCCAAAATTTACTTTCCATTGACCCATGAGTATTCAGTTGCGGCCCATTTCACCTTTTTATTTTGGAGTAAAAAAATGACAAAAAAATGCCTGGAAAGTGGCAAGAACATGTGACTTTAACTGAATTGGGCAATTCCCCACATACCCTAATAGAGGCAAAAAGCTCAGATTTTTTTACCTAGGGGGAAAATGGCCACTAATTGATTACCCAACTATTACCTTTATGTATGTTGGCGGACCTGACTTGTTCTTCTCTTTTTGCGCTGCTGTTTGCAATTAGTGGTAGCCATCTTGGGCTTTTTCAAAAACAGATCCAACCTCTTTACTCCTGTTGGAAAAAGAGCGCTATATAAATAAAACTATTATTTTCATCAGAAATTGACACATCTTTATATCTATTTGTAGTTTCAATCCTAGATTCACTGTTGTGATAACTTATTCTCATTTATCCTACTAATATTTGTCTACCAAGTCACTTATTCTGTCAGTGTACTTATGATATTTACTTTGATTATTGATTTTGGTGGTCTGGAATCAATGTGCCTTCTCCAGAGTTGATCGCAGAGTTCATCAGCCTGCGTTCCCAGGGGTACGTCCATCGTTTTCATGGGGACGACCAATGAAGAGGCTGGGCGTTCCCCTGCTGCGGGCCAGTGTTATCTAATTGCCATTGACACCTGCTATTTATATGTATTGCTGTGGTTCATTTATTTTTACATTTGTGTTTGTGTCTAGAAGTATCCATATGTCACATGGGTCATGTCATGCATAGAATGCGAATTATCTTTGAAGTTCGACTCACAAGATGTATCATTTTCAGATTAATAATTTCACAATCTTGTTGTCAAGGGCATATATGTAACTAGCAAGATTGCATACATTTATCTGATATTTGTCCTTTGACGTTTCAGCCTGGAAGGTTTGTTTTATAGGAGGATACATTCTATCCCATGGGTGGCCAAACCTGTCCTCAAGATCTACCAACAGTTTATATTTTTCAGTCAACCTGTGGAGCTAAAGTAGGAATGAATGCAGCAGGTTTGAAATGTGACAGTTAGTAATGACTACAGCTGTGCACCAGCTAGGTGACCTGGGAAATGTGACAGTTAGTAATGACCACAGCTGTGCACCAGCTAGGTGACCTGGGAAATGTGACAGTTAGTAATGACCACAGCTGTGCACCAGCTGGGTGATTTTGAAAACGTGGACTGTTGGTAGATCTTGAGGACCGGTTTGGCAAGCCCTGTTCTATCCTATCTTCATATCTTCCTGTGACCTCTGACAAAATGACTAATGTATATACTGCAAGGGGCAGCACGGATGGTGTAATGGTTAGGCTTATTGGGGGAAATTTACTAAAGGAAATTTGCAAAAAAATAGGTGTATTTGTATCCAGAAATACACTTATTTTTGACATTTACTATCCCGAAAATATGGCAATTCGTATTCGTATTGATGTGCTATCAATACGAATACGAATTACTGTATTTTCGGGATAGAAAATGTCAAAAATAAGTGTATTTCTGGATACAAATACACCTATTTTTTACAAATTTCCTTTAGTAAATTTCCCCCATTACCTCACAGCGCTGAGGTCATGGGTTCAATTCCCACCATGACACTAACTGTGCAGAGTTTGTATATTCTCCCCATGTTTGCATGGGTTTTCTCCGGGTACTCCGGTTTCCTCCCACAATCCAAAAATATACTATATAATGATGAAGGTTTACTTGAAACCTAGCAAACTATATACATTACAACCTTTATATTGCTCTCTCCCATAAATACTTGTTAGTAGCCCTGCCTTTTATACACATTGGTATGCTGCGTGACAGTCTGGGCAACTCAGCATACCTGGTGCACTTTGGATCGCTAGATAAGGTGTATCCCCTCCACTTTGCTACAATATTAACATTCAGTACAAACAAACAAACATTTTGCTACTTTTTTTTCTGGTCCTCAGCTTTACAGGCCCATACACACTGGTCCATTTTGAGCTGAAAGTAGATAACTTTTGGTGTTTTGAGGTACTTTCAGCTCAAAATCCCCCAGTGTGTATGGTAAGGCAATGAACGCTGATACGCGCTCCTGCATCATCGACGGCCGTCACCCTTTCCATACTCTTGTACTAAGTGGTTCACCCAGTGAAAATCGCTTGGACAGACGAAAATTGCTCAATGTGTATGCACTGAGTGATTTCCTGCCCAACGATTTTCTCCATCATCGCTCCTCATACACACTGGGGGAAAAAAACGCCCAGTGCGTATGAGACTTCAAATACATCAGTTTGTTTTTAACTTGAACATTTCTGCTGTGTACACACGGTACAATTTGACATTCGATTCTGACTATATAGTCAAAATTGAATCGGGATCGCATAGACATCGAATGGAGATAGAACATGGTTTTTACGCTTTCTATGCCGATTCGATGCCGATGCGCGCTCCTGTTCAGCTGAAATCGAAAAGCCAAATAGACAGTGCAGCAATGACTATATAGTGCAGATTGAATGTAGGTAGTATGAATTGTATGTGAATAGCACATGAGTTAGCAAAGATTGCATCTTATGGTGTGTACACACGGTCAGATTCCTTTGCTATTCGACTTGCTATGCAATCTTTGCTAACTCATGTGCTATTTACATACAATTCATACTACCTACATTAGATTTGCACTATATAGTCATTGCTGCCCTGTCTGTCTGGGATCCGTTTTGTGCTGTCCTGGGAGCGCGCATCTGCATGCGATCCCGATGCAATTTTGACTATATAGTCAAAATCTCATGCTGGATTGTACCGTGTGTACCCACCATTAGTCGAATGGAATCTCACCGTGTGTACACACCATTAGACACAAATGTAACTTCGTTTGAAGTTACTGGGCTTCATGGTAACCAGCCAGGTACAGGATGTTTGTGCGTCATCATGGTTGGACGCTGGTGGGAACCCAAGTAGGGGGAGCTGGAAATCACTATCTTTATATGGTGATGGTGACCTTTAACAGGTTAGACCAAGGATGGGGAACCTTCGGCCCTCCAGCTGTTGTTGAACTACACATCCCAGCATGCCCTGCAACAGTTAGCATGGCCAATTAGCAAAACTGTAGCAGGGCATTCTGGGATGTGTAGTTTAACAACAGCTAGCGGGCCAAAGGTTCCCCATCCCTGGGCTAGACTGTAGACTTGTATGTTACCTTGATAAAAAAAGACCTGCAAGTCCTGAAACGTTGGCTTTACATATACATATAATAGTCATTGGGGTATATTTACTAAATCTTTAAAAAAAAAAAAAAAATGTTATGTTGTCCATAGCAACCATTTTTCATTTTCTAGGATGCAACAGAGAATGATAGACAGAATTCAATTGGTTGCTATGGGCAAAATCACAAATTAAATTAGACTTGAGTAACTTTACCCCATTGTCTATTTAAGTTTCTGACCCATCCATCCTTTGGTGGAACTTGTGGGTGGTGAGAACAGGTGCAAAAATATAATTTGGGCCCCCACCTCCACCCCGACCCAATCTATCTGCTTCAGCACTTCTATTAAACCAAAATGTTTTCTCTTTCTATACCCCTAGGTAATATGGATCAGCACGTACGTCTTTACAATCTGCTTTGCGGCGAATATTGGGCTGTTGTTCGGTGTCCTGTTTAGCATAGCAGTGGGAGTGATCCGATTAACCAGGTCATTTGCTTCTTATGTATCTATCTGAGCTATCTCTGTATTTTGTCTGTTGGTCATTACTGGGAATGAGCTGCATTTTCAGCAAATGATTGTACTTGCAAATTATTATGCAGGCCAGCTGCGTTCAGGGTCTGATTTCCATTCGGACGCTGTTCCTGACTTTCACGCAACTGAGCGATTATTGGTAGGCTGTGCATGTGCCGTGTCTGCGCTGTGCCCGCGCCAAGGTCTTTCGCAATGCGTCTTGTAGTAAGGATTTTGACAGAGTAATTGACAGGAAGGGACCACTTGGGGGGAGGTAATGGGAAGTGGCGGCAAACATGCAGCGGTGTCCTGGGCGTTTTGGGGCATGTATCCGCCTTCAGATGCGATCATGTGCATAGAGAAACACGATTCCAACGTCGCTACTGCCGCAGCTTGCATGACCATAGTCTCACTTGCTGAAAGTGCTTGCTCCTTGGGGCTTGCACATGTGCGTATTCGTGCATGCGTTAAACTCCACCATGGGGACCGGAGGCGAATTCGACCTGAGCGATCAGGACTGAATCGCCCCCATAGTACATTTCATTCAGTGCAAGTGCACCTCATTTTCAACGCCCATAACAAGGCATATGCCCGCATCTGGGCTTTAGAATAGTCCCTATGAATTCACTCTGCTCCAACTTTTGCAGGGTAGCGGGTTTGCATGTACAAAGTAAAAATCTCTATTTGAAGCCGAATCCCAGCTTCATACATCCACCTTCTAGGGCGGCATTCAGTATTTTTCACCAGCATTTCCGCTCGCTATCCCCGGTGGTGGTGGTAAGCTGAAATGCACAGATGTGTGTCTAAAACTGACCATAATGAGCCCAATACGAGCAAAAAAATAGATCAATTGAATATCGCCCTGAGATCTCCAGTCACTTTAGACGAGAGATCGGGTGCAATATAACAATTGAATGCCACCGTAACGGTCTCCATTTTGAACATGTTGACATATCCTTCATTCAGACCATGCACACATTCTGTGTCGGCATTCCGAATGTCTACTTTATGATTACTAGAGACAGGATTATATGCATTTGCATATTTGCATATGCATTTGCATATTTTGCCCATTCTCACTGGTTATTGCATATTTTACCTAAAATCTAGTGATGGTGCATATTTTAGGCTCCGCCCCCTTTCCACCCGCGAGTCGCAGCACTGCTTTGCCCTGCTGTTGCTGGTCGGGTAGTGGTAGAGTGTGCAGGCTGGGGCAATATGTGCGCAGTGTGGGGAACCTTGGATGTACGCTATGTCTGACACTGCTCTAGGCTGCCAATCCATGTTTATAAAAGTCAGTCGGGGCAGATGCCATTACGAAGCCCCTGAACCTTTGCCTGCCCCTGGCCTGGGACTTTACACCAAGAGACAGACTTCTGCAGCAGAGGAGGTGGGGAGAACGGTTGTGACATCACGTGGGCGGAGGAAATGCCGTGTCACAGTGAGTATGCGGCGCAGGGAGGAAGCCTTTCACTGCGCCGCCCTCACATGCTATGCTGACATTTGATCCATCGGCTCTGGAGATGAGGGTCCATGTAGTTGATGCAAGAAGATCCTAGGACGCTGCAGTCTGTTGTAGCAGCCAGGGAGAAAAAAAGTCCTGTGTACAGCAATAAACATCTGCAGATGCTGTGGGCCTATTTTTGAGGTTTATTTGCAACTAATTTTATGCTGATTTTTAAATAAATAAGTTAAAAATTTCTTTTTTTATTATTTAATGTAGCATATTTTAACACTTTTCATGCATATTTTAAGTATTTTTCATGCATATTTGCATGCATATTTCAAGCTTTTTATGGTGCATATAATCCTGTCTCTAATGATTACATACTGTGGTTTCACCTGGAAAGGCACAAGTTGTAACAAATAAACACAGAGGCCATCTTACTACCACGTTCGTCTTTACGTTGACATAAGTCAACATGAGTTTTTTAAATATTTTGTTTTTATTTAATTTTTTTATACTTTACCGGGAACAGTAAGGAATGGCGTGCGTAATAACGGGTCCACATGCTCAGATATAGAAATTGACAATGAAAAAATGTCAAAAACTCATGTTGACCCTTTGCTTACCTTTTTCCAGTGTTGACCTTTTTGGTTTGACCTAGAAATTGTTGACCTAATATACCTGTTCCACACCCGTCAAAGGAAGCAAAACCCGCACAGTAGTGGTGGCTCTGCATTGATGCATGGCCATATAGGCCTCTATATAGCTGGTCTAACTCTGGGGGAGATAAAGTTAGAAGGAAGACTGTGTACGGATGAGGGAAGCCATTAGTCGGGTCAGTTTTCAACTTGTATTAAATGCTGAAATGCACTTTACTGGTTACACTTGGGAACTAACCCTAATAATCAAATGTCTCCTTTGTTTACAAGGGCAAAGACACTGAGTGTGGTACATTTGCACGACGACTACAATACGGGGACTGAAGATGAGCATTCAGTAAGCGCTTTAATATATGTGTAATACTTTTTACATTGTATTTATGTAAATTTAATTTTGCAGTGTTAAATAGCATAAGAAAATGCTAATATTTCTTGTGTATATGTGTGTGTGTGTGTGTGTATATATATATCTATATATATCTATATATCCTTAATCCACCCTTCCCTCTGCCTTTCCCTAACCATCCCCCTCCCATAGCTTAACCCTATCCCACCCGTACTGCAGCCTAACCTTACCCATCCCCTCCCACAGACTAACTCTAACCTTCCCTCCCACAGCCTAGCTGTGACTGTCCCCTCCCGAATCCTAACCCTAACCCATCCCTACTTCAGCGTAACCCTAACCCACCTCTACCGCACCATAACCCTATCCAACCTCTACCGCAACCTAACTCACCCCAACTACACCCTAACTCTATCCAACCTCTACCACACTCTAACCCTACCTTACCCCTGCTACAGCCTAACCCTAACCTTCCCTCCTACAGCCCATATCATCCTGGGATAGCATGCAATATATCACATGCAATAAGACTGCATGCAATCCTGCCACCTGGAAAGGTCCTGGGTGGCTCAAGGGGGGTCGACTGGCTTTACACTGCTGCGAAAAGTCACAGTAGTGTATGGCCACATTTATTCTAACCATTCCCTCCCACAGCCTAACCCTAAACATTCCCGCCCACATCCTAACCCTAACCATTCCCTCCCATAGCCTAACCCTAACCATTCCTGTCCCTATAGACTGTAAGCTTGCAGCAGGACCCTCCTACCTCCAAGTCTGTCTGTTGTTACCCAGTTTGTTTTATCACTATCTACAATTGTGAAGCGCAACGGAATCTGCAGCGCTATATAAGAGACTGTAAATAAATGGTACTTGTTTCCTAGCACGGCGCCAGCGCTAAAAATTGTATCCATCGGGTGTTAAAAAATCGCGTCGATCGCATCGCATGCAACCAAATCGCATGCAATGCGATCGACGCGATTTTTACATTGGAACCAATGTAAAATGGTCCGAGACCCGATTTTACATTGGCCCCAATGTTAAATGCCCCCCAGACCCCAATTTTAATTGTATTCCCACCCTGATGGGTCAAATGCCCCCCCATTGTTAACGCCACCCCACGATGAATGCCAACCCGAAGCGTGGCGAGTGCAGCGAGCCCGCGAGGGGCGGCGGTACCCGTCCTCCGACCTTTTCATACCCCCACTATCCACGTCGGCATGGAGTTGATTTTATATAGACAACAACAGACAGTGAGCGCTAGGAACCCTAGGGTATATCAATTCCAGCTGCTAGCTATGCGGGATAACCAATCCCTAAGGACAAGAAAAAAGACAGTAACAGTAGCGCTAGGAACAGATATATTGAAATAATATTATTGAATTAATGAAAAATATTACTGATAAACAATATGAGGAAATTAATAATGCCAGTCATAAAAGATATAGGAAAATGAGTTTATATTAATTTCTCTATGTAAATAAAAACATAATAAATACATATATAACAAATAAAATATTAATTTCCTCATATTGTTAATCAGTAATATTTTTCATTAATTCAATAATATTATTTCTGTATATTTGTTCCTAGCGCTACTGTTTCTTGATTTTATATAGTGTGGCGAGCGCAGCGAGCCACCGAGCCTAAAGCGTGGCAAGTGCAGCGAGCCCCGCGAGGGGACACGCATTACTTCACAGATATTGCGAGTCCCCTTGCCACGCTTCAGGCTCGGTGGCTCGCTGCGCTCGCCACACTATATAGAGTCAACTCCATGTCGACGTGGATAGTGGGGGTATGAAAAGGTTGGAGGACGCGTACCGCCGCCCCTTGCGAGCTCGCTGCGCTCGCCATGCTTCGGGTTGGCGTTCATCGTGGGGTGGCGTTAACAATGGTGGGGCATTTGACATACAAATTACCCATCAGGGTGGGTATACAATGAAAAATCGGGTCCATTGGGCCATTTAACATTGTTGCCTATGTAAAATCGGGTCCATCGCATCGGTCGCATTGTATGCCATTATAATGGCATACAATGGACCCGATTTTACATATGCATTTAACATTGAATACAATGCATTCAATGTTAAATCGCATCGGTCGCGTCGGTCGCATCGCATACCTTAAGTTAAGGCATGCGATGGACGCAATGGACGCGATTTCTTAATTGTCGGGGAAAAGGCTAAAAATAGTCCTAAAATCGCGTCGGTCGCATCCATCGCATACCTTTAGTTAAGGTATGCAATCACCCACGACGGGCGCCGTGCTAGGAAACAAGTACCAAATAAATAAATACAAATTCCTTCCCACAGCCTAACCCTATCCCACTCCTACCACAAACTAAACCAATCCCTACCATACCCTAACTCTATCCAACCCCTACCACACCCTAACCCTATCCAACTCCTACCACAAACTAAACCAATCCCTACCATACCCTAACTCTATCCAACCCCTACCACACCCTAAACCTATCCCACCCCTGCTACAGACTAAACCTAACCATCCCCTCCCTTCCCATAGTCTACCTCTAACCGTCCCCTCCCACAGCCTAACTCTTACCATTCCCTTTGCTCCTAACCTGAATATTTCTTGTTGGAATGCCGCTGACATCATCCGCCGGGATATTAGTTAGATATTAATAGTATAAAGCATGTAAGATGTAATTTTCCTAATGAACTCAGTCCTACACTTATGTCAAGTACTTTATCTGTTCTTTGTATCAGTTATTTGTATAAGTGTTTCCATTAATTATCTGTATGACATGCTTCCATGGTATTTAGGTCACAACTTTAGTTCCTTGTCTTTTAAGAAAACAAATGGACAAAAGCCAATATGCAGACATACGTAATTGTCTGCCATTTTTGCATGTAATGAATGTCAAGTGCTAATTCTTCTGCTTACAGTATCTGGTAATGTGAGACTATCTACAGAATGCAGAACAGTGCTCCCTAGTGGTTACATCCTTTATTGTTTCTTCCAAGCAATATCTCAAAATAATACCATCTTATCTATGTTTCTAAGATTCTATATCACTTTGAGATCGCAAAAGCAGGGTCTGACCTGGGTTATTTATGCAATGTGAAAGGGGTGTAATTGAAGTGCAGTGCAGCGAATTGTACGTGAGTCATATGACTGCGTAGGGAAAACAGATTACAGTCAACTCTGGCGATGATAGCATACTATGTTATGGATGACCATCGATGGTTTAAATGGTCATCCATTTTTTTTGACTGACTGGCCCATGTGCTAATCAGGACCTGGGGGGTGGGGCTTCATGGTGTCGGGGGCGGAGATGTTCTCTGTGTCCTGGCGCCTTGTGTGAATAAAAAAAAATATCCGGTTATGCTGTGCCATTAAAGGAAGGGAAACATCTGGTTTCTCCCTCATCGATGGCAAAACCATTCTACATTGGCCATAAACCATTGATGAATATGAATCATCGATGGTCGATGGCCTCCCTAACTCTAAATCAGACCTAAGCGGACTGTTGATCCCACTAGGATGCGGGAATGGCGCAGGGGGGGACATCCCTGGAGGGGAGGCGGCCACACCAAACTTGCTTTTGGGAGTGGGGCTTCCCCCGCCGACTTCATTAATATTTTTTTATTGCATGCATGATGCGTGCACGATCCAGTGTACGATATTGCGATGTATCATTACGGCATTCATGTGACTGCATGCCATCATTCATTTCCTCCTCCCACTTGACATGCAGCACATCAGAGGGGAAGATGCCATGAATGCCCGATCCGGCCTGCTATGATATATTGTACAATATATTGTATAGTGTGTACCCAGCTTTAGCCACAGGGAATGTTTCTGTGCCTTATTTATATAAAGTAACTCCTATTACTTTTGTTTTCTACAAAGAAATTGTTCCATGAACTGGAAGTCATTGCTATTGGAACACCGCTGTTCTTTCTCAATTCCAAGAAACTGCACACGGATGTCCTGGAAATTAAACGTAAATTATTATCAAGGAAGGATTCCTGTAAGGTGAGCTCCATAGCTCGTTACTCAGCTTTGTTCCTCATGTCACGTTGCTTTAAATAAACTGATCGTTAATATTCTTTGGTATAATTAAATAGCGTTATGCTATTGATTAGCTGCAGATTATTAACAACTCCACATAACTGACAACTTAGTCACACTGGCTTTTTAATTCCTTGCACTTCTACACCATTATTTTTGTTTAGCCTTATAAAATAATCTCCCCACTGCTGTAGCCTCCCCCCACTGCTGTAGCCTCCCCCCACTGCTGTAACCTCCCCCCACTGCTGTAACCTCCCCTCTCCCACCACTGATGTAACCCCCTACTGCTGTAACCCCCCCCCCCCCCACTGATGTAACCTCCCCTCTCCCACCACTGATGTAACCCCCCTACTGCTGTAACCCCCCTCCCACTGCTGTAACCTCCCCTCTCCCACCACTGATGTACCCTACCACTGCTGTAACCTTAGTAGTAACCGCCCCTCCCTCCCACCCACCGATGTAACCTCCCCCTTCCCTCCCACTGCTGTAACCTCCCCTTTCCCCCACTGTTGTAACCTACTCTCCCCCCACTGCTCTAACCTCCCCACCCTCCACTGCTGTAACCCCTCCACCACTGTAACCCCTCCCCCCACTACTGTAACCTCCCCTCCCTCCCACCGCTGTAACCTCCCCTCCCTCCCACTGCTGTAACCCCCTCCCTCCCACTATTGTAACCTCCCCTTTCCCCCACTGTTGTAACCTCTCCCCCCCACTTGTAAGTCCCCCCCTCACTGCAGTAACCACCTCCCCCCACAACTGCTGTAACCCCCTCCCCCACCACTGATGTAACCCCCTACTGCTGTAAACCCCCCTCCCACTGATGTAATCTCCCCCCCCCACTGCTGTAACTCCCTTCCCTCCCACTGCTGTAACCCCTCCACCACTGTAACCCCCCCACTGCTGTAACCCCCCTTTACCCCCACTACTGTAACCCCCCTCCCTCCCACTGCTGTAACACCCACTCTCCCCATTGCTGTAACCTCCCTCCCACTGCTGTAACCTCCCTCCCACTACTGTAATCCACCTCTCTCCACTGCTGTAACCCCTCTCCGACAGCTGCTATATTAAGTTAAAAACATCCTTTGAATACACTGTTTTATGTAAAAAAAATATATATATATAAATTTGGATACTTTTAAAATAGCAAACCCCCCCCTTCCCCAAAAAATCCAGCGTTCTATTGGCATACTGATAATCAGAGCATAGAATGGTGTGACATCAAAGCTTTCTTATTACCCAGTTATACACCGGGAGCCTTGGCGCTGCTTTATGTGCAATTTCTGGCCATGATTGGCTGCATGGCAGGCACTGGGGGTGGGAACAAGCATGCAGAGGGGCAGGGACTTCTCCAGATTGAGGATTGCTGGCAGATTGTCTTCAGACAACCACTTTTGGGCATTTCTGACTGGCCGTAGCCTGTTGTAAAAAAATGTTGGAATGCAGGTGGCAGGTTACCAGAAGGTGTAAACCGCTGTGATTGTAGAGTGAGATGCTTTGAATACCTGAGGATAGCCTAGGACTATACACCTTCAAATCATTTTTTGTCAAAGTGTTTTTGTGTGTTTGTTATTATTTGTAATCACACCATATAATTGC
Organism: Crinia signifera; assembly: GCF_055691185.1. Lineage (NCBI taxonomy): Eukaryota > Metazoa > Chordata > Amphibia > Anura > Myobatrachidae > Crinia > Crinia signifera. The sequence goes on along the minus strand of NC_139221.1, from coordinate 40,844,508 downwards.
ATTAGTACAATGACCGTATACTTTCATATTTTGTGACTGCATGCTAAATCTCTAAAGAGCTGCGTGGTGCATGCGTCCAACGGTGGCTCACATGGCCAATGGTCAGCGATGCTGGAATGTATTGGACATTCCCTGGAGCTGGTTATGCAGATGCGTAATGGTATGAGAGTGATGTATGGCAAGTGTATGAGTTCATATCCACTCCTGCTACAGAGACCACACTCTGAGGAAGATTCTGCACCTAGCTTGGGGCTGGTGGAAGTCTCAATGCTGCTTAAAGTGGATGACTCAGTCATTGCACATTGAGGTCCATAGTTGTAATTAGGGGAAGACCTTTAACTAGCATTAGCATAAAGTAGCAGATTCAGCTGTGGCAAGAAACACCAAAGTAGGTTTCTGCATAGAAGCAGCCCCATATACGCCTAATTTGTGCTCCATATTGAATGTCCCTAAAGGTGCGTACACACGGGGGAGATATATTGCTTAGTGTCTCCTTTTCATCAGCGACCAGAGATGGCGGTGCCGCAGAGGTTCTCAGCTGGTCGCAGGAGCAACCATATTCCCAGCGATTTCAGCCCCTATTGCAGCCGTGTGTACACGGCTTAACTCCCTTAACACCTAACTGGTGCAAGTTATACCCTCCCAGGAATAGGAGACCTACTGTATACTGGGGAAGCCATGAGGCTCTTCTCTGCCTCCCTCAGTTGTGATGAGCAGGATAATGAGGAATACGGAATCAGTGGATGGGAAGTTTTGGCTCCTCAGTAGTCTAAAACACTGTTCAATTCTACTGTAATATGCCATAGCCCATATAGATGCCAACATAGTGGCATACAAAGCCCATGTAAATGCCATCATAGTGACATGCAAAGCCCATGTAGATGCCACCATAGTAGCACGCAAAGCCCATGTAGATGCCACTATAGTGTCATACAAAGCTCATGTAGATAACACCATAGTGTCATACAAAGCCCATGTAGATGCCACCATAGTGGCATGCAAAGCCCATGTAGATGCCACCATAGTGTCATACAAAGCCCATGTAGATATTACCATAGTGGCATGCAAAGCCCATGTAGATGCCACCATAGTGGCATGCAAAGCCCATGTGGCATCTACATGAGCTTTGCATGACACTATGGTGGCATCTACATGAGCTTTGCATGACACTATGGTGGCATCTACATGGGCTTTGTGGCATGCAAAGCCCATGTAGATGCCACCATAGTGTCATGCAAAGCTCATGTAGATGCCACCATAGTGTCATGCAAAGCTCATGTAGATGCCACCATAGTGTCATGCAAAGCTCATGTAGATGCCACCATAGTGTTATACAAAGCCCGTGTAGATGCCACCATAGTGTCATACAAAGCCCATGTAGATGCCACCATAGTGTCATACAAAGCCCATGTAGATGCCATCTTAGGGGCATGCAAAGCTCTTGTAGATGCCACCATAGTGTCATACAAAGCTCATGTAGATGCCACCATAGTGGCATGCAAAGCTCATGTACAGTAGATGTCACCATAGTGTCATGCAAAGCCTATGGAGATGCCACCCTAGTGGCATGCAAAGCCATGCACTGAGCAACACAACCATGGGCACCTTGGTATTTTTGCAAGTGAACCTATCTTTCTATTGCAAGTGAGCATGTACATGTGTAACATAAACTTATCTAAAGCTGGACAACTCCCTTAAATAAAGTAGATTGCATGGAATTATATCTTAAAGTCATTTAATGATACAACTTATACTGTACATGCATTTATATTTAAATTGTATATTCATTTGTAACAGTCGTTCATACATACTCACATATACTGTATATCTATGGCATGGAAAAATTACTGATGTAATCTGTATTTTTAGCATAATACAGGAGCTTTGCTGATACCGATGTCCACTGGAGACAATGGTGGTAAGTAGATGGTTTTTTTTTGTTTTTATAATAAAAATTCAGAAAAGAATAAAAATGAAAGTTAAATTGTACAATAAAATCATCAACAAATTTGTCATTCAGGATGTTGATAATCGTAATACTGACACTTTTATTGTAGTCCAACACCAACGGTAACCTTAATTGCAGCCTAACCCTATTTTCATATATTGACATTCACACTGGTGTTGACACGCTGACTACAGCCCTAGATAACATGCGCGATCCGTCGCCCGTGGACTTAGCTCTCGCTGTAACTCCTATGTGACAGAACAGAAAGGTCTCACCCTCAGTAATAATATACACAATGAGGAGGTGATAATCTGCGCTGGCTGTGTGGGAGTGTTGAGGTGTCTCGTCATAGTGTAGCGCATTGTATCTCATCATAATCATATTTGTATTAACACTTATATTGTGTCATATCTTACCACTGTACACACTCCCACACAACCAGCCCGGACTATCACCTCCCTATTGTCCAACATGCACGATCCAGCTGGCCACATCCGAGTACTGGCAGCTTAATTCCAGGAATAGAATGGAAATATATTATTTTTGGGAATGGGTAGTAGGGTCAACTCAATGACGGTTGACCACTTAAGGTCGACAAGGCTTAGGTCAACACCAAAATAGGTCGACATGGCCGGAAGGTTGACACAAACATTAGGTTTACAGTCAAAAAGTTGACATGAATTTTTTATTGTTTTTTTTTTGTACCGAATGTCAACATAGTGGACATGGACACCGTCTAAATGTAGCGCGTCCGCTCGCCTTGCGTCGGGCACACTATTATATTCTCCCACCACGCCATAGTAGAGGGTGGGGTATGAAATTCAGCCTGTCGGCAAAAAAAAAAAAAACTGAGAAAATCATGTCGATCTTTTGACTGTTGACCTTCCCATTATCGACCTAATGCTTAGGACGACTTTCCATCCCTGATTACCTTAGCCAAATCGACCTATTTCAGGTGTCGACATTTAGTGGTTGACTTACTGTATGTTGACCTTCATAGGGTCGAACTTGTGACTGTATCCCATTATTTTTATAATTGTATGAGTTGATGTGTATTATTTGGATTACTAATACAAATCGTACTTCAAACCTCAATTGTTCGTTCTTCCACAGGATTGTCCCGTGCTCCGAAAAGTGACAGAATGACTTTGATCTTAAACTGCAGTGGGATCACATTTTTTGACTTTACTGGAGTGAATACACTTACTCAGGTAGTAGCGTCAGTTATTTACTACACGTGGTGAGCCAGTTGTTACTGTTAGCATAGAGTTTATTTATTAATAAAACACAGGGATTCGGTATGAAATACCGATGGTCAAAATCCCAACAGTCAAAATACCGAAAGCTATTGACTGACGGTCAAAATCCCAACAAGGTCAAAATCCTGACATGGTCAAAATACTGACGTTTAAAATCCCGACAAGGTCAAAATACCGACATATAGAATGTAGACATGGACACAGTTGGAAGTCAACCGCAGCCCCTCGCATAGCTCGCATCCCTCGCAATGCTTCAGGCACGGTGCCTCGCTGCGCTCAGCACACTATTTTATTCTCCCACCACGCCCTAGTGGATGGAAGGGCATGAAATACCGCCTGTCAGGACATGTCGGGTCAAAAAACTGTGAAAAAACCCATGTCGACCAAATGTCATGTAGACTTTTTTTTTACCTGTCTGCATTCTATATGTCGGGATTTTGACCTTGTCAGGATTTTAAATGTCTGTATTTTGACCTTGTCGGATTTTGACTGCATCCCAAACACAGGAAACACAGGGGTACTGAGACAAGGAATCACGTACACTGGATAAAATAAAGTCTGGTTCTTTACTTGCAGCAGGTAGACAGCATTCCAATAGCTTGGGAATTCACAAGTCACAATGCAGGCTCAATCAAAAGTTCCCTAGCGTGATGCCCACATTCCCCAGCCTATTTACCAGCCACTAAAAGGCACTGGGAACCCTGACCCTCTGTTCTGAACAAACATATAACATGAAACCACAGGTGCTGTTAATTAGTCAAACCACGATTCCCATCAGATTAAGAAAACCAGATTAATCAGATTAAGAAAAGTCTCTCTGCACATGTTACGCCTGCCCCACCTGCAGTGCACATAGTTTTGTCCATTAGAGAGTGAATTTGCATTTGCGAGTGAACCAGAATCAGGCCCATTGTGTGTTATCTCCCGCGCACACATGGGAGCCTCCTCTTCCGGTCCATGTGCCCCCTTATGCTGTTATATGTGTTTTGCAGATTGTCTTGGACCTACGAGAACATGGAAGTGATGTGCTATTCTCAGGCTGCAGTGGTACGTACAGCCCAATACATACTGGAAGAGAGGGGTCATTGTTCTCCTGTAATGTTATTATTGTCTGTTGCAGCATCTCTAATAAAAGCCCTTTGTTACTGTGACCCTGGCACAAAGCATCAGCATTTCTTCTCTGATGTCAAATCTGCACTTGATGCCATGAAGATGACAAAGGTGAGGCTGTGTCCCCTGCGTCCACATGTGTCACTGGATTATTGTGTCATCACACAAATGTTTGCCTGCATTGTATTGCTGCAGTAGCTTTTCTCTTCTGACGCATGTTCTACAGGTATTTATTGCTGTCTTTATTTCCATTGCAAATTTCCAGCATGCTGTCAGTCGCTCTTACTGACAGGTATGGGGTCATTTCAGGTACGCTTGATGAGCTACCATTTAATGAGGTTACTACATTGCTGATTCCACGGGGGAACCTCAAAATCGGCAATGTAGTGATCCCGTGGTATCAAATCCATGGTAGGAGTCTGTCCAAACAATATTGTTTAATAAACATTAGACATGATCCGTGTAAGTCACTGCTGTACAGCATAGTAACATCCTACCACTGGGCCTGACTACTAAGCAATGGGATCATTTTTTAAAGGGGTGGCATGATAGCAGGGCATCCACAGACTATTCTGGCCAACAGGCAGAGGGTTACCTATGAATGCCATACTGCACCAGATTAGTGCTTACCAGGCTGTCTAATGGTAGCCAATCCGCCAATACCCACTCCAGGCTTACATACAGCCTGCAGAGGCTTCTACCTCTGGATTGTCTGGTAGAGTAGAGCATTAGGTGCTGATTCTGAGTCACACGCACAGAGGCTGTAGTGGCAGAGCCTGGTTTACTGCCTTACGCTAATGCATGAATCCGTTCAGCTGATGTGGGAGTTGTGTGCCTGCAAGCGGAAACCACTGCTGCTGCCGGTTTTACAAAGACTGCCGCAGCCGGGATTACTGGTATCTGCACATGCATCAGCCCCAAGCTAGGGGCAAGAACTCTGTCTCATACAGACTTCCCTTCCCCTTACTCATGGCTCAGTATAACACAGATACACACCCTTGACACGCCCACAAGTCAGGGTGATTGTGAGTGATCATCACCTAGTTCACTCCCAGGAACACCTGTCATGGAAAGAGAGAGATCCGGCCAATCAGTATCCGATGCTGTATAACAGGCGTTTTCAACCTTTTTACCTTGCAGCACACTAAATAAGATTTTAAAATTGCCAAGGCACACCATGAGATCACCACAGGGCAAAACACATTGGCCCGCACAGGAAAAACAAACAAACCTATTGGGCCCCATATAAAAAAAAATCACACTGGTCCCCACAGGTAACAAAAATAAAATACATTGGCCCTTTACTTGAACAGAAGAGACCAGTAAATAACAGTTGAACTGGTGGTGGCTGTAAACTGGATTGGGCATCTCTAGATCTGGGGGCACACTTGAGAACAGCTCAAGGCGCACTAGTGTGCCATGGCACAGTGGTTGAAAAACAGTGCTGTATAAGATCTATGCAACTCATTCAGTCCCTAACAACAGCACCTGAGAGTGAGCCAGCCCTAAATGTCGGACATAAACTAATGACGATTTATGTGAAAGTCCGTACAAGAATTGCAATTCTATGCTGCATATTTATTTATCTGTGAGACTTACTAAGATACCGTCTGTGTTTACTTATTTAGTGCACTGGATCAAGTATGGAGGTACTGGACTCATCTGAAGCATAGAACCATGCAGTGCTTTAGTTCTGCAAATTCAGCCGGGATTAAATTGATATAGTGCTGAGTCTGGATTCCCCGCACTTCCGATGTGGCACACCTGGGTCCTCAGCACCCTCACCCTGCTGGCAGAATCCTCAGTCCTGCAGCTTTATTATAATCTACCTCAAAAACAGTGGTTGCCACTTCTCTGGTTTAGTTCCGGGTATTGAACCTGTTCTAAGCTCTTCATCTGCTGGAATGGAACCTCATACCTGGGACATGTTGTGTGCTTACACTCCACCTCTGCTTTATCCGGGCCTCGCTGCCATGTGGTCCTCTGCACCAGCTTGGCCTATGCCTCCGAGATCGGAGCATCTGTGCCCCCTCAGCCTTAACTGACTGCTTTGCCAGACCTGAACTGATATATGAACCGGGAACACGTTCCTCTTGCCTTAGGTCGTTAGGTTTCCAAACACTGGATAGACAGTATCTAGTAACACAGTCAATAGATCGACCCCATATGGTCAACATGGTCAAAAAGTAGACCGGTTAAAGGTCAGGTGGGTCTAATGCAGGGGTGTCCAAACTTTTTGCAACGAGGGCCAGATTTGGTGAAGTGTAAATGTGTGGGGGCCGACCATTCAGCCTGACATTTTTTGAATCATTAATCACATCAGAATGGCCCCCCACTCTGCCCCCATTCAATCTATGTCCCCCAGCCTGCCCCTTCACTGTATTTCCCCCAGCCTGCCCCCCATTCACTGTATGTCCCCCAGCCTGCCCCTCCTTCAATGTATGTCCCCCATTCACTATCTGTTCCCCACTCTGCACCCATTCACTCTGTCCCCCAGCCTGCCCCCCTTCTCTTAATGTCCATCAGTGCCTTCATTCATTGTATGTCCCCAAGCCTGACCCTCCTTCACTGTATGACTCCCATTCACTGTATGACCTCCATTCACTATGTACCCCATTCTGCCCCCATTCACTGTATGTCCCCCAGCCTGCCCGTGCTCCCCCTTCTCTGAATGGCCATCACTGCCTCCATTCACTGTATGTCCCACAGCCTGACCCTCCTTTACTGTATGTCCCCAACTCTGCCCCCTCCCTTCTCTGTATGCTCCCCAGCCCCTTGTGTGAGCCAGAGGCAGGAGAGGCAAAGCAGGCACTGCAAGGGCAGGAGATGCTTGGGCTCCCGCTGCTGCCCTCCTCCGCTCTGCATGTTATGGGAGCAAGCTTCCTCCTTGCTGCTCCCCTCCCCAAACACTGCTGTCACTGTGATTGTGGAGTAGGGTGATCTACAATTGCAGCAGCAGGGGTAGGACGCCAAACACATCTGACTGTGGCGGCCGGCACCTCCTCACTGCAGCAGACAGCAAGGTAAAGGTGTGCTCGCCGGGGCCCCACCTTTAGTGTTCTGTGCTGTGCTTACCACATCTGATGCTCTGTCCGCTTCCAGCTGGAGGCTGCGGGCCACTTGAAATGACAACACGGGCCGCATTTGGCCCCCGGCCTGACTTTGGACATGCCTGGTCTAATGTCAAAACTTTCAAAAAGTGGACAGTTTCAAAGGGTCAATATGACAGTGGTTGACACTTTTTTAATATAAGTTTTTTTTTTCCAACTATTGCTTCATTTACCATCCACGTCGACCGCTATTGGGAAGAATAACCAGGGCCGAGCACATCGGCAGTGGAGCAAGACGATCTAGAATATTACACCCTAAAAACTTGTGATGTCCTTTTCTGTGTCGGCCATGTTTATGATGACCTTTTCTACTTGTTGACCTTTTGACCCGGTTGGCCATTTGCTTGACCACATGGGGTCAACTAATTGCCTATCCACTTAGACAATCGGATGATCCACAATCCTTAACTTCATACCCGACCTCTGGACGAGGTCCTCCACCTTCTGACAGAGATTTCCTGGAATTGTTGGACAGCCGACTTGTGTGACCTCAAGGGTCGATCAGCCGAGAGATGGTGCCACAAGTGATCCGATGCTGTCACACAAGCATACAGCAGACGTCCCTACCTCAGGTTACACTGATCCATTTTATCGTACTGTCTCTCTTCACCATCTCCCCTCTAGAATGTAAGCTCTTATTGGCAAGGTCCTGCCAACATTAGGACTTGGGTCTACTAACCACCTACCTCATCTGTGCCTTGCCTTGTTTGACGCAGACATTTGTTTATATGACTATTGATTTGTTATGCTAATTGCCTCTAAATCTGCTGAATTATATACACATAGCTATTTTATGTATAGCGCATATATATATATATATATATATATATATATATATATATATATATATATATATTAGTTAATCTAAGATGATGTGTTGAAACGCTGAAGATGTAATATGTTATTATTATTTCATTATCTCAAGTGCTAATCCATACACAAATTGACTGGCTAGGGTGGTTCCAAGAACCACGAAATGGGGGTGCATTGTGAAATGCGTTTATTCATTTTGAACTTTTTAAGTGTCAACGTTGGCACTTAAAGGGTTAATGGTGTAAATTAGCATGCTTGTGGTTCCTATTCGCAAATATAATTGCGCTTACACCCCTACCCCCAAATTATTATTATTTTTTCAACCGTGCACATGCACCAAACGTTAAAACATTGGCAGCTGACATCCCACATGCATCGATGTGCAAGAATATGCCAATGCTGCCATCTGGAAATGTATTGAAATACCCGCCAGCACCCTCGCAGATCTCAGCATCTCAGCGGCCTTGCAGATCTCCAGAACTTGCAGTGGTCGCAGATCTCAGGACCTTCCAGAAGTTAAACATCTCAGTAAAGGGGTGTACACACGGAGCAAATTTTTGCTATTTTCTAAGCAATCTGACTAGATTGCTTAGAAAGTAAGCACAGATCTTTCCGTGTGTATGCTCCGAGAGATTAAATATCTCTTGCTAACTAAGTCAGTGCATGCAGTCAAAATCTAGTCAAATTGCTTAGCAAATGACTGCAAATCTCTCTGTGTGTGCAGAATGAGAGATACTGATCACAATCTCCCATTCTGAACCATTACCCTGACTTTTTTTGCTTAAGCAAAATTGCTTAGAAAAATCGCTTAGCACAAATCTCTGCATGTGTATGTGCTCCCCATGGGAGATCTTGACACCAGCAAAATTGCTTAGCAAAATAGTTCAGCAAAATTGCTTAGCACAGATCTCTACGTGTGTATGCCCCTTTACTCTGTGGTCACGAAGAATGGCCACGGGAACTGAGTCGCTTTACATACTATATTTATTGCATAGGAGACCTTAGATGTAGACTAAGACATGCCCCGAAAAATGTCACAAAATGTCTGCACTTCCCGTTACTTCCTCTATACGGTCCCTGACTGTCAATCACATCATGGATAAATCCTCACTGCAAGCTGCAGATCTCCTTTGCTGTTGTTGGAGGCCAGAGGGGCACAGCACTTACTTAACAGCTTATTTTTTATTTCATGTAAATAAAGTTTTTCAAAATAATGATGTTGTCATTTTACTTAGCGCAAACTTTCTACGGGGAGATTTAGCTCACACACTCTGCCGGGAGACTTGCTTATCACACACTCTGCCGGGGAGACTTGCTTATCACACACTCTGAGGGGAGACTTGCTTATCACACACTCTGAGGGGAGACTTGCTTATCACACACTCTGCCGGGGAGACTTGCTTATCACACACTCTGAGGGAAGACTTGCTTATCACACACTCTGAGGGGAGACTTGCTTATCACACACTCTGCCGGGGAGACTTGCTTATCACACACTCTGAGGGGAGACTTGTTTATCACACACTCTGCCGGGGAGACTTGCTTATCACACACTCTGAGGGAAGACTAAGCATACACTCTGTGGGGAGACTAAGCTCATACTCTCTGTGGGGAGACTTACTTAAGCAAGTCTCCCCGCAGAGAGTATGAGCTAAGTAAGTAAGGAAAATGTATATCTAGATATACTATATATTTAAAACAAAAAAAAAATGAGCACCCTAGTACTGCGACCTTTACTTGCAGGTACAAAATGGCTTGGTAAACATTTATGAGTGCAAAAATATAAGTGCAAAGAGAACACAAGAGGGAGGAAGATGTATGACGCAGTGATGGGGGGGGGTGAAAGAAGTCATAAATTGGCAATCCTATCAGCTCCAAACTGTCCCTTCAGAAACCCTTCATACACTTAACAGTTTGGAGCTGATAGGAGGGCCTAAAGCACTATCACTGATCCATACATCTTCCCCTCTGCTATGGCCATTCTATAGTTATCACGTGGACCTAATTATTTCAGGCCTAAGAACGTACATCCTTGAGGTAGGAAAATGTATATCTAGATATACTATATATTTAAAAAAAAAAAAAAAAGAGCACCCTAGTACTGCGACCTTTACTTGCCCTTCTATGTATATAAATAATTATATATAAAAAATGTGTACCAACTGGCCCAACTTTGGCTTCTCAACCTACATTGTGCAGAAACCTAACAACCTGAAAAGATACATACAAACATTGCTGTAGCAACAACAGGCCTAACTCAATTGCCTATAAACCCGATATTGTTCGGGTTGTGGGGTTGATGTGTTAGGATACTGAGCATGGTCATAGTTGTACTGGCCATATGCCACTTGTGTGTGGTCTTTTTGTGGTGCTTGGGTATTGGGAGGGATACGGCTAAACATACGCTCAAACAATGTCATCTGCCTCTCATGCATATCCGCTATTTGTGACATAAAAGAATCATGCATTTCTTTTTCAGATGCTAAAAAACGGGCAATTCTTGCATCTTCATGAGCATTCAAATCGCTATCCGCCTCACGTAGATGTTCCAGAATAATCGTTGTCATTGCTCTCACAGATTGTTCTGTTCTGTTTGGTTTCGGCTTCCTTTTGGGAACGTTATAGACTGTGTAGGGATAAAAAATGATTTGTTACACACTGATGATATATAAACTTTGCATAGTTTATCCAACACATGTTTGCGGCCTTCCGGCACATACACACTACCTATCCATTGCCCATTATGTTTTCAATCCTTTTTCAAAGATAGTTTAAAGGTATTGCGGTGTAATATTGTTCGAGGTTGCCATTCAAGTATCCACATATCCCACCATGTGTTAACATAAGTTTTGGTCTTACGTATGGACTACTGCAGCAACTATGACACAGCATGCTAGGATGTGTAGTACCAAAGGAGCTTGAAGTATGATAGTTTTGACACCACTACATAATGTTTGTGTATGTGCTTGTCTCTGTGCAAATTTAATACTTACTATTGGAGCGCAAAGTTGTGGGCTTGGGTGCCTGGGAAATCTCCGTCGACTTGGGTGCCTGTGAAGTCTCCGGCTGAGAAGCCTCTACCTCCTCATTTATGACAGCGCTGACGGAATCATCCTTCATGCTTGACTCTTCCAAACTGCAGTCTGATACGAGCAGTGGGGATGATGGTCCACATTGTGAGCTGGGGAGGCTGTGCTGTGTTTCGGCATGGTCCTCCTCTACTGACATCTGACTATTGGCACAGCTGGATGATGATAGTGCGATGGGATTAGTTAGGGCACTTTTGCCAAAGACACTGTAGCATAGCTCATAATATGGCCAATCAATACGTCCTACGCCACTTTTCTTACGATTATGGTCGTGTGTTTTCATAAATTGCTTTCGTAGTGCCTTTAATTTGTTCACCACTTGCTGCTGTGTTTTTTTTATGCCTCTGTCGGCCAGTATAAGGGATATGTTCTTGTAGACAAAGGTATCCTTTACTGTACCCGTCATCTGTCTTCTTATTTCTTCCTCTCCCCTAATATTAAGCAGCTCTCTTATCTCACTGTCTGTCCAACTATGGCTAGACATGGTTTGCTGTCCAAATACCTGCTGTGCCCAGCGTTGTAGGTAATGCTGTGATGGCTGCTTGGGCCCAGCGTCGCAGGGATTGTGGCTGTGATGGCTGCTTGTGCCCAGCGTAGGTAGGAGGCAATGTGCTGCAATGGCTACTTGTGCCCAGCGTGGCCAATGTGCTGCGATGGCTGCTTGTGCCCAGCGTGGCCAATGTGCTGCGATGGCTGCTTGTGCCCAGCGTAGGCAATGTGCTGCGATGGCTGCTTGTGGCCAGCGCCGGAGGAGCTGCTGCTGGGAAGCCTCCTCGTGGTCAGCGTCTCCCAGCGTCTTCCGGCGCGTCTCCAGCAGATGACATCATCTTCTGGTGCCCCTGAAGAACCAATTACCGGCCTCAGCGTGTTACCCGGATCTAAAACACGGGTAATGTGCATTTACACTGCGCACAGACCCGTGTCATTGCCGTGTTTTACCCTGGTAGATACCAGGGTAGAATTCCCTGGTCTCTCTACCCGTGTTTTGTGTAAAGGACACGTTCACACTGACAAAAAACCCGTGTCGGTGCGCGTCCTCGAGCAAAAACCCGGGTAGAATTTGCTAGTGGAAAAGGGGTATTACTTAGCACATACTCTCTGCGGGGAGATTTACTTAGCACATACTCTCTGCGGGGAGATTTACTTAGCACATACTCTCTGCGGGGAGACTTGCTTAGCACATACTCTCTGCGGGGAGACTTGCTTAGCACATACTCTCTGCGGGGAGACTTGCTTAGCACATACTCTCTGTGGGGAGACTTGCTTAGCACATACTCTGCGGGAAGACTTAGCACATACACGCTGCAGGGAGACTTAGCACATACACTCTGCGGGGAGACTGGCTTAGCACATACACTCAGCGGGGAGACTGGCTTAGCACATACACTCTGCGGGGAGACTTGCTTAGCACATACTCTCTGCGGGGAGACTTGCTTAGCACATACTCTCTGCGGGGAGACTTGCTTATCACACACTCTGCGGGGAGACTTAGCACCTACTCTCTGCGGGGAGACTTAGCACCTACTCTCTGTGGGGAGACATAGCACCTACTCTCTGTGGGGAGACTTGCTTATCACACACTCTGCGGGGAGACTTAGCACCTACTCTCTGTGAGGAGACTTAGCACATACTCTCTGTGGGGAGACTTAGCACATACTCTCTGCGGGGAGACTTACTTAGCACATACTCTCTGCGGGGAGACTTACTTAGCACATACTCTTTGCGGGGAGACTTACTTAGCACATACTCTCTGCGGGGAGATTTACTTAGCACATACTCTCTGCGGGGAGACTTGCTTAGCACATACTCTCTGCGGGGAGACTTGCTTAGCACATACTCTCTGCGGGGAGACTTGCTTAGCACATACTCTCTGCGGGGAGACTTGCTTAGCACATACTCTCTGTGGGGAGACTTGCTTAGCACATACTCTCTGCGGGAAGACTTAGCACATACACGCTGCAGGGAGACTTAGCACATACACTCTGCGGGGAGACTGGCTTAGCACATACACTCAGCGGGGAGACTGGCTTAGCACATACACTCTGCGGGGAGACTTGCTTAGCACATACTCTCTGCGGGGAGACTTGCTTAGCACATACTCTGCGGGGAGACTTGCTTATCACACACTCTGCGGGGAGACTTAGCACCTACTCTCTGCGGGGAGACTTAGCACCTACTCTCTGTGGGGAGACTTAGCACATACTCTCTGTGGGGAGACTTGCTTATCACACACTCTGCGGGGAGACTTAGCACCTACTTTCTGTGAGGAGACTTAGCACATACTCTCTGTGGGGAGACTTAGCACATACTCTCTGCGGGGAGACTTAGCACATACTCTCTGCGGGGAGACTTGCTTAGCACATACTCTCTGCGGGGAGACTTGCTTATCACACACTCTGCGGGGAGACTTAGCACATACTCTCTGCAGGGAGACTTAGCACATACTCTCTGCAGGGAGACTTGGAGACTGCAGGGAGACTTGCTTATCACACACTCTGCGGGGAGACTTGCTTATCACACACTCTGCGGGGAGACTTAGCACCTACTCTCTGTGGGGAGACTTAGCACATACTCTCTGCGGGGAGACTTAGCACATACTCTCTGCGGGGAGACTTGCTTATCACACAATCTGCGAGGAGACCTTGCTCATACACTCTGCGGGGAGACTTAGCACATACACTCTGCGGGGAGACTTAGCACATACACTCTGCGGGGAGATTTGCTTAATACATACTCTCTGCGGGGAGACTTGCTTAATACATACTCTTTATGGGGAGCCTTGTCAGCATGGGGCAGGTGGACACTGATGTCTTAGGCCAGCACGGGTAGCTTCCAGTGGATTGTTCGTCAGGCAAAAGCACAAGGAGACGCTGATGACGCTGCAAACGGATTCAGAAGTGACGCAACGTGGTTCATCTCCACGGCAATGGGAGATGTCTTATGCCATCTGGAGACTTCTTCCTTTTCTTCTGCCATTACCAATATTATTTTCAAGTACCCCCAACTGGTCTGCATTGTACCCCAGGCTGGTAACCACTGGATTAGGAGAGAGCTTTATGTTTACACTGCAATGTAGATTTATTTTGGAACATAGCCCACTCAAATCTAACTCTCTCTGCACCTTACATCTGCCCCGCCTGCAGTGCAACATGGTTTTGCCCATTTGTGAGCATTACAGTAAGTGGTGCTCTAGCTGCAGCTGCTGAGACTGGACACTAGAGAATTGTTCAGCAGTGATTCATTGATACTACATTGCCATTACCTATTGCTAACTAAGCTCCCATGATGTCCAGCATCTAGAAGCTGCATCTAGAGTGCACCTTACCCTAATGTTTACAAAGAAAATATTATTTTGTTTTTTCATGCTTACATATTAATACACTGAAGTTTATAAGTTAAATATATATAAAGATAGGTAGGGTATGGTAAGGCTGAGTGTGTGTGTGTGGGCATCCTTCAAGAGTTTGACCATTGGAATATACCATAGACGCCAAAACCATGGGTGCTCTGGGGCCCGAGCACCCATGGAAAGTGAGGAGCACCCACGGGCCACGGCCGGAGCTCACACGCTGCTCGCTATCGGGGATCCTTGCAGCGCCGCAGCTGGGTCCTGTCACGCTAGCAGTAGCACCAGCTGGAGTGTAACGGAGGCTAGGTGCCTTGATGTAAGGTCTTTGCATAGACGACAGAAGGGAGGGATGCAATTGGATAAAAGAAAACCAGTTTTAATAAAGATACTGCGATACAGAAGATGAACTGTGGCACAAAGGTAATACTGAAGATATGAAATAACCAGAGTCAATGATATATAAAACTTATTGTAAAGTTCGTAGTGGATGGATAACGAGGTTGAAAACTGAAGATGACTTGAAGTGTAGATTTGAAGAATAAACGTAAACTTGAATAGTTGATTTGAAGGATTTACTTGAAGAGATGATTGAATTGAAGATTGAATGAAAGATTGGATGATTGAATGATTGGACGATTGGAAGATTGGAAGGTTGATAGGATGAATCCGGGAAGTATTGCAGCAGGCCTGAGTAGCTGTGACCATGGAGAGTTGCAGTGGAAGTAACCGTCAGGTGAGGAAAAGGTGATCCCCTTTGGGGGACTAACCTTGTCTGGACCGTAGAGGCGGCAGCAGGGTTCTGCAGGTGGATGGTCTTCACAGCAGGCGAGCAGGAGTGGATTCAGTCTGGAGATAGCTGACAGGCAGCAGCGCTTTCAGTAGGAGTGGGAGTCAGATGCCTAGGGAAAGGACATCATTGTACTGACTGACTGTTTGGCCCAGCTGGTCAGTATTTAAAAGGAGAGCTGCACTGTAATTGGCTGAAGGTAATTGGTAGTGCAGCCAGGGAAGGCGACAGGTTTCAGAACCAGGAAGTGTGTGCAGTACACTCCAGGCAGCGTGTCCAGCAAGGCCCAGGCAGAGTTCACAGCATCATGGCGCCTCAGTGTGGGAGGCATGGGTGGCAGAAATGGTGGTCGTGACAGGTCCCAGCAGCGGATATACCGTCAGCAGTGGCGGGGTCCCAGCAGCGGATGGGAACTAGCAGCGGTATTAATACCCCTGCTAGTTCCCATCTTCCGCAGGGACCCTGCTGCTGACGGCATATCCATTGCTGGGACCCCGCAGCGACGCTGCCAGGACCCCCTCCCTGCCTCCATCCAGGACTGGGGGGGCACCCTTGAGCACCCACCAGCAAAAACGTAAATCGGCGCTTCTGGGATGTACCCAACCTGATAGACAGATACATAGAGCAGTAATGTCATGAGTTCAATTCCCAACATGCCCTCACTGTGTGGAGTTTCTATATTCTACCCATTCTTGTATGGGTTTTCAATGGGTAAACCGATTTCCTCTCACAATAAAAAAAATAGTTAGATTAATTGGCTATTGACACAAATTAACGCTAGTGTGTAAGTGTGTGTGTGTGCATGTGTTTAGGGGAGAATAGTTCTCATCTTCCATCAAATTCTATGTTTCTAAGTAAAACATAAATACACTTAAATTAGGGACACTAATAGGTAGAGTAATAAATGATCATGCACAACCAAGATAAACAATTCAAAGAGGTATTTAGGAATTAATATATTATTTTTGGTTTTACAGTACAGGTTGAGTATCCCTTATCCAAATATCTGTTATCCAAATAATTACGAAAACCATACATTCCAAAAAGTGAAATTTTTTGTTGTTGTTGTTGCTAAAAATGTACTGGGGACATCTGCAACAGCACTACTGAGGACATGATATGTAACTGGCACTACTGAGGACATGATATGTAACTGGCACTACTGGGGACATATGTAACTGGCACTACTGAGGACATGATATGTAACTGGCACTACTGAGGACATGATATGTAACTGGCACTACTGGGGACATCTGTAACAGCACTACTGAGGACATGATATGTAACTGGCACTACTGAGGACATGATATGTAACTGGCACTACTGGGGACATCTGTAACAGCACTACTGAGGACATGATATGTAACTGGCACTACTGGGGACATCTGTAACAGCACTACTGAGGACATGATATGTAACTGGCACTACTGGGGACATCTGCAACAGCACTACTGAGGACATGATATGTAACTGGCACTACTGAGGACATGATATGTAACTGGCACTACTGGGGACATATGTAACTGGCACTACTGAGGACATGATATGTAACTGGCACTACTGAGGACATGATATGTAACTGGCACTACTGGGGACATCTGTAACAGCACTACTGAGGACATGATATGTAACTGGCACTACTGAGGACATGATATGTAACTATCACTACTGGGGACATCTGTAACAGCACTACTGAGGACATGATATGTAACTGGCACTACTGGGGACATCTGTAACAGCACTACTGAGGACATGATATGTAACTGGCACTACTGGGGACATCTGTAACAGCACTACTGAGGACATTATATGTAACTGGCACTACTGAGGACATGATATGTATTGGCACTACTGGGGACATCTGTAACAGCACTAATGAGGATATGATATGTAGCTGGCACTACTGGGTACATCTGTAACAGCACTACTGAGGACATGATATGTAACTGGCACTACTGGGGACATCTGTAACAGCACTACTGAGAATATGATATGTAGCTGGCACTACTGGGTACATCTGTAATAGCACTACTGAGGACATTATATGTAACAGCACTACTGGGGACATCTGTAACAGCACTACTGAGGACATTATATGTAACTGGCACTACTGAGGACATGATATGTATTGGCACTACTGGGGACATCTGTAACAGCACTAATGAGGATATGATATGTAGCTGGCACTACTGGGTACATCTGTAACAGCACTACTGAGGACATGATATGTAACTGGCACTACTGGGGACATCTGTAACAGCACTACTGAGAATATGATATGTAGCTGGCACTACTGGGTACATCTGTAACAGCACTACTGAGGACATTATATGTAACAGCACTACTGAGGACATGATATGTAACTGGCACTAAATATGTGCAAGACAATGATTACTTGGCATTCAAATTCAGTGCCTGAGAAACTTTGGGTACTTGTTTCCTAGCACGGCGCCCATCGCATACCATGCCATAAGATATGCGATGGTATGCGATGCGATATTCGGAAAAATGACCCGGAATGTACAATTAAATATCGCATAGCATTGCATGCCAGCAAATGGCATGCGATGCGATTTTTAATTGTACAACCCTGATGGGTGCTACAATGTTAAATGCACCCCCATTGTCCATGCCACCCCCACTATCAACGCCAACCCGAACCGTGGCGAGCGCAGCGAGCCCGCGTGGGGCGGCGGTATGCGTCCTCCGACCTTTTCATAACCCCACTATCCACGTCGGCGTGGAGTTGTTTTTAGTTAGTGTGCCGAGCGCAGCGGGCCACCGAGCCCGAAGCGTGGCGAGCGCAGCGAGCCCCGCAAGGGGATGCGGAATACATGTTAAGTAATCCGCGTCCTTAACATGTATTGCTTAACATGTATTCCGCGTCCCCTCGCGGGGCTCGCTGCGCTCGCCACACAATTAGTGATCACCTGCTCACTAATCTGATCGCCATTGAACCAATTAGTTATCCCACCCATACCCTGTTTGGATGCTACAGACCACTATCGGGACATTCACCGCATTACTGGTTGAGGTTTAAGATTGGTCCTGTATCAAAAACATCCTTAAGGACCGATCCCTCCAGCGACACCCGGGAAACTATTCCATTCTGGACTGCATTCCATCGGGACTATCTTCATTGGATCAGTGCAGGTCATATAACTTAGGTCCATCCACCACCTTTGGTCCTTCCAATTATTTGCCCACCCAGTCATTCATATGATCATTTTTATATGTGCTTTTTATTGAGTTATTGTTTTATTGTATAATAAATTGTTATCTTATAAAACTATTGGCTGTTTCTCACTGCTAGCGCTGCTTAAAAACCTTTTTCTGCGAATACTCGCAGCCTAGAGAACAGGTACTTTAAGCACCACCCACCGCCCTGACGAACACCTGCCACCAGCATCCCCTCGGTAGTATGCACGGGGATGTGTACACAAACATAACTCCTCTCACTGACCATTGAATGATTTCTGCAGCCTTCAGTCTGAAAAGTAAGTAAATACCTTTCAGATGACCGCTGCGGTCAGAATTCATCAGCCACTTGCCAGCATGAGTTATTACAGTGTTAAGCCTGCCCCCAATGGGAGTCCGGGGATGGGCTTAAGGGTGGTTTCACACGCTCCAGCTGACCCTGGGCGGCTAAAGCCGTGCCGTACACAGTAGTTAAAAATGGACAGGATTGTGTCCATTCACACGGGGCGGTCACACCCGGCCGCCCGATTGCAGCCGGATGTCACCACTGGAAAGGACGGCTGCTGGGCTGTGGCCATCCCGACCATTGTAAACTTCTGTGTACGGCCTGGCTTCTTGGCTGTGCGGGGTTTTGCCGCCCGGCATCAGCCAGAGTGTGTGAAACTGCCCTAACACTGTACTGGTTTATGCTGACTCCCAGGTGCCACAAGGCACCCGATGCTCTGGCAATCCCTGGGATCTATCCAGCACATTCATTTATTACATGTATGTATATATGTGCTCTCCCCCCTGCACTCTTTGTTAGGTGCTGCAGCTGCCTCTGCTATTGGTACATGTCCATGTACACATGCAGAGAAGGTGTGACTGTGGGTTCTGCCATAAATGACAATGTCTAGGTTGACAGTCACTATTTCGATCACTAATGGTTGACACCTAAGAATGGTCGACATAAACTAGGTCGATGTTGACACCTAAGAATGGTCAACATATACTAGCTTGACATTGACAGAAGGTCAACACAAGCAAGAGGTCTTCTGTTAATTTCGGCCTAGTGTATGTTCTTAGGTGTTGACCGACTCACTGTCAACCGTTAGTGGTCGACCTAGACAGATACCGCAACTGCGTCACTCTTCAGAAATGAATGATTTTAGAAAACAAATGATTTGCACACTTGAGTACTTATGTCTTGAAAATGAAATAAAGTCCTAGTAATCTGATGTACACGATTGCAGCAACACCCGTCCTAGATCAACATACTGTAAATGCCATAGAGACAAACATGTTAGTTATGTTAGGGAATTAGAGTTCCATCTAGTGGTGTAACAGAGTATTGCATAGAACATTAAGGGGCCTTTTGTTATTTAGCCCAGCTCGGAGTACTGCAGGGCATCAGGTATGGTCTTAAAGGTACCATAAGCAAATATCACCAATGTAGTCATGGGCTTTCTAGGGATATTGATCAATGGGTCGACACTGACAAATAGTCGACACTGAAAAGGTCATCAGAGAAACAGTTTAGTTTTTGTGTCAATGTTGACACATGTTGACAAGACCCCAATTAGTGTTGTTCATACCCTCACATGGCTTGCTTTGTTTGCCATGCTTCAGGCATGGTGCCTTGCTCCAGTACAGCTGCACTTGGCACTCTTTACCATTCCCCAAAAATCTTGAAAAACACATGTTGGCCTTTTCATGTGTTGACCATGAAAAGGCCAACGATGTCACTAATGTAGGCGCAGCTGTGAATTAATGCACCAAATGCTGCAGCCGCCTGTCAATGTACATACCAAGACTTCCAGTGGTGGCCCTGCAGATCCCAGCAACCATGGACAGGCAGGCAGTGACGGTCGCAGATCCTGTGATAATCTGAGTCACCTTATGGGCACAACCAATACTGGAAAAAACTTTAAGCGCTGATTGTTATTTTCTGCACTGCAGCTGTTTCCCAAAAAGGGGAATTACCAGACCCCTTGTAGACAAAAACAAGCAACACCAAACAAACTGGAACAGCGCTGTGCAAAATAATATATTTATTAAAAATATTTAAACATATGGCCAACAACACAGACAAGACAAACACACATATAAAATGAGTGAATACTAAATTTCAATCGCTCCTATTAGGGTAAGTAGTATGTATGCTTAAACGTTACACGGTCAGATGCATGCACACTTCATTCATACCCACTTATCTAAAAAATAAAGACTCGGACAACTGAATTTGGTGTGAAAGGGGTCGGCTTTTTATTTATTTGAAGAGGAAGGCCTATTTATAGCTAACTCTCCAATAAAAGGTCCCTTCCTCTAAGCTAAGGTGGCGGTGAGAAGAATGGTTTAAAATATGAACAAAATTTATGCAAAAATAAAAATAATTGAAAATAAGACTGCCCGGATGGTCAAGGACCGACCATCTGCCACTATCCTTGGCCACCTTAAAAATTACCGGGCCAACTTCCCTTCAATGGTCAGGGATCGACCATCTGCCACTATCCCTGACCACGACACAACTCGTAAGGGCAGAGCTGATCACTCCAAACCCTTACGGGGATAAAAATTGGGCCAACTGCCCCATGATGATTCATATAGATACGACAGCCAATTATAAAGTGGCATGCGGGCCCACCTGGACCGGTGATGCCCATATTCGAGAACTGATATACATGCCTTGCCTCTTATATGACTAAATTATCCTTCAACCAATACTTTCAAATATAATCAAAAATATAACCGTTCTGAACCGGCCACCAATAAAGCCGACACAACAATTCAAATCTAAAAACCCAACCACTTA
Source organism: Crinia signifera (assembly GCF_055691185.1). Classification (NCBI taxonomy): domain Eukaryota; kingdom Metazoa; phylum Chordata; class Amphibia; order Anura; family Myobatrachidae; genus Crinia; species Crinia signifera. The sequence goes on along the minus strand of NC_139221.1, from coordinate 40,823,054 downwards.
GGGCGGGAGGGTGGGCAACGAATCAGACTGAAAAGAGAGAGAACCTTCTAGAGCCAGGCATATATTGTATGTAAGATCCCTCCCCTGATGTTCCATCAGCCAATCAAATCATTACTCCCCTCACACAGCGCTCCTCCCCTTAAAAGCACAACCCCCAGATGCCAGTGTCTATGATTCCATGTCACTTGCCCATGCCGGTAAGTTTATGTCGCTTCGGATAAACTAGTTATCCTCTGCAATCCTTGATAAGACATCATCCATAACCGTTTAGTAAGTTATTTGTAAGTCCTCCACTCTATGTGCACATATTAGTGGTAACCATACCTCCCAACTGTCACTATTACAGCGGGACAGTCCGGATTTTCGGGTCCTGTCCCGCTGTCCCAACCGTGGCAGGCATTGTCCCGCTGCGGGGGGTGGCAGTTGGGAGACCCCCCCAATCTAATAGAATAGACGCTGTGCGCATGCGCACAGCGTCTATTCTCGTATAAAAATGAGGTCGCGGCTAATTAGCGTAAGCCACGCCCTCATTTGCATACGCCCGCCCCCTTTTCGGGGGCTTTGCCACGCGAGTGTCCCTATTTCTTCGGCACGAAAGTTGGGAGGTATGGTGGTAACAAGGCTTGGTTAAAGCTCATAAAAACATTAGGGGTCCGGGCCGGCTTCCAGTAACTGATGAGTGCTCCGACTGCTGGTGCTGTCCGTAATTGTGCGGTCTTTTCAGAGCACTCTCACCAATATCTGTCCTGTGTATCAGCCAGCAACAGTCCCTGTGGCCCTCTACGTGTTTCTCCGCCATCTAAATAATCGGCGGCTTCCTCAGGAAATGGCCTATTAAACAGCAATGCAAGTGTGCACGTCCTGGTCCACAGAGGCTGCAGCGGTATCGCAGGACTGGTCCTCGTCTCCTCGCTGATCTCACAGCGTGTGGACACTGATGCTCTTTTGCTGGCAAGTGAGCTGCACACATAACTTACAAAGGACTTACTGAATGTGACTGTGCGCACTGGAATTTCGCTACATATAATATATAGACTGCAGGGCCCCACGACGTTATCAGGAACACACACGGCACTGCAGCGTATTAATAAGGAAATGTTTTATTTGCCCCGACAGGCCGTTTCGGAGATAACACCCCATTCTCAAGAGGATGAAAGCAATATATATATATATATGTATTCATGTCTATTCAATTAATGTGTTTTCATATTTTAATTAAAAAAAGAAATAGCATCTTACTTTTCCATTTTTGCGCTGCCCTGGCTTTACACAGTGTACACTGTAGTGACTATGCTCCTCCTCTCTGCATTCCTCCTTTTGTCCCCTGCTGGCTGGCTCCCCCGGAACGGCTCCTCCCTGCATACCGCACGCAGTGCTAATACTGAGACCCTGCACAGCCGCCCCACAGGTTCTCATAAGAAGACTCATCTGCTGTTGGTGCCTGGAGCAGAGAGCAGCAGTACAGCACCGTCAATATGATGACTGGCTGCTAGTGCTTCCTGTCAAGGCACTGCGGAGCGTGGTTACCATCCCATCTGCGGTGGATATGAGGGGGGGGGGGTTCTTTCAGACAGGGGGGCACAGGGGTATTTACCCCCTGCACACCACTTAATCCTGCTATGGACATCGCACCCTTGTTTGGTGCAAGGTTTCTCCGCACCCTAGGCCATACCTCCCAACTTTTGAAATTCACAAATCAGCACCTGCCTTGGGTGTGTGCTGCCCGAAAAGGGGGTGGAGGGAAGGGATGAGTGGGCACGGTCCCAGGTAGACAGGGCATGACCTAGTGCCGTGACCACCATTTTTATCATTTTTGGGGGCATGCCCAGTTCTCCCCTAGCAACTGGGCAGTCCCCGGTTCCCTCAGTGCAGTCCCTCCCTTCCCTCCCTGCACTGAAGAGATGCCGTGTGCTTGGTGATTTGCACATGCACTATAGAGGTGTCCTGGGGAGCGCGGCACAGTCACCATGTTTCTGGAGACCTCTGCATGCACAGTAGGCTTTGGCACAGTGCCAGAATCTACTGCACTGCCAGAGAGGAGGGGGCCCAATCGGAGCCTGTACAGGGGCCCCTTCCTCTCTTAGTGCTCCCCTGTGGAGACAGCTGCAGTATATTCCCCAGTAGATGTAGCTTCACAGTGGCAGTAGAAAATAATAACATCATACCTCCCAACTTTCAAATAGACGGAGGAGGGACAGATGGATGCGCGCCGGAGGCGTGACCTAATTAAAGGGGGCGTGGCCTATACTCACGGCTCTCCCGTGAGGGCACGCCCCTGTTTTGACGCTATGGGGGCATGACCAAGAGGCTCTGTGAGCCCCTAGCCATGCCCCCAGCCACCTGGCTGCGGGAATAGATGCTGTGCGCAAGCGCACAACGTTTATTCCCTGCTGAAAACCGGGACATTCCCGAGGTAATCGGGACTGTTGGGAGGTATGATTAACATTACAGAATGTGATTCATATACAATACAGGAAATGACTGGACAGATGTTACCATGTGAAAGGAAATTAAAACAAGACAAAATTAATTAAGTCCAAATCAATGCTGTACATCAGGCATGCTTACAGTACACGCCCCTCTGTAACTGCCAGTGTACCTCAGTTGTCATGGGAAACAGTGTGTAGGAATTTTTGATGTACACTCAGAGATAAAAAGAATGCAATTTGTGGGAATGAACAGGTACATATTATGTCCCCTTATGTATGTACATCATTATTTTTCTTTTTATTTCTGTAAACAAAAACATGTAGATGCTTAACTGAATAACACTCCAAACTGCTGCTCGGTGCAACCCTACACAATAGTTAAGAAGTTCAGTTTGGATCATATATTGCGGCTCAGCTAATACGGAACAGTGCATGACTTCCATTGCTACCTTTAAATCTATAAACTATAGGAAAGAGTTTATACATTGCTCTATTATCACACTGGGGCAGATTTATTAAGTATCTTGTAATTTGCCCCACTGTCCCGAGTACTGTACCTTTACTGAGCCAAATGCAATATTTATTTACAGTACCTCCCCACTGTATACTTGCCAACTTTCTGGCTGCCTTCTCCGGGATAGGGCAGCCAGCTCAGTAAGGCAGGGGGTGGGGCCCTCGCCGGGACTAGAAAGGGCCAGTTCAGGGGCGGAGCCACGGAAGGGCTGACCGGTTTGGGGGCATGGCTAGAGTGATTGCATCATTTCAGCTACGCCACCGCTGTCCAATGCGGGTATTTCAGGCATTGCACTGCAGGGGTGGGGCTAAAATGCAGCGATAGTGTAATTTGACTCATGGGGACCCCCCACCTACTGAGGGGTGGTTCGCGGGAGATGGCGGGCTCTGAAGGAGGGTTGCCCCCCTTTCCGTCGGGGCTGGGAGGGAGACCTGATTTCCGGGACCCTTCTGGCCATTCCGGGAGAGTGCAACCCTGCCCCACTGTATAGTGCTGAAGAACTAGGGGTAAATTTACTAAGATGGGAGTTCTTATGGTACTATAGTGAGTACGCTGATACCCCCACTATCCATGTCAGCATGGAGTTGATTTTATATAGTGTGGCGAGCAGACGCGGAAAACGAAGCAAATAGCTTAGTGGGCGCCCAACTAACATATAAGTACCGTTCTTATTTATTTAGCACATTCTAGAAGATTATACATAGAAACTGCTGGTTGCTATGGACAGCACCCCATCTTTAATAGAACTTCCATCTCAGTAAAATAAATTACGCCAAGCACCTAAAACACACAAAATAAAATAAAAATAAAATTGAAGTGCAATACATACTCATATCCAGAAGATGTCACTGTTGCAGAGTCGGTCCACTGAGAGGTGTGTTCCAAACAGATCATGCGACTGCAAAATCATGACCATCAGCTTTGCAGACCACTGGAATGTCATAAACAAATTGAAATGAATAATAAATATAAAATGGTCAATATCTGGTATAAATGAGTAATTCTCTGGGTGTTCCATCTACCCTTTTGTGCTCATAACGAGTTTAGCTTCCACAAGCTTTATTAAAGTGCATCCCCTGCTTGGGGTAATAAGATAAAAGTGTTACAGCCTGCTGAACAAACACGGGGCTTGTAAATAACAGTAGAAGTGTGGATTAGCTGTGATTTCGTGTTGTATTGCCTTGGGAACATCTCTATTTAGGTGTATGTTTTGTTTTTGTCCTTTGTTTTGTTCATAATATGCCCCCGAGCAAATATTTGTGATTTGTATGTATACTGACACAAATCTCTCCTGGGAGGCCGCACGAATGTGCTCAGATTTACAATTAGTTGTCCAGAAGGATACACCTTATGTTGTTTCAGTCTTCCTCCGTATATCCCCATCTTAGCTCAATAAATAATTTGGTTATCATCAGAAAATGATCACATTAATGTTTGTCTGTCCATATGGTGAGTAGTACGGCAAATGTGTGCTAACACAACATCTAAAATGAGACATAAATAACAAAAAAAATAGCTGAACAACTCTCAGCGGGATATCGTCTACTAAAGACTTCTACCCATTGCTAGAATTATCCTCAGAGCCGATTGTGCTTTTGTGTATTTACCATATGTCTCTAAAGGAATCTGCATTAGGAAAATCGGATGCCGGCCATTAGACAATATTGCTTTGATTGTTATTTATGAAAAAATAAAATAAAACATTCAGTTCTACATTTGACTTACTATTACTTACTGTCTTTGCAAGCAAATAAATGGTCAAATATTTAATCAGTGTTGTTTAAATATTTCAGCAGTGTTTTAAGAAACACATAAATTCACCATCGGTACTCTCATGCTTAAAACCCTTAACACTTAAACTACAACTTATCTACAAATAACGACACGACACAAGTGCTGGCGTTTCAAAATAATGAATGTCAAATTTATTTTGACAACAGATTATGACTATAATATTGGTGGCGGCACTAAAGAACGGTCAGAGTAAGAAAAAGGGGGTGGGGTGGTATCACCATAGCATTCACACACCACTGGTGATCAACTCTCCCAGCCAACCACCCGGGTCGGTGGTGGCAGCCATCTTCCGTGCACAGAAGTATGGCTCGTGACAATCGATGCCTGGAGAGCGCACCCACTAATCTACACACATACCATCTACACAATTGACCGTTCTTTACCGCCGCCTAAGGAAGAAAATAGAGACAGAAAATAGGGATGGGAGGGTGGGGAAAAACTTCCAGAGAGGCTAAACTCCCTGGTCACAAGACCCTTCTCTCCTGCCAACTCCTCCCCTTGCACCCATTGGCTGCCAGACGCAGCACACTGCCTCATTCTTAACAACTGTTTAACTAGCTTTGCAGCATGATAGCCCTTCGGTGATTTATGTCACCTCCTGCCTAATCAGCCATCGGTGTTACTGTAGCGCTAAACTTGTGGGTGGTCGGGGAATTTATTTCCATGTTGGGTTAAAGACCTTAGGTGTAAGTTTGATTAGAGGGAACACGGCGAGATATGCACTATTACACTCCCGAATAGCGCTATTGGTCACCTAGTGGCCAATCAGGAGTCGCTGGGCCGATAGGTGGCCGATAGGTGGCCAATAGCGCTATTGGGGAGGAGGAGTCGCAGGATGCAAACACACATCTTGCGGCTTCTCCTAACTTAGTCCGTGGGCTTGCGTTGTTCGGTTTGTTGTTTTGCCAAGACCCCTGGATGCCTTCTTGGACACAAGAGGACGCGATCTACGCCGGAGGACCCCCGTAAGTATGGTTTCCTTCCACAGGTACCCTCATTGGATTTTATTTAGGACTGTCGGATGGAGGATACCTATCAAAGTGTCAAGGTAGGTAAGTATCTTTGTGAATTGCCTATGTATGTAATAAATTTATACTTTTATTGTTTGTGTTTTATTTCACTATTTGTATTTTTGTGGAACTACAAGTCCCAGCAGTCCCTTTAATGCCCCGCCTGCTGGAATTTGTGGTTCTCAAAGTCCCTGCATGCGGGGCAGGCTTGCTGGGACTTGTAGTTTCACAATAATACACAATAGTTTATTCTGCTTTTACACATTTAAATCAGCCCGGTGGCCACCACCAAGGGCCACAGTGAACAGCCCCAGGCTTCAGCATTGGCAGGTAAATTCTGAAGTGGGGGAACCCTTTCATTGGGGGGGTCCCACTTCCCCAGGATCCCTGCCCATGCTGACCGGTCAGGGGGTGAATGCTTTGGAAGGGGAGACTTGTAAGCCTATACCCGGCTGTGGCATTACCCTGCTGGCTGGTTGGGCCCGGTGATGGTTCTTGAAATATGGGGGACCCCAACTCATTTTGTCCCCCGTATTTTGGATCGGCCCTTGAGCCTGGTGCTAGTTTTATAAAATCTGGGGGACCCCTAGTCGGTTTGCCCCATGATTTTATGAAACAGGACCGGCTCTTTGAGCCAGGGGCTGGTTATGCTCTGGAGGAGGGACCCCACGCCGTTTTTTTTTGTATTTTTTTGGGACAGAACCATGCACAGATTGCACTGACTGTGTCAAAATCACCCATCACAACCTGGTCTGTTTGTGCGGCAATTTTTTGTAAAGTTTTCCTGAATTCGCATGCCATTAAATTTACGATTTGTATACTTTTTAATGGGAAAACATCTGGATGCGAATTGAAAAATCGCCACTTCAGAGTGTACGAATTCGCTGCAAAAAGTGTGATTTTTACCGCAATTCGCATCGCATTAAGTTAGCAATTTTGGGGAAATGTGCTAATTCGACTGGGTTTTGCCTAAAAAAAATAAATAAAAAAAATCGCATCCTATTACATGTCACCCATAGGTAACATAATACAAGGTGTGACACTTTAAAAAATTATCTATACAATAAAGAGTGGTACATCTATTGGAGTCAGCCACAGAAGCAATATCAACGTCTTTCAATAAACGGATTCAAAAACAGAGGAGAGGTGCAAAGCCGTGGGCAAATGCAAAGCCATGGTTCTGTGCTGCAAGGGACAGTGACACCTAATCAGATGCGGTCAATCTGATGCGGTCACAAAGTTGCTATCAGTCGATGTTTCCTTACTGCGCATGCATCTGAGCTGCAGAGAGCAAGTGCGGCAAGTGAAATGCAACTGCCGACAGACAGAGGAATGAGTTGCAAAGGGAGACAATAAGTCAGTGTTTGGTGGTGGTAAAAGTGAGTGGTCGGCCAAACGTAGGATTGTCATGGCCATTCGGACATTGTTTTCGTGCATGAATTAGCTGCTCACGCGCGTGTTTAGAGGTACCCAGATTTTGCGCCATGACCCAATCTGCAATGATGACCCTGATTTTTTAGTGATTAGATCAGGCTTTCCCAACCACGGTCTTCAAGGCACACCAACAGTGCAGGTTTTAGTGATATCCAGGCTTCAGCACAGATGATTTAATCAGAATCCCTCAGATACTAATTAAGTCACCTGTGCTCAAGTCTGGATATCTAGAAAACCTGCACTGTTGGTGTGCCTTGAGGACCGTGGTTGGGAATGCCTGGATTAGATGCTGTTGGACATAATTGAAGTGGGCTTCCCTATGCAAATGTAACCCCTGGTTAAAATGCCTGTAATCAAAACTCATACCCTATGTTAAATACCAGTAAGCATATGAATTAACTAAATGTAGTGTTCTGTATGGCTATGTTTTAAAAAATGTTTATATATATTTTGGTGTGTTGGCGACACTGTATATGTCAGATTTCATTGATGGCAGTGGACTTAATTGTTGGATGCTATATACACAGTTCACAGATGTTGCTGACCGTTGAAGAGAGGGCGTAGTGATATACAGCTGGGAGTGATTTGCCCTGTCAGAGGAGAAGGGGAGAGGGAAAGAGAAAAGAGAGGAGTACAGGATGAGGTACCTGTGAGGACTCTATGGAAAGACTGCCCTGTGTATAAGAGGTAGAGCTGTGAGGTACCTGTAAGTGAGGGACAGAGACCTGTACTTTCACTAGGAGAAAGGTGAGGCATTCCTGTGTGCCTGCAGATGGAGCTAAACCTGGCATGTCAGTTGGCTCAGAGTAGAAGATGGAGGAGCCAGGATACAGTAGCCAGCCCTTAACATGAGAACTCATTGGAGGATGCTGAGCAGAGGGACAGAGGAGGGAGAGTGGTGAGTTATACCACCCTCAGAGTCCCATATAAGGCCGAAAAGGTGACACCTGGAGTAAATAGCAGATATATTGCAGAAGGGGATAATACAAGGGGAGTGACAGCCTCCTAACAGTAATGTTTCCCAAGCCTTTGCCAGAGATAAAGATGGTTATTCATGCACCAAGTTGTGCTCAACTACAGAAAGCTAATTTACAGTGACTGTAAAACACTGACAGAAACATTATAGCTGCGCACAGAGAGAGGTAATGTACAGTGACAGAGCGTTGTAGCTGCGCACAGAGAGAGAAGTAAGTTACACTGCAGCAGTAGAGACTCTTGGCTGACAGACCTCAGGGGTAATCTGTCTACAGCGCATTGGTGAGAATACATTTGTTACCAGCTATCTGCATGGGACACGTAACTAAGGGAGGATAATTACAGTCACAGGGAGAGAGACAGATCTGAGCAGTAAAGTATTATATTGTACTGATTGTACTCAAGGAAGAAAGTGGATTTGGCTCAATTTCGAACACAAGTTACCTCAGAAAAGTCTGCTTATTGCACTGAGATAGTGACATTATTTATTCACAACTATAACAGTACTGAGGGAAAGCACTAAGTAGTTCTTTCTAACTACTATTCTGATCCCAAGAGAGAGTGACCGCTTCAATGATATTACAAGCCTACATGTAGGATACAATATTGCAAAGAGGAGAATATTGCCTTTGGTATTAGAGACCCTGTGGTGGATTACAAATACTTCATAGAAGTTATACTCCTATTATTCCCGTACTCACCTTACAGGACTCAGGTGGGCACAGTAGTGACTTAGGAAATCCAGCAACAAATATGTGGAACACTACAAAATAATCCAAGCGCTTATATTTTTTAGAACTAGTGTACACTTGCAAATACTAATATTATTGCGCAATAATAATTCAAGGTTAATTAATATCTATTTATTGGTGTTGGAAACTGTTCTATTTCCATTGTGTCTGAAGTGAAATGTGTTATATGTTTTAGCACACTACCTTAGGAATGTATAATCTTTTAATTTACAAGGAGGCATCTCTGAAATATACTAAGCCGGAATACTCTGCAAAAGTTCCAGTCAAATAAAACGTTGGTGGAGGTTGATGCCCTTGTCTCAGCTATGTCTGATGTGTGTATTTATTTATGTCAATGATATTATGGTTATGTAAACGAGTTGTAACTTTAGGGGTTACTTAATCTGTCTGAGGGTGATTCCCCAAGTTCGCCCTAATATCATCATCTAAATATTTAGATAGTCATACCCTATAACACCAAATCTTGGGGTGGAGGCACTTGATAGCACCTACACATACATATTGAAGAAGACAGCGTTACATTTGGAGGCACCGCTGGAGATACAATACTCAGAGTCTGTTGTTACCCACAGGCCTCAGTGGCCATTGTTTGTTTTTGTGAGAGACCTTTACATATCTAAAAATAAAATACAAAATATGGGAAAGAAGCAAAGGAACAGAGAAAAAGTTGGCCTTAATGCCCTTAATGTGTCAGTTGGGAGAATTGAAGCCTATAAAGAATTTACATGTATAGATAAACAAGAGTACAAGCAGAAACCAGACATAAAGAAAGAGGTGTTGTGTAAGTTTGTGGAAACGATCAATAACACTCAAGACGTGATTGATGAAAGATCCTCAGATGTATCTATAGAGTTGGAGAAAAGAGAGAAAAGATCAAAGAGTAAGAAAGTGAGATTTTATCCCAACCAAGAAGGTAGTGATGGAGATCTTAGCGGCAAACTAGCTGAAACTTTGGTCACTAATGATGATAATGAAGCAACAGAAGATAATACATTTGTTCCATTGAAAGAGAGTCTACCAGGGGCAGTAGATGATGTAACAGTAGTTGATGAGAAAGAAGGAGAAGATAATAGTAAAGTAAAAAATAAGAAGGAAATAGAAAATGTAATAAAACAGATAGCTGAGGATTCTAAGGAACATGGAAAACTAGTATTAGCTCTTCCAACAGATCAACAGAAGGACCTGCTTTCCCTGTTTCCTACTGCTGTAGAGGAACCAATGGAAAGAGATAATCTTCAGACCCCAATGGAGGTGATAAAACATATAGCAAAGGACCGGTTCAAACATATTTGTCAGCTATTGGAGGTTCTAGATGAAACCAGATGGAAGCTAAAAGAAGAACAGTTGTTTAACTCCAAGATTGATGAAAGGAATCAGGAGCTTGAAAGAGAACTTTGGTGGTTACAGAGAGGGGTGGAAACCCTGACATCAGAAGACAGACAAACTAATGGAGAGCAGGAGCAACAAAAGTTGCTAAGGTACCAGCAGCAGGAATATAATATTCGTGCTCTTGAATCAAAAATAACAGAACTATCTGAATTGTTGGAAGCAGGCAGAGAAACTGAACAGAATGATCAGATTTGTCTAAATGAAATGAAAGAAAGACTATCTCAGCTAGAATCTGAGAATAAAATACTAAAGGATACCAACTTTGCGGGCACCTGCTCTGAAGAGAGTCTTTGTAAGTTTTCTGTGCAAAAGGATACTAGAGATAGTGCATTACAAACTGAGGCAATGGATGATATCTTGCCAATACAATCTTCATTAATTAAAGTGGATAGTAAGGAGACCCAGTATACTTCCCAAAGGACAACAGGTACTGTAAAATGGTTCCATGTGAAGAAAGGTTATGGCTTCATTGAAAGGCATGATACGGGAGAAGATGTATTTGTTCATTGGACAACTATAAAGAAAAATAACCCTCTAAAACTTTTATACAGTGTTGGCGATGGAGAAAGAGTAGAATTTGATGTAACTGAAGGAGAAAAAGGTTTATATGCAGAAAACATGACTGGCCTTGCTGGAATACCAGTGAGAGGGAGTCGATTTGCTCAAAATCGACAAACTGCCTGCAGATGTTGTCAGTCAAGAAGTAGAGAGGTTGGGGGAGGAAGTGTGTACACGGGACAAAGGCAAGAGAGAAAACCAGCTCCACTTCATCCTTCTGCTCCTTTACAATAGCGGCCTTGTTTAAGTATGAAAGAGAAAGAAAATTAGACTCGGGGTCGAAATGTTGCAAATTTAGATGCTAAAAAATTTGAACACTTCAGAAGCTTCACCAGAGGAGAGAAGACCATAGCCTATGTGATGGTCAAAGTGTGGTACATCCTACCTTTACCTTAGCCCAGGACCTCGGTGCTTTAGTCCAAAATAAAGTACCGGAAGCCAATAAATCTGGTGTAGCAGAACAAGGGGAATCAGCATGACATGAGATCACCTTCCGGGGGAGCCAGAAGGCTATGTAGTTCAATCCTGCTCTAGTTGGCCAACATCAAAATGATAGAGTTAAGGTGGCATGTTAATGTATATGAATATATATAATATATATTAGCATAGTGAGTAATGTAGATGGTGCATTGGCACCTAAAGATAAGAAAATGGTGTCAATGCACCAGGGGGAGAAATGTAACCCCTGGTTAAAATGCCTGTAATCAAAACTCATACCCTATGTTAAATACCAGTAAGCATATGAATTAACTAAATGTAGTGTTCTGTATGGCTATGTTTTAAAAAATGTTTATATATATTTTGGTGTGTTGGCGACACTGTATATGTCAGATTTCATTGATGGCAGTGGACTTAATTGTTGGATGCTATATACACAGTTCACAGATGTTGCTGACCGTTGAAGAGAGGGCGTAGTGATATACAGCTGGGAGTGATTTGCCCTGTCAGAGGAGAAGGGGAGAGGGAAAGAGAAAAGAGAGGAGTACAGGATGAGGTACCTGTGAGGACTCTATGGAAAGACTGCCCTGTGTATAAGAGGTAGAGCTGTGAGGTACCTGTAAGTGAGGGACAGAGACCTGTACTTTCACTAGGAGAAAGGTGAGGCATTCCTGTGTGCCTGCAGATGGAGCTAAACCTGGCATGTCAGTTGGCTCAGTGTAGAAGATGGAGGAGCCAGGATACAGTAGCCAGCCCTTAACATGAGAACTCATTGGAGGATGCTGAGCAGAGGGACAGAGGAGGGAGAGTGGTGAGTTATACCACCCTCAGAGTCCCATATAAGGCCGAAAAGGTGACACCTGGAGTAAATAGCAGATATATTGCAGAAGGGGATAATACAAGGGGAGTGACAGCCTCCTAACAGTAATGTTTCCCAAGCCTTTGCCAGAGATAAAGATGGTTATTCATGCACCAAGTTGTGCTCAACTACAGAAAGCTAATTTACAGTGACTGTAAAACACTGACAGAAACATTATAGCTGCGCACAGAGAGAGGTAATGTACAGTGACAGAGCGTTGTAGCTGCGCACAGAGAGAGAAGTAAGTTACACTGCAGCAGTAGAGACTCTTGGCTGACAGACCTCAGGGGTAATCTGTCTACAGCGCATTGGTGAGAATACATTTGTTACCAGCTATCTGCATGGGACACGTAACTAAGGGAGGATAATTACAGTCACAGGGAGAGAGACAGATCTGAGCAGTAAAGTATTATATTGTACTGATGGTACTCAAGGAAGAAAGTGGATTTGGCTCAATTTCGAACACAAGTTACCTCAGAAAAGTCTGCTTATTGAACTGAGATAGTGACATTATTTATTCACAACTATAACAGTACTGAGGGAAAGCACTAAGTAGTTCTTTCTAACTACTATTCTGATCCCAAGAGAGAGTGACCGCTTCAATGATATTACAAGCCTACATGTAGGATACAATATTGCAAAGAGGAGAATATTGCCTTTGGTATTAGAGACCCTGTGGTGGATTACAAATACTTCATAGAAGTTATACTCCTATTATTCCCGTACTCACCTTACAGGACTCAGGTGGGCACAGTAGTGACTTAGGAAATCCAGCAACAAATATGTGGAACACTACAAAATAATCCAAGCGCTTATATTTTTTAGAACTAGTGTACACTTGCAAATACTAATATTATTGCGCAATAATAATTCAAGGTTAATTAATATCTATTTATTGGTGTTGGAAACTGTTCTATTTCCATTGTGTCTGAAGTGAAATGTGTTATATGTTTTAGCACACTACCTTAGGAATGTATAATCTTTTAATTTACAAGGAGGCATCTCTGAAATATACTAAGCCGGAATACTCTGCAAAAGTTCCAGTCAAATAAAACGTTGGTGGAGGTTGATGCCCTTGTCTCAGCTATGTCTGATGTGTGTATTTATTTATGTCAATGATATTATGGTTATGTAAACGAGTTGTAACTTTAGGGGTTACTTAATCTGTCTGAGGGTGATTCCCCAAGTTCGCCCTAATATCATCATCTAAATATTTAGATAGTCATACCCTATAACACCAAATCTTGGGGTGGAGGCACTTGATAGCACCTACACATACATATTGAAGAAGACAGCGTTACACTCAGGTTAGCTTCTGCGCTATATACAGCAAAACACAGCAAAAGCAGCATCAACCCCGCCTGAATTAGGCCCAATGAGATTTATGGCTTCAGAGCATTTTACTTGTGACTGTCAGTGAAAAATGAGGTACTGCTAATGCGGTAACAAGCACCCTGGTCCGTGACATAGCTTCCACCTAACTTATCTCATGTTTGGATTTGACAAACAGGCATGTCTGTGTTTGACATTCAGCAAATGTTGATAACAAATGTGAGTTTTACCCCTGACTGGTAATCAGATCACTGACTTCAGCTTGTAATAATGGCCCTCCTGGTGCCTGGTGCCTACTTCATCCCATACTGTATCCCCCTCCTCCCTTCTCATATAAACCGTATATGTGTGTGTTTATCAGTAGTTAAGGTCCACACACACTGGGCGACTTTGAGCTGAAAGTCGCTTAAAACACCAGGTTTGAGCTGCTTTCAGCTCAAAGCCACTCAGTGTGTATGCCCGGGCGATGAGCGCTGCTGCGTGCTCCCGCAACATCGTCGGGAAAGCCGTTCATCTGCTGGTTATACCAGCAGATGAGCAGCTTTCAGGATGACTTTGCATAGCGCTCCGCAATGCATGGCCGTCCCCCCCCCTCTGTCAGCGCCGGGCAGGGGGAAAGCCGCTCAGTGTGTATGCACTGAGCGGCTTTCCCTGCAGCGATGATTGTGTGGCACCCCAGCCTATTTTTCCCCTAGACCCAGCAGCGGGACACTAGGGGTTAACCCCCAGAGCAAGGAGGGCGCGAGAAAACGTCCCCAGGCTGATTGACATTACTGGGGGACATATGAGAAGGAGGAGGAAGTGTGAGGAGAGAGAGGTCAAGAAGGGTCGCAGCACGAAGAGCGCGAGACGAGGGAGCTGACCGGGAGCGGAGGGACAGCGTGGCGCCGCAAGGTGAGGGAGAAGCGTGCAGCAAGAAGTTCAGCGAGGACCCGGAAGACCAGCCGGGAGACAGCCAGCGCTGCAGCAGCACTAAGGAGACGCCGCGAGGTGAGAGAGGAGCGGCGGGAGGCACAGAGGAGAGCCCAGCTGAGCGGGAGCACCCGGCTGAGTGTGGCAACGCTGCAGTAGCAGCGCCCACACTAGCAGCCCTTCTGCAAGAAGAGGACCGGCGCCAGTCGACCCAGGACCTCAGGCGACCCGATCGTAACGGGCAGGAGCCTGCACCTTGCTCCTGACGCCAGGTACCCCCATGCTGGTTACCCCCTGGCCTACCTCCCTGTGTCCACTTTCTGCCACCAACGGAAAGGACCATCATTGGGGACTCTCTGGTCCCACTTTAGGTACTCACTCCCTGCCACCAACGCAGTATGCTTAAGGACACCCCGTTTGCTTCCCCAGAGTGCCCCACGCCATTAACCCTCAGTCTGGACTGCCCTATTCCACGCCGCTCCCAATACACCACCAGGAATATAAGTGGGTGGACAACCCCATAATAGCCAGCCCCCGAAGCACTGGGCACCAAAGGGACACTCCACCGGGTGAGTACAGCCCATTTATTACTTATTACACCAAAGAACCGCACGTCAATCCCACTAAACGAGGGGAATTAGCCCTCCATGTCAGTGTATCCGGATTGGGACATTTCCCTTAAGTTGTAGAGACACTACTGTACCTGCATTTGTATAGAGAAGGAACACCCTGCCATCTTGTGACTAAAGTTCATATTGTTAGGAGCCAAGTTTGATTCTTGCCCATGACTACAGGACTCACTCCTCGTCCAGGGACGTTAGCCTAAGTTGTACACCTAGGGAGGGGCTTGTTTAGTACAGTGTTGCTAAGAGATGTTTCACAGTTATTGTGCATGCCCCGTAATGTTTATAATTGATATGCATTGTATTTCATGTAGATCATGTTTACCTGTGAATAGGCGGCCAGACCCACAACTGTTTGCTAGTATCGCCGAGTGAGAACATCATCTTCCCCAGTATTGGTTAATGGCCTGCGGAAGGTGTGCTCCCACTCTCCAGTGACGCGGGAAGTCCGCGGCGTGTTTTATTGTGAGATTTGTTAATGCTCATTTGTAGTATTACCTGCTAGGCGGGTATAAGATTAGCATTGTAGTGCTAAGCTATTTCAGGCTGGCTGCGGCTATTTACGTGTATGACAATTGTTTATTCACCCTTTACGCTAAATAAATCTTAAGTAGTTGTACCTGCTGGGCGCCTCATTTGAGTTCCTAGGGTGGTGTGTTCTCTGCAGTCGACACGGCGAAGAATCGGTGCGGAACCAAGAGTATCCAGCGACTCAAGGTATTTACCTACCCCCACCGGCGGCGTCACAAGTGGCGTCAGACCGAACAGGATATGAGTCGGCTGAGAGAACAGTCAAGCAAGGAAGATGGAGCAACAAGCTGCACAACCAGCGGTACAAGCACCGGCACAACCAGCTGCGCCAGCGCAAGGCAGAGAGATACCAGCACCCGGGGATGAACAACAAGGACAAGCCGCCGCTGCACCAACCACCCAAATCACGCTCCCTTACTACTTCGGGGCATCATGGTTGCCCAGCTACAGCGGAGACAAAAAGAAGGCACCGGGAACCACATTTGCGGAGTCCAAGAGGGGAATGGAGTCAACATGCCTACTGTATACCCTGCAGGAACAACAGAAGATTCAGATCCTAATAGGACAACTGACCGGATCTGCCCTCCGTGAAGTGAGGTCATGGACACCCGAACACAAGACGACGGTAGCACAGATACTAAAGAAGCTATCCGCCACCTTCGAGACGCGAAGCCTCCCAGAACTAAAATTGAAGTTTTACGGAAGAAAACAACGAGCGGGCGAGACGTTGAGGGACTATGCTCTCAGCCTACTAGAAATGAGTAAGGCGATACAAGTCCTCGACCCAGAAGAGATGAGGAACGTGGATGAGACACTAATAGTTCAGCTGATCGAAGGAGCCGGGCGAGAGAGCATACGGGCACCACTGAGGCTGTTGCGAAGGCAGATGTCGGGTGCGACCTTCGCCGACTTCGAAGACGCCGCCATTGGGGTGGTCGGGACACAGGATGAAGCAGGAGAGGAGTACCCTGAATTACTAGGGTTTCACGAACAGCCGTACTCACGGAGAGCCTTCCTTACCAGCCCAGATGGGGCAAAGAAGAACGGAGACACAGCCATACGGGCCGCACAGAACGTACCGGACGACCAGTTCAAGGTTCTACAAAAGCAGATTGAGAACCTCACCGTCAGCATGGCAGATATGCAGGGGGAAATACGCCAGCGACCCGGAACACCAGGAGTAGACCCAGACACGGAGGAATGGTGGGCCCAGTACGTAGGACAATGCCCGAGGATCAAAGTGCTGATCAATGGGATAGAGACAGTGGCCATGATAGACACCACGTCGCAAGTATCCATGATACAACTACCCACCCTCCAAAAATACTGGGGAAAAGAAGTACCATTTAGACCGCCCCCCACGCAGGTGAAAGTGGTCGCTGCCAACGGCCGAGAGGTCACCTGCGACGGGTACTGGGAGGCCTACCTGAAGATCGGACGAGAGCACTTACCCAAACAGGGGTATTTGGTGATCACCTGTGGAGAAGGAAAGGTTTCCTCCATCATCCTGGGTATGAACATCCTAAGAAATTGCCCTGAAGAGCTGATTTCGGCCCTAAAGCAGGAACTGGTTGACCAAGATCAGGCTGAGGAGGTAACCCTGCAGCACATCATCTGCGTCCAGAGGAGTCAGGTGGTGAAGAAAGCACTGGTCACACGGGTACGAGGAACTGTCAAGTGGTTTAACGGCCGAAGGGGATATGGCTTCATTAACCGAAATGACACAAAAGATGATGTTTTTGTCCACCGGACGGCCATAAAGAGAAACCACCCGCAGAAGTTTCTACACGGTGTCGAAGATGGCGAGACGGTGGAATTCGAGGTGGTAGAAGGAGAAAAGGGTGCTCAAGCGATAGACGTGACGGGCCCAGGTGGGGTACCAGTAAGAGGAAGCCGGTTTGATTCAGACAGGCGTCGTGCCCGCAGGCGCTACCACCGGTGCCGAAGTGGACGTTGCCACAGTAACGCCGACGCCCCCTCCCGCTTGCCTCTACACACAGAGAGAGAGGTGGAGGGTAACAGAGAGCAGATAGAGACACCCACTTTCACCAATCCAGTACCGTCCCGCTGGGAACCATGTGCACCATGGGTGCAAGAACATCAGCCCAGATTGACTAACACAAGAGCCTTGGGCGACCAAAAGTTAACGCAAAGTAGAGACCGCCAGAAGATTCATCCTGACCAGAATGCCCACGCTGACCGCATACCTGTTGGTACCCCGGTGTTCAAAAGAAACAATCGTCGCAAGCGTAAGCTCGATGCGAAGTGGGAAGCGGACCCCTACGTGGTAGCAGAAAAACCACGGGATACAGCAGCAGCCTACGGCATCACCCAGCGCGTTGGCACCCACTCCCAGCGGATCAATCAAAGTCAGAGCAAGCCGTATCTGAGCCAAACTCCAGTAGATTCCAGACCGAATAGTGAAGAGAACCCCAAAAAGGAAGATCCCGTCACAAGGTGGCCCCAGGACCCGTGGGAACTGAGGCCGAATGTCGGTTGGTCCGTGCCACTCCTTCCGAATATACCGCCGCAGACCAGTCCGAGGATCACTGAACCTGCTCCTGAGGCCGTTGGGATCGCACCCCCTGGGACTGGAGCGAGGCGTTCAGTTAGGAGCACGCAAGGCGTGCTACCCCTGCGGTACAGGGAATAGGCATGCTGTACATAATGTCTTGCTTAAAGATGTGTGCTGTGTATATTGTGTTAAGAACTGTAAATGATGACTTATGTATGTGGCCCCCTCTCCGAGGACAGTAGACATTTGGGCCCAAATTCGAACCCAGAAGACTTTCTTCAGGAACATTTATCTTATCCAGTTCGATGCTCGAGGATGAGCATCCTTTAAGTGGGTGGATGTGTGGCACCCCAGACTATTTTTCCCCTAGTCCCAGCAGCGGGACCCTAGGGGTTAACCCCCAGAGCAAGGAGGGCGCGAGAAAACGTCCCCAGGCTGATTGACAGCACTGAGGGACGTATGAGAAGGAGGAGGAAGTGTGAGGAGAGAGAGAGGTCAAGAAGGGTCGCAGCACGAAGAGCGCGAGACGAGGGAGCTGACCGGGAGCGGAGGGACAGCGTGGCGCCGCAAGGTGAGGGAGAAACGTGCGGCAAGAAGTTCAGTGAGGACCCAGAAGATCAGCCGGGAGACAGCCAGCGCCGCAGCAGCACTAAGAAGACGCCGTGAGGTGAGAGAGGAGCGGCGGGAGGCACAGAGGAGAGCCCAGCTGAGCGGGAGCGCGCGGCTGAGTGTGGCAACGCTGCAGTAGCAGCGCCCACACTAGCAGCCCTCCTGCAAGAAGAGGACCGGCGCTAGTCGACCCAGGACCCCAGGGGACCCGATCGTGACGGGCAGGAGCCTGCACCTTGCTCCTGACGCCAGGTACCCCCATGCTGGTTACCCCCTGGCCTACCTCCCTGTGTCCACTCCCTGCCACCAACGGAAAGGACCATCATTGGGGACTCTCTGGTCCCACTTTAGGTACTCACTCCCTGCCACCAACGCAGTATGCTTAAGGACACCGCGTTTGCTTCCCCAGAGTGCCCCACGCCATTAACCCTCAGGCTGGACTGCCCTATTCCACGCCGCTCCCAATACACCACCAGGAATATAAGTGGGTGCAGAACCCCATAATAGCCAAGCCCCCGAAGCACTGGGCACCAAAGGGACACTCCACCGGGTGAGTACAGCCCATTTATTACTTATTACACCAAAGAACCGCACGTCAATCCCACTAAACGAGGGGAATTAGCCCTCCATGTCAGTGTATCCGGATTGGGACATTTCCCTTAAGTTGTAGAGACACTACTGTACCTGCATTTGTATAGAGAAGGAACACCCTGCCATCTTGTGACTAAAGTTCATATTGTTAGGAGCCAAGTTTGATTCTTGCCCATGACTACAGGACTCACTCCTCGTCCAGGGACGTTAGCCTAAGTTGTACACCTAGGGAGGGGCTTGTTTAGTACAGTGTTGCTAAGAGATGTTTCACAGTTATTGTGCATGCCCCGTAATGTTTGTAATTGATATGCATTGTATTTCATGTAGATCATGTTTACCTGTGAATAGGCGGCCAGACCCACAACTGTTTGCTAGTATCGCCGAGTGAGAACATCATCTTCCCCAGTATTGGTTAATTGCCTGCGGAAGGTGTGCTCCCACTCTCCAGTGACGCGGGAAGTCCGCGGCGTGTTTTATTGTGAGATTTGTTAATGCTCATTTGTAGTATTACCTGCTAGGCGGGTATAAGATTAGCATTGTAGTGCTAAGCTATTTCAGGCTGGCTGCGGCCATTTACGTGTATGATAATTGTTTATTCACCCTTTACGCTAAATAAATCTTAAGTAGTTGTACCTGCTGGGCGCCTCATTTGAGTTCCTAGGGTGGTGTGTTCTCTGCAGTCGACACGGCGAAGAATCGGTGCGGAACCAAGAGTATCGAGCGACTCAAGGTATTTACCTACCCCCACCGGCGGCGTGTCACAATTGTCATCATCGCTGTCCATACACGCTGGGCATAGTGTGTATGGACCTTTAGACTAGATATCGGTTGATCAACCTCAGTAAATAATGTACCCAGGTCAAGTGAGCTGCTCCCTCCAATCCCTATCCCAACCCACCCATCATACCAAGTGAGCTGCTCTCTCCAGTTGCCATCCCAACCCCAAACCACCCATCATACCTCCCCCTGTTCCTAGTCCTTTTTAGTTCCATAGCTAAGGCTGTTTGCCATGTGTTCCTTTCATTGAATATACACAACATGCGCAGTGATAGCCAGGGTTTGCCACATGCTGCAGAGTCATCACATTTGCTTGATGACCTAATTTTGATTAACTACGAAGTATTAACTACCACCAACTGACTCACTGGCTCTGAGTCACTGGCAGTTGGTGCAGTTTCCCTATTTGATTTTGAAGTGTTCTGCAGCCCCTCATCTGGAACCCCCACTGGTTCTAGTTTATTGTGTTATTTTTCCCTATATCTGGAATTTTCCCTATATTTAGAGACTTGGACCATCCTGTACTTATAGCTGCAGAGTGACTGAAGTACATAATTAGTAATCGTGCTATATTTGATGGCATACCCCCATTAACTGACCCACTCTAACCACTGTGTTGCTGTACGCATATAGGACCTTATTCTGGTTGACTTGCAAAGGTGTAAATTGCAAGTCCACCAAACATCGCCCACAAGGCTGCCTACTCCCTCCTCGCACGCCACGTTCCCCCACACGCATGTGAATGGCATGATTTCTACAGTGCTCGCAGATGGGAGACACCTCTCTGGTGTCTCACGTCTACGAGCGCGCTGTATGGGGGGAAGCGGGCGGGCAGCTGACAGCTGACATCAGCTGCCCACACCCGCGTCACAAGCGCATTAGCATGGAGACGCCCATGAAACGCTGGGCATTCCCATGGGTGCGCCCCTTTGCCGCCCCATGGCCCCCACCGGCACTGCTAGGTGCAAACGGGGTGGTGAACAAGCAGTTCTGCTCTCAACGAGAGGCTGCACATGCGCATAAAAGTTTATGTGCAGTCGCTTAACATCGCTCTACTGCGCAAACACGCAGGGGAGCGTGCAAACCAGAATAAGGGCCACTGTGCCTCCCAAAACATCAGATTTTGGCAGGAGGTTTCTTATAATAAAGGTCGTTCCTGTTCCCTCCATCAATTGCCCTCATTTGTGGTGGGCATGTATGCCACTGGTGCACCCCATGAAACATTTGTGCACCGGACATGCCCACCAGAAGCACGGAAATGCCACCAGATAACCAAATCTCTGCCCGTGCCCGAATTTGCAACCTTCCAATGTTGAGAGATACAGTATGTATTGTATGTGAAATATTACATCTTTATAGGAGCCATAATATGATGTCTATACAGACTCGGAGATGGTGCTGTACTTACAGCACTCTGGTACAGGGCCACCAAGAGGTATGAAATGGGAGTCGTGGCCTAACCACGGGAGGCGTGGCCACTTCCTGCGGTTAGGCCACCATTTGCACTGTCACTTATAACATCCCAAGGAGCTCATTTATCAACAAGTGATAAATCCCGTTATGCATGATAAATGGGGCTCCATCCAATCAGTTCCTAACTGCCATGTGTTTGAAAAATGTCAGTTAGGAGATCATTGATTGGAGCACCATTTATCATACGCAGTGAGTTTTATCATTCATGTGTCTTTTCCTCCATTGATAAAATTTTGATGATGGACGTTCTGCCTGTAACATCTCCTGCAATGTATCAATTTCTATCCTTTATATTTTTCCTACAATTCCCACTGGCATCTCTGTAGTCTTTCATTTACATTTTCCGCTAGAGCCTAATTATTAAATACATAATGTAACAAAGTCCTCTAGAACCCCATCTCGTAAATATCCGCCATCTGCAGAGAGACAGTGACGATTAAAACGGCACATCTGAAAACAAGACGGGATATTGACTTCCATTCCCGCACGCTGAGCTGTTTCATTCTTCAATATTTCAAAAGAAAATTATTAGCTAAGTAAAAAGAGAGAAATATATAACCCCCCCCCCCCCCGAAAAAACGCTTTCTACAACTCAACATAGACAGAACAGGATGGTGGTTCCGTAAAGCCACAGAGAGGCTTCCAGGCTTAATTGCTTTTATTAATGACTGAATTCATTATATAAATTATAATAAAAGAAACTTGCTTCGTGAAAAGCTGACACCAGACGAAATCTTAGGGAGCTCCGGAGCTTTAAGACAAAACAGCTGGCCCATTAAATCTAACACAGACATTCAAAGCTTTGACTAAGAGTACAGGCGTTGCTTTTGCCAGTCTTTAAACAGCTGTCTTTTTTCCCCTAGGCCATACAAGCGTAGAAACAGCTCCGCGAAGACCGGATTTCTCCCGTAAATCTCTGTGGCCGTGCATGTTAAAAACCGCCAGGAGACCCCCAGTCTTTGACTATAATTACGATTATACTCTCACCTCTGTTTCCCCTATTTAATGCTACTATGTAAATGATTCAATGTATAAAACATTGGCGTTATCATCTACTATTAATATTTTAGATGATTTGTAAATAGCCCGAGCTTCTAATTGCCAATTATTCCCAGTGATGTCATTGAACCTGACGGCTGCTGTGGTATATGCTCTTGGCTGTAATGAATCAGCTCCTTTGAAGGCTTTGGGGCTGATTTGATATCAAAGGATGCAGTCCTTGTTTTTGTCTGTGGAATTTAATTAATCAAGTCATTAATGGATATATAGGGCCCTTTATCCTATTGGAAAGTAAGAAGAATTGCTCCTGTATTTTAGCTGCTCGGTTGTATAATTGTCACAGTGGATTTAAGATAGAAAGCATTGGTTATCAAGGCCACTACTTGTGTTCTCCAAAGGAAGCTAGAGTGGAAAGTATACAGTATGCTTTACATTTATAGGATAACGGGGGTTATTCTGATTCACTCAGAAAGGCACAATCACTGTCTAATAGACAATACCATATGCACTGCAGGTGGGGCTGATGTAACATGTGCAGAGAGAGTTAGATTTCGGGGTTTTATTGTTTCTGGGCAGGATAAATACTGGCTGCTTTATTTTTACACTGCAATTCAGATATCAGTTTGAAGTACACCCCCCACCCAGCAGGACACCGGGGGTGACTGGGCAAAGGTAAAAGCACATTTCACACAATACAATTATTCTATGTTTACTGTGGCATATCCCCTGCCGACGGTGTGAAGAGCGCCCGTAGGCCGCGATGAATCACCTAGTCATCAATATATAATTATTTCTCAACATGTGACATTTATGATAAAGGACCACACGTAAAACTGTCTTCCATTCCCCCAATGTAGGAATGGATTAATTGATCATTACTGTAAAATAATTTTCTTTGGCCGCCATTGCCATAATTGGTAATGGTAATGACTGGTAGAAAAAAAGGGAATTGGATTTAACACATGAACCTGTCTCAGTAGGAACAAAGTGTTTTCTGTTTGGGAGGGCAGTACTATTTTTCTGGAAAAATAGGCTCAGGATCTCTGGATCTAAAACACACACACGCACACACAAAAAATCCTTTAAATAAAACATATTTTATGATTGGCCCAGGACAGGTTCAGAAACCCACTCCTAAGGATGTTACATTTAATAAGAGGTTCAAGAGCTGAGTTCCTGCTAGTACAGATGGAGCACCTGGCAATGAATTTCTTGCAACCAGCTAACTTTAGAACCGGCAGGATTCTTGTGGTCAGGTAAGTCTGGCATTTCAGATTTGCAGATGTTGGAAGTCAGTGATCATGAGAAATTTTATGATATCTGGATAGAGATAATGGATTTGAAATGTATGAGTTTGGCTAAAGGTATAGAAGTTTATTAAGCTGGAAGTAGTGTGTGTGAAGCCTAAAGGGTCAGTGAGGGACTAGATATAGTGTTGGGCTTGAAGGTACATACAAAACTGCGAGTGAGGTAGATGAAATTGCTCTTGAAGTTGTGTAAATTACTTTTTACAAGTTCTACTGCTTCAGAAATCTTTTAGACTCTATCTACTTGCTACATTTGGAAAAACAGCTAAGCCGTGTTTTACATGTTGTGACAAATTGAGAAAAAAAGCCAAGATGTATGTGGACACATCTGTATATGGTGTGGAAATTGGATCACTCTGTAGGATTTAAGTAATAGCAATCCAGGCCTTATGCGTGTCCCCGAAGAGGATATTATTGTGGCATGTCACAGTATCTTGGTAATAGGCGTGTGAAGCAAGGCCGCCAGGGAGTATGGATAGCACAGAGCTTCCTCAAACAGGGGTGAATCATTTATGGTGTGATACCGAAATTTGGAAAATAATTGGGTGTTACAAATTGCATCCATTTGTGTGATTATAAATTGAAGTAGGTAAACAGTTTGGGGAAGACAATAGACTTCTCCACTGTAACCCTACCAAGTAGAAAAAGCTTTACGTTCATCCTTGTTTTCCAAACATGAACTGTTGGTAGTTCTTGAGGACCGGTTTGGCCAGCCCAGATATAGAATTTAAACGACAGAGATGGGAAAGAATTTTGGATCCCCAAATGTTTCCGCTTGTGTAGAGTAAACATGGAGTAGAGGTAATAGTGCCGAGGAGACCTTCTGGAGGGGGTAAGAGGGAGAAACTCTGGCTTAGTAACATTAATTCAATTACTAGCGAATGACCTGAATTCTAGCATGATACTAAAAATACTTGTGATGTATATCCTAGAATTCAATGTAAAAAGGAGCATGTCTTCTACAAACAGCCCCAACTTGGTTTCTACAACCTTAAGTAAAGTTTTATGCTTATGTGATACCGGAGGGCTCAAATGCTGCAGCAAACGACATATTTTCTGATGTAAGTAATATGATAGTGAAAATCAGTGATATACTTTAAACCAGCAAATTGTCAGTGATATAGACTACAAACAATGTATATAAAATGTGTATTTGTCTGGATACAATGTGTATGTGGCACGACACTTACCTGAGTGTCACATGTGTACATGGCGAAAATATATCGCAAGTCATTTACTGATTAATGGTAAAGTTGTTAATAATGTATCTTAGCACGGATTCAAGATTTATTATAGCACGATGGTAAATCAATACATCAAAGGATAAACGTATGCAAACATCTACTATGGATACAGTTACTATATGTAGATAAGATAATCAGTTATTTAACCAGGTACTGTAAGAAAAAGTCTAGATGGAAAAGACCACTTTATCAGGGACCAGAGTTCTATTTTTTTATTCCTTGCAAAGAATCTGCATTCAGTGGCATCACATGGGGGATGCAGGCCACGCCCATGTGTCACCCTTGAGCAGGTGACACCAAAATGCCGGTCACTGACAAGGAGCTGGTAAAACTGGAAGCCACGCATTTTTACTGATGTCAGCAGATCTCCTAATTTCACCCAATTTATGTGGGCGCTCCACTGGAGCATAATGGAGGTCTCTTGGCTGCACTGGGCAGGGACAGATTTAGACCTCATGGGCAGGGGCAAACGCAGGATTTTCAGAAGGGGGTTTCCAGAGGGGCGGAGCAAAGCACGGAGATGGACACTTAAGTGACCCAGTATATGCCGGGTCAGTTAAAGTATTATAGATAGACCAAATGTATATAAATAATAAAAATCTCTTATATATTTGGATACATGTGTCAATCATCCGGACACTGTGTCCGTAACGCTGGGCGGGGTCACACACGCCCTCCCAGCTGACACATGTAGCCAAATAGCCATACAGCACGACGTCATGGAAAGAAGTGCGTCAGGACCAATTAGCCAACGGCAGCAGGCTGGGGGGGGTGTCTGGCAGGGGGGCGGGGCAGGCGCGGGCAGCGCACACTCCGGCAGCGCCTACTCCAGGGTGCGGACTAATGTCGGGCTGGGCCGGGGGGGCAGGGTGCCATATGCCCCCCAGCACGCTTACCCAGTCCCTGTCTGCGGCCCGCGCTGGACCTCCTGCGCTGCCCGCGGCTTCCAGAAGCAGAACACTGCCGTGGCTACAGGAAAATGGCCGCCGGCCCCCTGCACTGAGGACATGTACTCAGTGCAGGAGGCCGGCGGCCATTTTCCTGTAGCCGTGTCCGTGTTCTGGAAGCCGCGGCCAGCGCAGGAGGGCTGGAGGAGGTCCAGCGCGGGCCGCAGACAGGGACTGGGTAAGCGCTCCCCCCCCTCCACGCTCCCCCCAGCAATATCTAGCACTGTGGGGGCATATCTCCCCCCCTCCCCCCAGCAATATCTGCCACTGTGGGGGCATATCTGGCACTCCACGCTCCTCCCAGCAATATCTATCACTGTGGGGGCATATCTCCCCCCCTCCCCCCAGCAATATCTGCCACTGTGGGGGCATATCTGGCACTGTGGGGGCATATGTGTCTGGCACTGTGGGGGCATATGTGTCTCTGGCACTGTGGGGGAATATCTGGCACTGTGGGGGAATATGTGTCTGCCACTGTGGGGGCATATCTGGCAATGTGGGGGCATATGTGTATCTGCCACTTTGGGGGCATATGTGTCTGGCACTGTGGGGGCATATGTGTCTCTAGCACTGTGGGGGCATATGTGTCTCTGGCACTGTGGGGGCATATGTGTCTCTGGCACTGTGGGGGCATATCTGGCACTGTGGAGGCATATGTGTATTTGGCACTGTGGCGGAATATCTGGCACTGTGGCGGAATATCTGGCACTGTGGGGGCATATCTGCCACTGTGGGGGCATATCTGCCACTGTGGGGGCATATCTGCCACTGTGGGGCTATATGTGTATTTGGCTCTGTGACAGAATATCTGGCACTGTGGGGGCATATCTGGCACTGTGGACATCACATTGTGCGGTGTAATGGGCATCATGGTATGGGGCATAATGGGCATTACAGTGTGGGCAGCATTGGGTAATTGCCATCACAGAATCGGGTGTAATGGGCATCAAGGTGTGCGGCATAATGTGTCATTAGCATCACAGTGTGCTCTCATTTTAATGGGGCGTAGCCCCCTACGACGGTGTGAAGAGCGCCCGTAGGGCGCGATGAATCACCTAGTATATATATATATATATACATACATGCACACATACATACATACATACAGGGGCGTCAACAGCAGTGTAGACCCCTGGGCATAGCAATGTATTGGGGCCCCTACCGATCCTTCCTGGGGGAAGCTTTGATGTCCCGCGGGTGGTAGGAGGTATTATATCAACCGCTCAGCATGTAAGGCCTGGATCAGTGATTTCCACTAATTACCCCTTTACTGCACAGATGGTGGGAGATGGGGCGGGAGAAGGGGGCATTGGGCTGAATGAAGGGGCCCTGATACATAACTTCCACGGTGTTAGAGGATGTTTAATATGTATAGTGGAGTGGGCTTATTATTCATAATTTTCTGGTGGGAGGACATCTTGCTTGACTGCAGATATCTCCATTTCCTGGAAATAGATTTCTTATAGAATCCCACCTACCAAATGGTACTGTGGACTAGGGGATCAGAGTTGAGGAGACAATCTGCCAATGAGAATATAAAACTACATACCAGGTGTGTGGAGCTGGAGCAGTAAGCAGGAAGGCTGATATATCTGGTTCTGGGAACAGTAGAGACAAGTTGCTAGTGTACTTCAAAGGGGGAGAGTCCCAGCTTTTGGAATATACCCTCAGAAAAACTCTAAGTCAGAAAGAACCTGAAATATCTGACTGGGAAGAGCAATTAGCAGGCTTGGATGGGGACCACTGTTTTGAAGTCAGATACCTCCGGTTCCCATGGGCCGATTTTTAAAATTCTTGTACCCATGGAAAGAGGGGACCTTCAGCTTTCCGCCTAGGTCACTTTGACTCCTGGGGGGGTTTCTGGGTACTCGGAAACCCCCCCTGCGTGCGCTACTGATGGGGGCCCTAGGCAATATACTGGTTTGGGGCCCTACTCAAACAATCCACAGAACTATAATTTTGATGCTGATTGCAGGTGGCATTGATAGAGGACCTTGTCGCTTGTATGGGATGCAGTCAAAATCCCGACGGTCAAAATTCCGACAGGGACAAAATCTAGGAATGGGTCATAATACCGACAAGGACAAAATCCCGACATTTGAAATCCCGACAAGGTCAAAATACCGACATTTAGCATGTACAAGTGAAACAGTCAACATTACTTTGTGTCAACAGGTCGCGAGGTCGACATGTTTTTTTTTCACTGTTTTTTTTTACTCAAATGTCGACACGGTCGACATGGACACATTTGGAAGTGAACCGCAGCCCCTCACAATGCTCGCTTCGCTCGTGATGCTTCTAACCTCTGTTATTCTCCCACATTAAAGGGACACTATAACTCTCCCTATCCCACCTCTGAAGCTTAATATTAAAGGGTGTATACTATCCACCAAAAAGGGGATCCCTCCACTGAGACTGTGATTGCCTACAAAAAGGCCCTTTCCTTTCTCCCACAACATGAAAGTTTATTGGACAGGTTACTATCACAACCTAGGACACTGAACAGTTTATTCAACATTAATCCCCCCTGTGAAGGAGTTGCCTTATTAGTACCTAATAACACGAGCCACATGCATGTGATCTGCCATTTATGAGATTCAGGATCTCTGGAGTCAACTATTAAAAACCCTGTGCACAGGTTAGGACTACAGCACTTGAGTACTCAAACAGGTAGCAACCTGGTAACTGACATTTGAAAGCATCAGACACGTGATTATCAGATGCGATACAAATAGTTAGATGGGAAACCTCAGTGTTTTGAATAAGTGAATCAATGTATTGTATGATTGTTTTATAAACAGCATTGCACGTCCCACACTGGCCTGAAGCTTACCGTACTTGTTATTGGTGGTCAATGAACCTGGAATAGTATATTACAGTGGTTTTCAACCTCGGTCCTCAAGTACCCCCAACAGTTCACATTTTCTAGGTCACCCAGCAGGGGCACAGGTGCACTCATCACTCACTGACACATTTTAAAAGATCCACAGGTGGAGCTAATTACTTCACTTGTGATTCTGTGTGGAGACCTGGAAATCCTGCACTGTTGGGGGTACTTGAGGACCGAGGATTAGACCCACTGGTATATTACAATGAGGCGCTTTTCTCCTTATATTCTTCTTGATGTCCCAGTGCGATACAGCTGTAGTCAATATCAGGTCACCTAATATAAGATAGCTGATTAATATCTGAAGTGGTTTGAGGTGGTTTACACACTTTCTTCTTTTATATTTTGTATAGTCTTTATGGTGTGCGAACTAATCACGTAGGACACCTCATCCTAGTCAACTAGGCGGTGCATCTTCTTCTTATACCTCTTAGGAGAGGAAATTATTATTACTATTGTAGCAGATTATTTTCCTTGTTATTCTCCATAATTATTATTGAGGTTAACTATATAAAAGTACCCAAGGCCAAGTACGTGACCATCATTGCATGTAACCTATGACATTGTGATATTTGGAAATAAGTGACGAACTCTGACCCGTGTACAAAGCCTATAATCTGGTTATTTGAAATTGGATTTCATGCAACTTTAGTGTTACAAATAAACCCTTAAACGTTAGGAAATGTCGTTGTTTATTAATCAGGTAATTACCAACACTGGCGCTAATTACCTCTCTGCGAACACAAGGGCCCAGAGACAACCACTGAAGAACTGGTAAAACATTTCTTGAAGAGTGACACAAATATTCGAGCCTTGGCAAAACCATACTACAATGTAGGTTGTGCAGTTGCAAAACATGCAGGGAAGGTTTAGATTTGTTGAGTGGCATGTCCAAAATTTATGGGTAGTTTAAGAAAAGTTTTGATCCATATGCAGTCTCAGTGCCCCACCCACGCCCTTTTTTCTCCAGCACATACAGTATTCTAAATACAGTAAACCATATTTGCCAACTTTTTTGGGCACCCGGTCGGTGTAGTGTAGGCATGGCCGGCGGGTAGATGGGTGGATCAAGGGCATGGCCACAAAGTCGGGGGTGAGGGAGTGGTTTGGGGACTTGCCTACCTTCAGGGACACCTGAGGATTGAGTCTGTCCTGTTAGGGCAGGGGCGGATTTAAGGGGGGGCGAACGGGGCCACCCAGTAGCTGATATAGCGTGGCTTTTTCTCCCCATCCTGCCGTCCTATTGGCTGGTGGGCTATAAATTAGGTGGTTTGCCACCCTGATTGCTCACAGACAGTGTGGGTTGGGCTGTGTCTGCAGCACTGCCCGGCGGGCACACGGTGGGTGTGTGCCCGGTTTCAGGATGAAGTCGCCTGATGAGCGGGAGCAGCCACAGCCTGGAGCTCCCTGCAGGGTTTTTTCTTTGACATTTATTTATTTTTGTTTTTTATTATTATTATTATTATTGGGGGGGCAGTCTTACAATGGGAGGAGTCAAAAATGGGAAGGGGAGGAGTCAGGACTGGGGGGGGGGTCAAGTTTAAACAGTAAACCCCCCCCCCCCCCTTAGAAGAGAAGTCTAGATGCGCCACTGTGTTAGGGTGACTTGCTCTGGGACTGGAGTGAAATGAAAGCTTGAGGCGTTAATGAAGTTTACCCATACAGGTGGGTAGTCCAAAGAGTGGGAGGCGGAGTCCCAGGCCCGAAGGCGTGACTAGGAAAAAAAGAGATATTACTGGTAAGTATTGGACCACAGAGACCGGTGCTGAGTCTATGGATTCGCTGGTACTGAAAAAGCGGTAACCAGACTGGAACTGGAGAGGAATTTGGAATCAGCTGGGGACTGTGACTGTATTGGAACTGGACAGGAATCTGGAAATAAGCTGGGAACGAAGGAATAAGGTTACAGGGTCTGGCCAATGTTAACCATTGATGGGGATTGGCACTGCAGGTAAGTATGCAGAGCTAAGGTGATGTACCAAACGTAGGATAAACTAAAAAGTTGGTAATGGGTGGTCCCAGTTTTAAATTTTAGATTATTTTAAGAAAATGTTTGCGTGCATACAAAAAAGGGCATGGCCTCACTGCATGGGGCGTGGCCATGCTGCAAGGGGCGTGGTCTTGGCCAATACATGGGATGGTCCTGTGCACATCCAGACACCCCCCCCCCCCCCCCCCCCCAGGTTCGACTATGGCACCAAACACAGGTAGGAGTTCACCAATGATGAAAGAGACCACCGCTAATTGACACCGATGGTGGTTGGTATCAATAGTAACTCTCTGATGGTGCCTCAGATGATACTCAGGAAACAAGCTGGAAAGCAGGTACAACTCAGCAATGATCGTTGGTAACCGAAGGTGATTGATGGTAGTCAATGGTGCCGATGGTTCTCTGGTGATGAGATGGAATGCTTGGAAGCAGACAGCAGTGATTGGTAGTAAATGATGGTGATCAATGGTAACCGATGACATAGTAGTAGTACTTGGAATCATCTGGAACTGAATGAGCAGAAGCCAGCAGTAAATGGAGGAAGCCAGGCTGTGCAGCAAGATCGAAGAATGCACTGGAGTCTGTAAAATAGAGTCATTTCCACAGGAATACAAGATGCAGCTATGCTGAGGACATCATTACACTGGACAGCTGGGGATGTTTTCACAGGATCCTTATAGTGGCCAGTGAGAGCTGATAGGCTGCAGCCATTAAGTGTTATAACCGGAGTCACAGGATTGGTAGCAAAGAATCATGTGGCTGCACCCATGCCTGGTTCTTGGAGGGAATCCTGTCATGGTAGAAGCAGGCCTGCGGCCTGTAAGCATGTCTAAAGGTCCAGGTGCTGTGGAGTGCTGACACCAGAGGACTCTGGCAGCGGAGAGGTGCGCAGGACTGCGGCAGAATGGCAGAGGCTGGAGGCCTGCGGGAAGCGCCGACCGGATACCATGCCGCATGCTGCGCGAACACCTTGCAGGTGACTTTTGGACATCACCCACAAAGCAAACCTGGAATAGCACTTGAGAAGTAGGAAAGTGCTTTTAACAGTCCGGATCGTGACACCCTTATTATTTTAAGGAGCCTCCCGACCATTCCATGAGGGTAGATAAGTATCCCTTATACCAGTCAGCTGCACTCAAACACAATATTTTATAATGACAATTATGGAATTGTTATGCTCTTATTTGCTTATTTCTCTTACTAATGCGGTGTACACACTTTGGGCCTTATTCTAGTTCACTCTTTCTGACAAAATCCTTCTTAGATGGACAAAACCATGTGCACTGCAGGTGGGGCAGATGTTACTTGTGCAGAGAGAATTAGATTTGGGTGGGGTTTTACTTCCATGTGAGATCTATATTGCAGTGTAAAAATAAAGCAGCCAGTATTAACCCTGCACAGAAACAAAATAACTCACCCAAATCTAATTCTCTCTGCACATTTTACATCTGCCCCACCTGCAGTGCACATGGTTTTGTCCATCTAAGAAGGGTTTTGTCAGAAAGAGTGAACTAGAATAAGGCCCTTTGATTCAGGTTCATTTTTGATTTGATTCGAATCAGATCAGAAATGACCCTGAATCGCACAGTGCTAACTGCCTTCAATGCAGATTCAATCCTGATGCGAGGCCCCGTGGCATCGGGATCGAAAGCAGAAATAAACTTGCCTGGCAAGGCTATTTCTGCTTCGACCTGGAAGATCGACGGTAGTGTAATGCTGCTCTATGCAGCACCCCCCAGTCTAGGGAATGTGTATTCACATATCAGTACAAACGGTAAATAGGGCTCTGCATTCTGTAATGATAACCAGAGGAGACTCCTGCTATAGGGCTGCAAAAATCCCAACACTAGAGACACAGACAGACAGAACCAACCCCCCCCCCCCCCCCCCACACACACACACCTCCGAAGCTCTGGTGTTTGCTGGCTGTGTCTCTGACACGCTGGTAACCTCCTCTCACCAGACTCCATGAAGCAGCGGTGCAGACACAGCAACAGCCCAACCCTGTGGGGAGGAGTTCAGCATGTAGTAGATTCCTACTATTGGAAGCTGCTTCTGCTCATCATACACAGAGCAACAGAGCTGGAAACTCCTCCCCTTCTTGGACTGTCAGTACATGGAGCAATGACAGCAATAGCTTTCAGCAGGAAGCCATTCTGTGTAAATCTCCAGAGCTACAGTGCTTCAACGGGCTGCTGTCTGTGCAGCCCAGCAGAAGCAAATCCTCTGCAGTGAGCATGCCCAGACTTCAGTGAGTCACTCAGTGTGATGCAGCGGAAGGAAGGTATGCATTGCACCAGAGAGGTGCATGTAAGTTTATTTTATTTTAATAATATTTGTGTGTAGATTAATATAGATTAATATTAAAGTTATTAAAAGTGTGCATTTTGCTCTGTACCTGTGTTTGTGTGCATATGAGCACCTCATTTATTTACAGTAATTGCATACAAACACTGGTACAGCGCAAAACAAACTAATAACCTGCAAATAAATAATGACTGTTTGCCATGAGCAGTACCCAGGAAACGGCAGCCCCCTTAAGTCTAAAGGCAGGAGCCGCCACTGATGATAACTAAAACATAGAAGTGTATTAAAATGGAAATATTTTTATGGATTCCACTACTGAAAAAAACACTGTAGTCCTTAGTCCATTAAATATTGTTTGTAATCAGTGATGTCCATTTATAACAATGGACTGTTCTCACAACCTCATCTAAAACAGTAACATTGCAGTGACATGACCGCACCGCACCGTATTATTTGTCTATAAATATTGTTTTTGTCTTCACTTTATACAACACCTTTCCTCTGACCCCATCCTTCTTTACGGACATCATACATTTTACTTCCCGTCCTTTTGTTGAATGCTTGACTCTTTTAATTGCCTTTTATTCATGAAATGTAACCATGTGTAATTTGTAGGAACTTGCACGTGTGCAACTTGATTAATATCTATATTTGTATTATTTAGATCAACAGCCCAGCGACCAGGCCTTAATTACTCATGTGGTTCTTGTGTGTAGACACTTTTGAATCTTCCAATAGTCTGAAACTGATTTATTGAGTTCAAAAA
Organism: Crinia signifera; assembly: GCF_055691185.1. NCBI lineage: Eukaryota > Metazoa > Chordata > Amphibia > Anura > Myobatrachidae > Crinia > Crinia signifera. The sequence goes on along the minus strand of NC_139221.1, from coordinate 40,789,092 downwards.
ATCAAAAGTATTAAATTAAAAATAGTTCATCAACCAACGATGGTTGCAGTTCTACCTTTATTATACATAACAATGCTATTTGTTTAGAGTTAGCGTATTTCCATGGGGACTCCGTGTTTCTGAATTGCCCATTTGATGTTAAGTTACAGAGATTAGGAAAGAAGAGTGTGATCAGTGGCATAGCAACTATGTGGCAGACCCCGCAGTGGCTTGGGGGAGCGGCACCAGTGGGGTCTGTGGTGGGCGCCGCTCAGCTGACAGTCAGTGTCAGTGACACTGACAGAAGTACAGAACAGTGACAGTCTAATGCCCGTCCCTGGCAATGGTGCACAGGCATGAAGTTGCGCTGCCGCTGGCCTGGGCTTTACCTGTCTGTCAGTAACACTGTGAAGCTGTACACAGAGCCTATTGACTACTGTGTACAGTATGGGTGGGCGGGGGCGGGCTGGGATGGAGGGGAAGCACCACTGAGCAGCACTGCCTCCCTCCAGGTTCTCCAATCTCCGTAATGCGAGTGACGTCACAATGCGTGTGACCTACAATGAGTAGGAAGTGAGAAGAGTAAGTAAGGGCGACAGGGGATGCGTATAGGGTCCAAGGTGTGAATGGCAGATGAATGAGGAGGAAACAACACCCAAGTTTCATTTAGTGAGCTGACTTTTGATGCATAAAAACGTTTTTCTTCATTACAGTTTGTACGTTGTGTTTGTTTAGTGAACTGTGTTTATGTGAAAAGGTTCTATTAATGCACAAAGATTATTTTTCAAAGGTAATAAACTTTCCAAGCAGTGGGCAGAGTGTAAACACACAGAGATGAATTAAACGCCCTATAATTTATCCAAAATAAATGCACCGCAGGATCTGGGTTACCGTGCGTTAATTTCCCCCGGATAATTAGTAGGGCAAATACAATAGAACAAAACAATTTTACTTGGTCTCTTACACAGAATAAATACTCATACAAAGTCAGGTTGTAATCACTCTCCAGGTACATGTTTTACTATGATGTGGTTATTTTAGAAATAATTATTTGTAACAACCATTATTTCCTAATGTAATTAACACACTAAGTATCAGTCCTTTCCATATACTTAAAGATATAACAACAGTTCTTGCTAATTGGACCTGTTGTTAAGTGGTTTTCCTCTCCATGACAGTCTCTTTTCATCCAATATTATATATGTGTTTTGTGTTTCTTTCCTGTATTTCTACCGTGTTATTTAGATAAGTAATAAACACATAATATAACATAATAAGGGATTGTTTGATGCCGATGAACCATACACCAATGCGCATTGCGCAGCCATGCGTGGCGAGATCCAGTTGCTACACAAGTGGTGGGTGATGGTTGCTAAAACCAGATGATCAGCACTGGCTGAGAAATAGGAATCAATCTCTACGTCCAATTCGGAGTCTTATGCTAACTCCACGGCTGAGATTGCCTCTTGGCAAGTTTGGTGGCGGTTTAAATCCACACAGCCGCTGGATTTTAGATGTGCCATCGGACGCACAATGGAAGCTGGTAAAAGCCCTGTGACAGCTGCAGTTTCTCCAAATGACTATGACCTCTTGAATGGTGGCTGTAAGTCTTTAGATTCAGCCATTGTCGGCATCTGACAAGTGACCTCCTGTTACCCCCCCCCCCCAGGAACACCCACTAAAAGTCCACACTCCCTGCATCCAAATTCATTCTGTGTCCTGGTGTGGTAATAATCAGCGCACATATGCAGCGAGACTCAGAAGCATTTGTTGTACTTCAAACATTGGGCCTATTTCAGACTGGTGTGTCCGAATAATTGGATACAGATTATTACCCATACTGGCCGAATGCAGGGAGAATGAGAGGCGGACGGTGTTTGGAGGAGGCACCCGGCCATTTACAAGGAGTGTGCAGAAAAAAATGCACTCAGAACCTAGGCCGGATCTACTTGGAGCTTCACAGCTGCTAGGTTAGTATTTGGCAACTCGGCTAGTGCATGCATGGGAGAGGGGACTATTTGATGGTGCGTGATTGCATTGCAGCTTTGACAGGGGCGGGTTCTTCACTGTGGCTGGGTGGCATTTACCAGATCACTCACCAAGGTCTCAGCTGCAATACAATATATAGAACAATATGGTAGGGATTAGCATAGGACTAAGGTCGACAGCACTAGCTCACTTAATCAGGCAATAGGGTTAACTCCATCATTATGAGGCATCGCCCAATAGAAGCCTATGGGTATCTTTTCACAATACCCCTAAGAGGGATCCAGTCGCATCCCTCCAGTACCCTCCGTGTCATGTGTGTCACTCTGAACATGCCCAGAAGAGCTTCTATTGCAAAGCATCTAGGAGAGAAAAGCGCTGTCTCTTTGTTGGTGCACTTGTGAAGTTAAATATAAAATACAACCTTTAATCCCTATTATATAAAACATCTGACTTGTGAAATTAAAAGAAAAACAAATTAATATACAATGAATAAAATGGGTAAGTAAAAATCCATGTTGTGCTGAATCTTTATTTAGAGATAAGTGTATTCATATAATAGTCATTTGTATTCTTATGTGTGTCTGTTCATATATTGGGGGAAATTTATTAAAAAAAATTGTTGGAAAAAAATTGTATTTTCATACGAAAATACAATTTTTTTGGGTGTATACGTATTTTTGGCATTTACTATTTACAAATACGAATATCTACACCATCGATATAATACGACAGGAATCACCATTCAAAGAATGGTGGTTCCTGATTTACTAAGCTAATTAGTGTAAAACTGCCACAAACATACCGCAGGAAAATACAATTTGTTTTCCGGTCGTATTTGGCAGAAGCCTGCACGGATCAGTCAGATCCGTGCAGGCTTTAGTGCTTAAAAAATTGTAAAATTGACAGAGCCGGGGCCGGTAATTAAAAATCAGGGAACCCGACAAATAGGGGTTCCCCGATTTTAAACAACTAGCCCCAGGCTCCAGGTCCGGGGCTGGTTCCCAAAATACGGGGGCCAAAATGACTAGGGGTCCCCCGTATTTTAAGAACCAGCCCCAGGCCAAACCAGCCAGCAGGGTAATGCCACAGCCGGGGGGAGACTTTTTATACAAGTCCCCCTGGCCAAAGCATTAACCCCTTGACCGGTCAGCCTGGCCAGGGGCCCTGGGGGAGTGGGGACCCCCCCAGTAAAGGAGTCCCCCCCTCCAGGACTTACCTGACCAGGCTGAAGCCTGGTGCTGTCCTCGAAGCCCCTGGGCAGTGGGCATCGAGCTGATTTGAGTAAAAAAATAGAATAAAAATCTATTGTTTTTTACTGTGGAACTATGAGTCCCAGCAAGCCTTACCCGCAAGCTGGGACTTGGAGAACCACAAGTCCCAGCCTGCATGGCATTAAAGGGCCTGCTGGTGAAATAGTGAAATAAATACACACTGACACACAATAAAACTTTAATTCATCCAAAGTTTATACATACTGGTACTTACCTATCTTGAGCCCGTAGGTAGGTCCCTGGGTCTTGGTCCAGTGCCTTGGCCTGGTCCATGTCGACGGTGGGCTCCATGTCGGCGGCGTCTGTGTCGGCGTCCATTCGGTTTGAAGAAATCCATGGGGGACCTGTGGAAGGAAATCCTACTCACCCAGGTCCTCCATGGAAGATCTAAAGTCTTGATCCGATGTAGTCCTGGACTTCTGTCACCTTCTGTGACATGCTGGCAACTCCATCGGCTCCCCGCATCGGACCCTGCTGGCTGGTTTGGCCTGGGGCTGGTTCTTAAAATACGGGGGACCCCTAGTCATTTTGTCCCCCGTATTTTGGGAACCAGCCCCGGACCTGGAGCCTAGGGCTGGTTGTTAAAAATCGGGGAACCCCTATTTGTCGGGTTCCCTGATTTTTAATTACCGGACCCGGCTTTTTCAGCCTGGTGCTGGTTACAGCTGTGGGGGGGACCCACACTGTTTTTTAAATGTATTTATTTTTATTTCAATTTTTTTTACACCTTGCAGCCTGCACGGATCTGACTGATCCGTGCAGACTGCCTACACTAATTCGTATATACGGCCGCTAATACGAATTTATACGCCATCGGAGGGTTACAAAGCAGTCGTATTTGACTGCTTTGTAAATCCCCCTCCGGAACATGACTTGGTATACGATGTAGGTAGTCGTATTCATTCGTATTAAGAATACGAATGCAACTTTTTGCATTCGTATTCTTACTAAATTTCCCCCATTATATCAAGCCTGAAGGGAGAATACAATATGAGGCTCAGGCTTGTGATATTAACACTGGTATGTACCCAATCAGTGGCTGGATATTGTGTATGACATGCTTAGTACACCCCACTCTAAATGTGTATAGTCCAATAGGAATTTGTATGAATATGTACAAAACAATAGAGACATACAAACAGGTTGAAAGCTAATGCAACTATGTACATCCAAACAACTGCAGAAAAGAAAAAATATATAAGAAAGAGGAGAAGAAAGAATGATGGTCAGACCATGACGGATGCAGCAATTATAACTCCAGAGACAACTAACAACTTCTGCATCTAGATTACTGTACATTCGCCAAACCGGTATTTGAAAGATTTAAAAGGGTTTGTCCATTACTCAATTATTGTAGGCTGTACAGTACAGGTGCCCATACACGGTAAAATGTTTGAAACGATATGCCCAATTCCTACCAATCAGAACGACCAATCGTTTAAATATTTACCGTGTACGGGCATTAAATGCGATCGTTCATCGAGCCTACTGATCCCTTCAGCAGGTGGAAAGATAAACAACCTGTCTTGCCGGATTATACATGATGAATGATGTGGCCATGACAGCAGCAGCAGTGGCATCTACTGCTCTCCCCCTACCGGTGGAGGTGCAGCAAAGGTGCGGCGGGCGGGGGGAGCGGCAGACCCCGTACACCTCTGATCATGGCCACACAGAATAATTGAGTCAACCCTCTGATCGTTTAATCAATCATTCTGTTTGTGGCCATGATCAGGGGTGTTCTGAATTTTCAAAGGAGATTGGATCCGATATCTATCTGTGTGTGACCACCTTAAGAATCACCTATCTGAAACTGGGACCTCTCCAGATGCCTCCTTCTAATCTTCAATAGCCAATGCCTTTTCTCTCTCTCTTACTCTCTCTCTCTGGTTTGATACATCTTCCAGCCTGACACCCCCCCCCCTCCATAGATGTGTATAGGGTAATAGGCATTCTGGGGGACATTTACCAAAATGGATTCGTAGAAAAAAGGTGTATTCATAGGGAGAAATACACCTTTTTTTTACGAATTTGTATTTTCGGGATTTACAATCCCAAAAATACAACAATTCGTATTCCTAAAGATGGAACATTCGTATTTGTATTTACAAATACGAATGTCCTACACCATCGATAGAATACGACAGAAATCACCATTCAAAAGAATGGTGGTTTCTGATTTACTAAGCAGCCGTACTGACAATACGGCTGCTTAGTGGTGTGAAACACCCACGCAAATACGACAGGAAAATACACCTTGCTTTCCCTGTCGTATTTGCTTTAAGCCTGCATGGATCAGTCAGATCCGTGCCGGCTTCAGTGTAAAAAAATAGAAAAATTAAATAAATAAATAAAAAAATCGGCGTGGGGTTCCCCCCACAGCCGAAACCAGCACCAGGCTGAAGGAGCCGGGGCCGGTAATTAAAAATCAGGGAACCCGACAAATAGGGGTTCCCCGATTTTTAACAACCAGCCCCAGGCTCCAGGTCCGGGGCTGGTTCCCAAAATACGGGGGACAAAATGACTAGGGGTCCCCCGTATTTCAAGAACCAGCCCCAGGCACAACCAGCCAGCAGGGTAATGTCACAGCCGGGGGACACTTATTAAATAAGGTCCCGCGGCCAAAACATTAACCCCCTGACCGGTCAGCCTGGCCAGGGGCCCTGGGGGAGTGGGGACCCCCCCAATGAAGGGGTCCCCCCCCTCCAGGACTTACCTGACCAGGCTAAAGCCTGGTACTGTCCCCGATGCCCCTGGGCGGTGGGCATCGGGCTGATTCAAGTGTAAAAAATAGAATAATCTATTGTTTTTTACTGTGGCACTACAAGTGCCAGCAAGCTGGGACTTGGAGAATCACAAGTCCCAGCCTGCTGGGCATTAAAGGGCCCGCTGGCACTTGTAGTTCCACAGTTAAAAAAATAGTACACAAAACACACTGACACACATTTTAAATAAAACTTTAATACATACAAAGCCCACACATACTAATACTTACCTATCTTCTTTCCGTAGGTAGCCCTGGTCCTGATGTCCTGTGTCGTCTTCGGGATCCATGTCGACGTCCTTCTTCATGTCGACGTCGCTGTCGGCGATGGCGTCCCCGTCCGGATCCGACGAAATCCATGTGGAAGCTGTGGAAGGAAACCATACTAACCTGTCCCAGCGCGACGTAGTCCAGGTAAGGGTCTTGGCAAAAAAACAAACCGACACCCCGAAACCAGCCGAACAGCCAATCAGGAGCCGCTAGGCCGCAAGGCGGCCAATAGCGGCATTCGGGAGGTGGAGACGCACGATGTACACAGAGTACCGTGCGGCTCAGCTGTTCGGCTGGTTTCGGGGTGTCGGTTTGTTTTTTTGCAAAGACCCTTACCTGGACTACGTCGCCCTGGGACAGGTGAGTATGGTTTCCTTCCACAGCTTCCACATGGATTTCGTCGGATCCGGACGGGGACGCCATCGCCGACAGCGACGTCGACATGAAGAAGGACGTCGACATGGATCCCGAAGACGACACAGGACATCAGGACCAGGGCTACCTACGGAAAGAAGATAGGTAAGTATTAGTATGTGTGGGCTTTGTATGTATTAAAGTTTTATTTAAAATGTGTGTCAGTGTGTTTTGTGTACTATTTTTTTAACTGTGGAACTACAAGTGCCAGCGGGCCCTTTAATGCCCAGCAGGCTGGGACTTGTGATTCTCCAAGTCCCAGCTTGCTGGCACTTGTAGTGCCACAGTAAAAAACAATAGATTATTCTATTTTTTACACTTGAATCAGCCCGATGCCCACCGCCCAGGGGCATCGGGGACAGTACCAGGCTTCAGCCTGGTCAGGTAAGTCCTGGAGGGGGGGGACCCCTTCATTGGGGGGGTCCCCACTCCCCCACGGCCATTGGCCAGGCTGACCGGTCAGGGGGTTAATGTTTTGGCCGCGGGACCTTATTTAATAAGTGTCCCCCGGCTGTGACATTACCCTGCTGGCTGGTTGTGCCTGGGGCTGGTTCTTGAAATACGGGGGACCCCTAGTCATTTTGTCCCCCGTATTTTGGGAACCAGCCCCGGACCTGGAGCCTGGGGCTGGTTGTTAAAAATCGGGGAACCCCTATTTGTCGGGTTCCCTGATTTTTAATTACCGGCCCCGGCTCCTTCAGCCTGGTGCTGGTTACAGCTGTGGGGGGGACCCCACGCCGATTTTTTTTTAAATTTATTTATTTTTCTATTTTTTTTTTACACACTGCAGCCTGCACGGATCTGACTGATCCGTGCAGGCTGCTAGAAAAATTCGTATTAGCGGCCGTATATATGTGCCGCTAATACGAATGGTTACACCATCGGAGGGTTACAAAGCAGTCGTATCTGACTGCTTTGTAATTTCCCCTCCGGAACACGACTTTGCATACGACTCAAACAGTCGTATGCAGCCGTAGGGGAAATACCAATACGAAAAACTAGGTTTTTCATATTGGTAAATTTCCCCCTTAATCTCAAGATGACTTTACCCAATGTTAAATAACAAGGCTTTGTGCTAAATTGGGGTACAGTACTCTGTCCCGGTAAACATCTAACGGGACCTACACATGGGGCGGATTTGACTTCATTTGACTAAATTGCATAGAAAATGCCCCAACATCGCTCCGAGTGTAGGGGCCATAGTGATTAATTTCTTGCATGCTGGATAAATCTGGTTAGATTTCCGGTCAAGGCGAGTGTTCTCAACGGAGAACACTGGCCTGACAGATCACACCGCACACATCCCTGTGTAGCAATGTGTGCTAAACGATCTTTCTGAGCGATCTGAGCAATCTAGCATCCCTCAGATCGCTCAGCAAAAATCTCCCCATGTACAGGCGCCATAAGAATAAATTTCTCCAGTGTTCACCTGTTGGTGAAATTGAGAAAAGCCTCAACTTGATAAATAGACCCTCTTAAACTGTTACTTGTTTATTTAACACACATACTTAAAATGTAACAGTGATAAGACACCTGCCCTTATTCACAGCTAATCTGGCGGCACAGTTGTCTTTATCTTACATTATATAAAATACACAGAAGCGGAGCACAGTATTTCCAATGACATGCGATTTGGGTATTAATCATAATTAAGAGCACTAGTAACGCCGACACTCAAATCAACAGCGCAAGCTCCAATACTAGGAAAGAATGATAACAGGAGATCACAGACTTTTTAATCAGAATACACATTGGTGAAAGGAAAGTACGGCCAAACCTGCCACATGGCATTGTCTGATTTCAGGTTAAAGTGACAAAGTAGTAAATAATATGTAAACAATATAACGTAAGCAATAGAATCAAAACCCCCAAATATTCCTACAACAAATGTGATTATTTTACCTCACTACCGTGTTTCCCCGATAATAAGACACTGTCTTATTTTACCGTTCGGTCCAAAAAACACCATAGGGCTTATTTTCAGGGTAGGTCTTATTTTAATTAACAATGACAGCAATTTTAGGGGAGCCCCAAAACTCCATCCCATTCAACTGGGATGAACAGAGACCCCCTTCCCCCTCCATAACAATTAAACACATAAAAAAATTATTAGTAGTAGTTCGTTTATTTATAAGGCGCCACAAAGTGTCCGCAGAGCCGCACATAGCAAACAAAAAACAAATGACAAGGTACAGGGCGTGTTGATAAAATACAGCATAAATAGGGGTATAGCTGGTAGAACTAAAATCAGCATCAGTTCAGAAGTAGGTGTCGCTAAAATCAGCATCAGTTCAGAAGTAGGCGTCGAAATTGTCGAGGAGACTGAAGATGAAGTAGAGGAAGGGAAGAACAGGGTAGGAGCGCTGGTGAGGTAAAGAGGTAGGGTGAGTACGTGAGAAAGGAGGGCCCTACTCATAAGAGTTAACAGACTAAAAGGAGGTGGGTGGAGGAATGAAAAACAATAGGATAAGTAGGAACGGATGGGAACGGATGGAGGGGTAGGGTAGGCAGGATAGGAGGAGCGAAAGATGTTAGGAGGAGGAGGGATAGGCTAGTCGGAAGAAGTTGGTTTTGAAGGAGCACTTGAAGGAGGTAAGGGAATCAGAAAGGGATGCAGTTAAGATCCCGGCGGTCGGGATCCCGGCGTTCAGAATCCCGACGCCGGAATCCCGACCGCCGAAATGCCGACACTTTCTCCCTCCTGGGGTGTCCACGACACCCCTGGAGGGAGAATAAAATAGCGTGCCGAGCGTAGCGAGGCACCGGGCCCGCTGCGTGGCGAGCGCAGCGAGCCCGCAAGGGGGGGCGATCCACGTCCCCCCCTTGTCGGCATTTCGGCTGTCAGGATTCCGGCGTCGGGATTCTGAACGCCGGGATCCCGACCGCCGGGATTCAATACTGAATCCATCAGAAAGCCTGATGGGTGGCGGGAGGTTGTTCCAGTGCAGGGGAGCAGCGCGAGAGAAGTCTTGGACGCGGCAGTCAACCACCTTACACTTTAAGCACAAATGGCACTTCCCAGCTTTGGTGAGTCTGCTCGCCGCAGTCACTCAGCCTTCCTGCCGCTGCTATTGCTCAGTCTCTCTGCTCCCGCCTGTGTACAGATGCCGCTCAGTCCTTGAGGTGCTTGGTGACATTACATGCGCAATGCCTCCCTTGGACAGCGGATGCCAGCAAAGGCTTCAGCGGTCACAGGGCTGCTAGGGGCCAGGGCTAAATCTTTAACTGTGCCATCCATTTCATGTGGGGAAGGCGGAGCTGGGAGCATTGTAGTGTATCGCAGGGACCGGGCAAAAGGAGGATTTAGCTAGGTCTTATTTTGGACCATTCTGGAGAAGTAAGGGTTGGTCTTATTATTGGGGAAACCGGGTACTGTGCTATGCTGAACTCTACATATGTTCATTCCAAAAATGGATATTTAAGGAAGAAGCCCGCATATAGGGGGTATTTATCAAAGTCCAGTGAGATAAAATTCTGAAATAAAAGTACTAGCCAATCAGCTTTAATCTTACATTTTACAGACTGTGGGCTTCAAAAGTAATAAAATGGTAAGTAATAAACAGCCAGCCAATCAGCTCCTACCTGCCATGTCACAGACTGCATTTGAAAAATGTCAGGCAGGAGCTGATTGGTTGGTTTTTTATCACTCTCCATTTTATCACTTTTTGAAGCTTAGTGCATCTGGCCCTGTGTTTGAAAAATGGCAGTTGGGAGATGTTTATTTGGTACTTTATCTCCCACAAATCCAAAACAGTGTATTTTACTTTGTTGGGGGATCTCATAATACAGCAGAATACCTAGATACCATTGTCAGCTGGCCTTACATGAACTCTCCGTGACAAGAGTCAAACTTGGCCACACACGGGTGTGATCAGATTGGATGAAATCTGGGGGAAATGTATAAAGCCTTCTAAAGAGTGGAGAAGTTGCCCCTAGTAATCAACCAGATTCTTCCTTTAATTTTTTTTTATATATGCACATTATAAATGCTATCTTGTTTGAAGCTGATTGGTTGCTATCAGTAACTCTTATGCTGTGTACACACCTTAAGACGTGTGAAGTTCTGCTTTCTTTAGACGACTTGACACATCTCCTGGACAACTGGTGATTGTGTCAGACAGCTGAATCTGTTCCTTCCTCACATTTGGATACCTGTCACTTTGCACTTTATAAAGAAGTGCTGTGTTTTTTTTTAAGTTTTAAACATTGTAACATTTAAATTGTCATTAAATTGTATGTGGAAACTTACAGTACTTCACTATGATGATTAATTTCTTTCATGTATGTCACTCCTGAGGAAGGATTGTAACAACCTTGAGGACCAAGGAGCGCCAGATAGGTGTTGTACCAATTTTTGTTATACAGCTCTAAATATGGTTGATATTCCCGATTTCCCGACCTGGCCATTGGCGGGGTTGGGAAATTTCTGCAATATATCGGTAACGTATGGGGGGCATTGAGACGCAGGACATTGACTAACATTCTAACAACCTCACCCCAACAAGGACAGAAGCACCGATTCTCAACCATTTGTTTAGGGAAATTATTAGGACTGATTCACTGAAGAACATATCAGCTAAGGATAAGGGCAGTTGCCTTAGAATAAAAGAACGCACTCATCACCATTCTCTGCCCAGAGCTACAATGCTTAATTGCAGAGAGATGAATCGTGTGACTGGTGGAGGTTGCCCTGGGGTGAGGCTGTACCACTGCTGGCCCGGGAGACAGATGCTGCAATCCCAGGAGAGTGTCAGTTATGTGAAGTGTCTAGAACCGCTTTGTCCTCCAGCATGGAATGACATAGAAATATAGAAAAGAGACTTCCTTCAGAAACACAAGTACTGTCCTGGAGGGAACAGCTCCTGGCGTATGAATGGAAATGTGTTCTGTGTCTGTTCCTGCTGATTCCTGGAAAATGTGTCATTATCGGATCAATTTAGTAAACAAAAAAAATGCAGAATCCGTACTTTTGATAACATAACGCCATCTCTGTGCTCATTGGCATCTTCAATAGATAAGCAGGAATATTTGATTCTGCAACTCATGGCAGAATAGTCAAAAGTAAGCAAATGCTGAATTAAGGGCCTCATTCAGAACTGTTCGCTAGGCTGTGTATGTTCACAGCCATAAAACGCTGCCCTCCCTCAACTAATATTTGAAAAAATGGAGAGTTTCATCCGGAGCTGTTTCTAATTCTCCTTAACCTTCATAAACCAATTTTTGGAGAGAAAGTGTTTATTCTGGTCACCCCCACAGGTAATTGCAACTGACCTTTTAGCAAGGCCCTATTTTCCTAATAACGGTTTCTTTACAGATGACGATCAACCAGAATTCCTTTACTCCTCCCACTTCTGCTTCCAACATTAATTAAGTACTGAACTCTTATATAGGCCCTATTTTCATGTAAAGGTTTCTTTTGCCACTTCTTCTCAAGCAGGATAACAGGCATCCATCCATAAAAAGATATTTAATCCATATCACAGACACGTTTTTGTCTGTGATATGGATTAAATATCTTTTTATGGATGGATGCCTCATAAGAATCTGTTATCCTGCTTGAGAAGAAAGTGCAAAAGAAACCTTTACACGAAAATAGGGCCTATATAAGAGGTCATTACTTAATTAAAAGGTATATGTTGGAAGCAGAAGTGAGAGGAGTAAAGGAATTCTGGTTGATCGTCATCTTGAAAGAAACCGTTATTAGGAAAATAGGGCCTTACTAAAAGGTTTGCAATTACCTGTGGGGGTTACCAGAATAGACATCGTTGGATGAGCACTTGAGTTGGATGCTCAGAGCAACCTTACATATGTGTGCACCTTCCACATCTTTTGATGGTCGCCGACCATCAAAAGATGTGGAAGGGTCTCATTGGTATGCGAATGGATGTATATGTAGAACGAATGCTCCTTGAGAATGGAGGGCCGGCGTACCACCATTCACAAGGTGGGATCTGGGTCACTCGCAAGGATGCGAATGAATCAGAATACCCCTCAATGTGTATACAAGGCTCTACTGTGGTGTAAAGTGTATCAGGCGCTCTACTATGTGGAGTAATGTGTGTAAGGGTTACTTCTGTGTGCCATATCATGTATGAGGTGTGTGGTGCATAAAAGTCACCAAAGCTCTGCTGATTCCATAGCTGAAGAGTTCCTTGAAATTCCACTGGCAATAATGTAAGCACATCAACTGTGTTGGGAGCTTAATGCAATGTCTATCCATGGCCCAGCAACTGCATGCAGGCCTCTCTATTTGCCGGCATCTGAGTTTGGCAGATGCTAGAAGAATGTTACCTGCCTTACTGCATTATGCCAACTGTGAAGTTTGGTGGAGGAGGGATAGTGAAGAGCCTCTCCATCTGCATGAATAGACACTGTGGGATGTGGGACCATCCCAAAAAAACAGGACGGTCCTGCGACTATCAGGACAGTTGGGAGGTAGGGTTTGGGGCTGTGGGGCCACACAAGCTGCATGCATGCCTCTGTTGCACTGTAGAGTCAGCAGCGATGTTTCAATGCCACTGACTCTTATCAGTGAAGGCTTCCGTATATGAGTTGAACACATGTGGACAATGCACAAAGTTTCTTGCTAGCTGTGACTTCTAGCTCCCAGTACTTTGAGAACCATAGATTACACTGGTAGACAGCCAACCACTTAAAGTCACCTTTAGACATGGGAAATCGCTAATGCACAATAGGCCAGTTCTGTGTGTCTGCACTATACTTAAGGTCGACATGCATTGGGTCGACCACTGGTGGTTGCACTGGTGTAACTATAGCTCTGCAGCCCCCGCGGTGGCGCAGAGAAATTGGGGGTGCCGCCGGGGGGCTGCGGTCTGCGTCTCGCCCGGCTCTCTGCCGGGACCTGCCTGACCGTCATGGTCCCGGCCGGCTCCTGCTGCAATGAAAACTGACAATTAAAAAATGGCTGCCCCCATACTGCAGACAGTTTTCTGTCTGCAGTATGGGGGCAGACATTTTCTAAGAGTCAGTTTTCATTGTAGCAGCAGGAGCCGGCCGGGACCGTGACGGTCAGGCAGGTCCCGGCAGAGAGCCGGGCGAGACGCAGACCGCGGATGCAGGTACGGGTAACAGGGGGGGGGGGGGGGGGGGGGGCTGGTTAGGTTTGTGCTGGGGTGGGGGGGGCGCCGAAAAAACGTGCGGCGTGGGGGGGGCTTGGGGGGGGGGCGCAAAATAGTTAGTTACGCCCCTGGGTGGTTGACATTCTTTAGGTCGACCCATGAAAAAGGTTGAAATGGCTTTAGGTCAACAGGGTCATTAGGGCGACATTGGGAAGATCAACATGGGGTTTTCACTTTTTTGTCTCGGATGTCGACACAGTCGACATTGACACAGGAAAAGTGCACCGCGTCCCCTCGCATGGCTTGCTACACTCGCCATGCTTCGGACACGGTGACTCGCTACGCTTGGCACACTAATATTTTCTTCCTCCACGCCCTAGTGGATGGTAGGACATGAAATACCGCCCGTCGGCACAAAAAAAAGTTAAAAACCCATGTAGACCTTTTGACTGTCGACCTAATGACCCTGTTGAACTAAGGCCATGTCAACATTTTTCATGTGTCGACCTTTTGCATGTTGACCTAGTGACTGTGGCCCTTATTCAGATCTGATTGCAGTACAAATTTGTTTGGAAAATGGGCAAAACCATGTGCACTGCAGGTGGGGCAGATGTAACATGAGCAGAGAGAGTTACATTTGGGTAAGGTGTGTTGAAACTGAAATCTAAATTGCAGTGTAAAAAATAATGCAGCCAGTATTTACCCTGCACAGAAACAAAATAACTCACCCAAAATCTAACTTTCTCTGCACGTTACATCTGCCCCACCTGCAGTGCTCATAGTTTTGCCCATTTTCCAAACAAATTTGTAATGCGATCAGATCTGAATAAAGGCCTGTATTCCCTCTGTCTTTCTATGTCTTATTTTGACTGGTTATACCCCCTCTGGTGGTTGGAGATGCAGACACATGTCATATAATGAAGGGATACCATTTATTCCTGCCGTATCACTGTCCCTGCTGAATGAGAGTCCTGCTAGGCCAATGACCATAGGAGTGCAGGCCATTCTTTTATTTCTTGTCATTAAGACTTCTGTTTTTATTTTATTTAACTGCATAGGGAGGTGGGTCAGTATGCTGTGGTGGTGCGGAGCGAGGAGGGTCAGTATGCTGTGGTGGTGCGGAGGGAGGAGGGTCAGTATGCTGTGGTGGTGCGGAGGGAGGAGGGCATAGGCGCCGATTCTGTGGGTGCTCAAGGGCTTGAGCACCCACGGAAATTCTTGGGCACCCACTGGCGGCCGCACCGCCCCCCCCCCCCAGTCCCGCTGCGCCTGCCGCACTGCTGAGCGGTAAGCGCAGCGGTTATAAAATAAATTATACCATACCGCCGCCGCGGCCAACTTCTATAGGACACTTGTGACTTCCGCCCTGTCTGAAACCCCCCCCCCACCCGCGCACACTTGTTACGCGTCGCGGCGTCATGTTCCTGCCCTCCATAGCCGAGGGGTAAACAACTTTCCCCTCCCTCTCCTCCGCCGGCCGGTTAATACACGCCCCCCGGCCCCGCGCACACTTACGCCACGCGTCACCATCCTTCCCGCCTTGCCATCGCCGAGGGAAGAAAGACCTCCCCCTCCCTCACCTTCGCGCGCCATTTTGCAGTGCAGAACAACAGCCGGAGGTAGGACTCTCTGAGAAGGGTCTAATGATTAGGCCCTGGCTGGCCCCTACTATAGCCAACTCAGTCTGTATACTGTAAATTAAATCATTTTAAAATAGTAGAGATTCGGGTGCTAAGCGTTGCTGCATTGCAATATGGGGAGATTAATGGCAAGAGAATCAGTGTTAGACAGATTAGACTCGAATCTGTCTAACACTGATTCTCTTGCCATTAATCTCCCCATATTGCAATGCTTAGCACCCGAATCTCAAATATTCTAAAAAGATTATTTCATTTATAATTGATTATTTGCCAGGCCCAGATTGCTACTTCAAATGAACCAGTATAACTTCCCCAGGGGTGACCAAGTCAAGGTGCTTGACTTTTAGGTATAATAAAAAGTTAAATTCTTTATTTTAGCATATTAAAATACCTCTCGAAAACTACTGTGACGGAGCCGCCGCTGGAGCAGGACAACAGGAGACGATTCAGCAGGTTTCAGGACCGTGGACAGAGGGTGTGACTGTAGCCTACATTCTACAGGTACGTTAGGTGGCTTATCTATCTATTTTATCTATCCATCCTGTCTCTATCTATCCATCCTGTCTCTATCTATCCATCCTGTCTCTATCTATCCATCCATCCTGTCTCTATCTATCCTGTCTATCTATCTATCTATCTATCTATCTATCTATCTATCTATCTATCTATCTATCTATCTATCTATCTATCTATCTATCTATCTATCTATCCTGTTTCTATCTATCTATCTACATCACGGTGCCTGACTTTTAGGTATACTAAAATGTTCAATTCTTTTTTGCAGCATATTAAAATACTTTCCAGCAACTACTGTGACCGAGCAGCCACTGGAGCAGGACAACAGGAGACGATTCAGCAGGTTTCAGGACCGTAGACAGAGGGTGTGACTGTAGCCTACATTCTACAGGTATGTTAGGTGGCTTATCTATCTATTTTATCTATCTATCCTATCTATCTATCTATCCTGTCTATATCTATCTATCTATTTTATCTATCTATCCTGTCTATCTATCCATCCTGTCTCTATCTATCCATCCATCCATCCTGTCTCTATCTATCCTGTCTATCTATCTATCTATCTATCTATTTATCTACATCATGGTGCCTGACTTTTAGGTATACTTAAGTGTTCAATTCTTTTTTGCAGCATATTAAAATACTTTCCATCAACTACTGTGACCGAGCAGCCACTGGAGCAGGACAACAGGAGACGATTTAGAAGGTTTCAGGACCGTGGACAGAGGGTGTGACTGTAGCCTACATTCTACAGGTACGCTAGGTGGCTTATCTATGAATTTTATCTATCTATCCTGTCTGTCTATCTATCTATCTATCCTGTCTATATCTATCTATCTACATCATGGTGCCTGACTTTTAGGTATACTAAAATGTTCAATTCTTTTTTGCAGCATATTAAAATACTTTCCAGCTACTACTGTGACGGAGCAGCCACTGGAGCAGGACAACAGGAGACGATTCAGCAGGTTTCAGGACCGTGGACAGAAGGTGTGACTGTAGCCTACATTCTACAGGTATGTTAGGTGGCTTATCTATCTATTTTATCTATCCTATCTATCTATCTAGTCTATATCTATCTATCTATCTATCCTGTTTCTATCTATTTATCTACATCAAGGTGCCTGACTTTTAGGTATACTAAAAAGTTCAATTCTTTTTTGCAGCATATTAAAATACTTTCCAGCAACTACTGTGACGGAGCAGCCACTGGAGTAACACAACAGGAGACGATTCAGCAGGTTTCAGGACCGTGGACAGAAGGTGTGACTGTAGCCTACATTCTACAGGTACGCTAGGTGGCCTATCTATCTATCTATCTATCTATCTATATATCTATCTGTATCAAGGCACATTCACCAGACAATCGAGTCTGGTCTAATAAAATAACTTATTGCAGCATTTTAAAATGAATCAGACATTTCAGCCCATATATATATATATATATATATATATATATATATATATATATATATATATATATATATATATATATACACACACACACACACACACACACACACACACACACAACAAAAGAAGAGCAGCACTCCAGCCCAGTATATCCAGAAATTCTTTAGTGAAATATGTGGCAAAACTGCAAAGTTTCAAAACACGTTAGTGTAGAAACGTTGCAGACTGTTTTACCACATGTTTCACTAAAGAATATTTGGATATACTGGGCTTGAGCGCTGCTCTTCTTTTGTTGGATGTATATGACACAGTTTCTGTGTATTGCGGGCACCTGCAACATATATATACATATTTTGTATGTGTAACAAAATCATTGATCATCCATATATTCTTTTTTATCTCTCTGCTTTTCACTTGCATTTCTGCTTCCCCTCTCTCATCTCTGTGTCTCTCATATCTCTCTAACCCCTTTCATTTTCTTTTTCTATTGTGTAGATGAAGACTTTCAACTCATTAATTCCGAGCACAAAAATGGATAAATTTCTAATTAAAAAAACTAACCCACCAAGCAATGTCGTCGCAACTTCAAGTTCCTCTAACCCACCAGGCGATGTCGTCGCAACTTCGAGTTCCTCTAACCCACCAGGCAATGTCGTCGCAACTTCGAGTTCCTCTAACCCACCAAGTGATGTCGTCGCAACTTCGAGTTCCTCTATTGCCTCGAGCAGTGGCCAGTCAACCACCAACAATGACTTAAATTGCAGCAGCGAAGATGGACCAAAGAAGGGACGGACTTGTCAAGCTAGCTGGAAAGTCAAATTTCCGTGGATAGTTTTTGAATCTACTAAAAGCAAGGTATTTTGCGAGCTTTGCACTACAGCTAAAAATATGGGTGCTCCACTTCCAAAAACTACACATGATCAAGAATCATTGAAAGCGTTTGTACGTGACGGCTTTTCCAGCTGGGCTAAAGCACTAGAGCGTTTCAGATCCCATGAAAAATCTAATCTCCATCGTGCCGCTGTTTCCATTGTTTCTGCTGCTAATGCCGGTGTTAATATTGCCACTTCTATTTCTGCTGGTAAAGAAAAGCAAATGGCTGATGCAAGAATAGCTTTGTTGGCCATTCTGTCATCTATCCAATATCTTTCATGTCAGGGAATGGCCATTCGCGGAAAAACAGATGAGGAGTCCAATTTGCACCAGATGCTATACTTGCGTGCTCAAGATATCCCACAGTTAAAGTCATGGTTGGCTCGCAAAGACAGTAAGTGGCTATCCCATGATATCCTAAACGAGATGACTGAAATTATGGCTCATGATGTGCTGAGAATGCTAATTGCGGAAATAAAGTCTGCAGAGTTTTTCTCTGTGATTATGGACGAGACAGCCGACATTACCATCAAAGAGCAGGTGTCTATCTGCTTTCGTTTTGTGAAGGAAAATCTGGAGCCAGAAGAACTTTTTTTTGGATTTTATGAGACCTCAAAAACAACATCTGATGCACTTTTTCAGCTGTTAAAAGATGTGCTGGTGAGATTTTCACTGTCAATCACCAATTGTAGAGGACAGTGTTACGATGGCGCATCAAATGTTTCTGGTATTCGAACCGGTCTACAGGCTCGCGTACAGGAACAGGAACCCCGAGCACTGTACATCCATTGCACGGCACATGTTGTCAATTTGGTGGTTCAGGATGTCGCACAGAACATTCCCGCATGTCGCAAATTCTTAGCACTTATTCGTTAAAAGATAACACTGATCAGAAATTCATGCAAGAGACTCACCTGGTTCAAAGAGTTTCAAGACAAAGACGCACCATCTTTGAGACCTCTGTGCCTGACACGCTGGACCATGAAATCGGCCTCATTGCTATCCATTTCTTCAAACTACAGTGCGATAATGGATTTTCTCGAAGACTTGAGTGTAAATGATAATGGTGATGCAGGAGATAAAGCCAATGGTCTGTTTTTGCAACTTCAGAAATTTAGCACCTTTTTTTTATTAAAACTCATGCTGAAATTCTTCTTGCGCATGGAAACCGTCAATACTGCACTCCAGAAGAGACAGTTGCACCTTCAGAGAGCTAGACAAATGATTGACACACTCAGGGAAGACATATCGCATCTTCGTCAAGAAGGATTCACAGAATTTTGGGAAAGTACCACCACAGCAGCACATGACCTGAACTTGGAGAGCCCAACAGTCCCAAGAGCAAGAAAAGTTCCTCGACGGCTGGAAGATGGAGGTGTGCCTCTGCACAGCTTTGAAACACCAGAAGCTATGTACCGACAGCAATACTTGGAGTTAATGGATACAACATCAATGTCCCTGGCTACCAGATTTAGTCCGTCAGCTTTCAAACACATGCAAGATGTTGAGGCTTTTGTAACAGGAAAGTGTGACTGCAAAAGCATTATGCAGTTCCATAGGGATGATTTCGATGAGGTCAGGCTGACACTGCATCGTGATATGTGCGTAGATATAGCAAAACAACGAGGAGTTTGCCTAACTACTTTTCAAGATGTAGTGGATTTCCTTAAAGGCAACCAAGGCGAACCCTTGAGATGCATGTTACCAGAGATCACCAAGTTAATGAGAATCGCTCTGACTGCCCCTGTCACATTCTGCAGTTCAGAAAGGTCATTTTCAAGCCTTCGGCGCCTTAAAACATATTTGCGGTCTACAATGGGGCAAGGAAGACTGAACCATGTTGCTTTATTGAACTGTCACAATACTGTTGCACGTCACAGAGATCTGGATGCAATCGCAGATGAATTCATCATTCGCTCAGCTACAAGAAGAAACACTTTCCTCCTAAAGAAGTAGCACCAATGGTGAGTGAAAAACATCAATTTTTTTTATATTTGTAGCTATGTAGGTATATGTATTGATTTATTGACTGTATTTTACTGCGGACACACTTGCATGTTTTCTTTGAGCATGTCATTTGTTTTGTTTGTCTGCAATAGGCCCGATGTAGCCTATACTGTTCTTTTGCTTTCAGTGTATCAGCAGTGTCTCACATAGGGTTGCCACCCATTCCGGATTACTCCGGACAGTCCAGTAACTTAGACTGGCGTCTGGAGTCCAGACGGATGGCTTCCCTGGACTATACATAGTCCGGGAATGATCCCCCTGCCTGCCCGGCACGCACGCACCACTCTCTCCGCTTGTTATGATTTTGCCTAGCGTTGCCCGCGGCTATGATCGTGACACAGGATGCGTTGGGGGGGGGGGGGGGGGGCGGCGCAGAGTCATGAGTCAACGTATTTTTGCCTAAGTGTAAGGCTGCAAATTAAATCATAGCTGTGCACATGGGTGGGATTTCCATGGGCTGGGCGGCGTTTACCTGAGTGCTGGGCTCCGGACATATGTAGCCCAGCAATCAGTTCTGAATCGGCCTCGAAGAACAAATGCGCTGAATAAAGTGTCTCCTGCTCCCTCCCTTGACATTTAAACCCTGTCCATTATGTAAATATCCTTTTATATGAAGCAAAGTCTTTCACCTCCTTAAAATCTCTTGCTCTTTGGGAAAATAGCTCAATGTGTACGCACTACACTGGTGACAGATATATCTATCTGAGATTTGGGCAAAGTCTTTTGAAATGAAAATCTCCTAGTGTGTATGCGCCTTAAGCAGGAATACGTATGGGATTTTTCTATAGCACAAGTACAACTTTTTTCCTATTTATTTATTGTTTCCAGGTTCCTGCACAGACTCTGCATACATTTCCATCATGGTAGAACTCCGTCTTGTGGCTGCAGCCTTCATCTTTTCTCTATTCTGTGAAACTTGTGGTTAGTTTAGTGTTACCTACAGTATTTCCACATAATTATCATTGCTGATGTGTGGAGTTGGACAACTACCAGTTATTAACCACAACAGCAACACTGGAGAGAAGGTGCAGAGAGGATCATTGGTAGAGAGGCAAATGTCCAACTGGCTTGGGAGTGTTTTTTATGTTTGCAATTGAATCTTTAATAAAATGACTTCGGGTAGGCACCGCACTCCCCTCTGTTTGTGTTTAAAGGTAGGTGCTGCTGTGTAGAGGAGGTGCACCGTCCTTAGTACAGACTGTAGAATATGGTATAATACAGCGCTCCGATGTTGATGTTACCAAATGCCCAATTATTCCTAAAAGTCAATCAACCAGAGGTACAATCTACATGAATATTGAATGCATTTATTATGTTGTAAATCAATGTAAAAGTGTGCACAATAAATGGTGGTACAATAAAAATGCCCTAAAGTTTGCTAGAGTCTTCTAAAATTCGTGAGTGGGATGGATAAGACGCCAGCTTATGTCATTCATGCGCACTCGCATGTGAGGGGTCGGGCGTCCCAGTTGTACCAATAAATCAAGATGGTACCTGTTAGGTGTTAATGCTGGGAGGTGAGTGTTCGGTCCCCCTCGTTGGACTGTCGGTCCCACAATGGTCATGGCAGAGATGGTAATGCTCACCAAGGTCACAGGTGCTGGTCTCAGGGAAGTGCGTCTGCTCTGGCTGTCAGCCGGACAGGAAAGTGTGTCTGTTCGTGCTGTCCCCCGACAGTCGCTGCAGTGATGGTGGTGTTCACCTAAGGCACATGCGCTGGTCCCGGCAGAGCGCATCTACTCGTGCTGTCAGCCGGATGGAGTACGCTCTCAGTGACTGGTGCGCCTCACAGAGTGCGCGGTTCCCGTTGTCAAGCTAACGTCACTCCTGTGCGGTCCGCAGGTACCGTGAGCAAGAGCAGGATGCGATGGGCGCTGAGCCAGACACACTCTGCTGCGAACAGTGTGCAATCTGGAAGCAATCGCGTCTGCCCACTTCCCGTCAGCGGCCCCTCAGTGGTGTGGTGAGATCACGGGCTTGTACCTGCAGCACTTGTGAGCTCCCCACTGTGCGGTCTCTGGCCTTCAGCTGGTTGAAGAGAGATCAGTTCAGGAGCGCTATCACTTGTTTGCTCCCATGAGCCGCTGGATGCCTGCCCCATGCTCCTGCTTATGGTGATTGATGGCAGATAAGGTTATGTTGTGCTGGAAGTGTCGTATGTTGTGAATGCTGGTTGTCACTGTGCGGTCCCAATGCGTTTAGGCTTGTCCAAGCCTTTTTCAAGGCAACTCCTTATTGGGTAATGGGTGTGAAAAGTCAATGGTGGAGAAGGTTTTTTAGGGGGGGCAAGGAGCGGCGTCCCACTGCCTTGCCTCTTATCCGGCCTGTCTATTCTACGGTGGTGTGTTGCAGTTGTACCTGTTGTGCTCCCGCCACGCCACTGTCCGGTTCCTCTGATGGTATTTGTGGACCTGTACCCATACACTGGTCTGCTGTAGACTCGGTTTTCCTATGTGTCCGTTTTTATAATAAACTTTATTTGTCAAGGATTGAGCAAATTCACAGAATATTTCACATTAGCAGTAAAATAATAAGTTTAACTTGACAGGTTGCATTTGTTTGGGAAAAATGTATTCATTAATAAGAAAAAAAAAAGAACATGAATTGTGGAAGTAATGCTGGTTGCAGATAGATTCTTTTCTTAAACTGTGTCTGTGACCTGAATGCTTTACATGTTGGACCTTTTTGCAAACATTTATATTGACTCATTGTGTGTTTGAACACTTACTTTCAAATTGCTTGAATATGGATCTGTGCACTAGTAAAGTGTAGAAAAAGATGCTTTGTGTCATGTGTCATTTGTCCATAGCTTAAGAGCATAGATTTTGCCAGGTCTGAAAATATAATGGACATAGAGTTTAAAAAAAAATAAACTAATGAGGATGGTTTAAGGGGCGGGGCTTGGACGGGTCAAGGGGCGGGGCTTGGACGGGTCAAGGGGCGGGAATCTTGAGCACCCACCAGCAAAACGATAAATCGGCACCTATGGAGGAGGGTCAGCAGTGGTGCAAGTAGAAAAAATGCGTTAGTGGTACTGTGCTTGCGCGCCGAAGACGCGTGGTGAAAAATGGGCGTGGCTAGGGTGTGTGGTTAGGGGCGTGGTTAGGGGCGTGGTCATATGACACGAGGCAGAGTGGCTACATGACAAACTTTAGAACATGATGACATTTCTGTTTGGGCTTGTGCATTGCATCCTGAACACAAAATGTAGGGGCCAGGATCAAAGTGTAGGAGCCAGACAAACCATAAATAGGGATATTGCACGCCGAAGGAGCGCGGCTAAAATCTACACAGTACTTCTTGTTATATGTCACACACCCAATACATATTACCCATGCCATAATGCTCATTACACATTATGCCACTCATCGTAATGCCCATTACACATGCCACACACCGTAATACCTATTACAAATAATACCACACACTGTAATGCCCTTTACACGTTATATACCAAACACCATTATGCCACGCACTGTAATGCCCATTACATATAATAACACACGCTGTAATGCTCACTAGATAATACGCCACATAAGTGCTGCTTACCCACATGCTCATTGTGATGGGTTTCATGCTCAATGCCAGGGGTTTCAATGTTTCATGCTTACACCCCTGCATATTACACATGCCATAACGCCATACCACCATACTTGCACCACTGTCTAAAGGTTCTGGAATTCTATGGGACTGTTTTAAATGGAGAGAGATATATCTGAAAAATGCTACCGTGTTTCCCCGATAAGACACTGTCTTATTTTTTTTCAACCAACAAAAACACCATAGGCCTTATTTTCAGGAGAGGTCTTATTTTAATACGGTACACATTGACAGCAATACGCCTTTAAAACATGCCCCAGTGCTCCTTGTAAACATGCACCCAGTCCTCCGTTAAAGAGAGGGAACGTACCGTAACAGCCTCCTTTACACACCTCTCCTCCTCTCTCAGTCTCAGCAACGCCAGCGCTCCGTGCTCTGGTGCAGCCGCGTGATGTGCGCGACGGGGTCACGCTGCCTCCCGCAATGCATCCCTGGGACCGGGAGCAAAGCGGCATCTGTAGAAGCCGGTGGTCTCTAAATACCTCAGAGGTGACCGAAGATCACCTGGAGGTTAGCGGAGGTTAGCGGGGGCTAGTATTTATTGTTTGGAATCCATTGCTTTGAAAATTAAATCGGCCTTATTTTCGGGGGAGGTCTTATTTTGGTCACATGTCCAAAATCTGGGGTAGGTCTTATTTTCAGGGGAGGTCTAATTATCGGGGAAACACGGTATGTGCAGTAAATAGAACACAAGCGCCCCAATCTGCAAAACTGCTTCCTGTTTCCCCACCCTGGGGCTTTATCATTACCTCAGACATGTGTTTTTCCATCCGCCGCAATGGAGAAGCAAGTGCGCATGAGCCAATCATTCACAGTGCGCTCCAAGCCTCGCCAAGGCCTCTGATTGGCAGTTGAGAATGAATGGGAAGACACGCCCCTTCCCCCCCCTCCAGACAGCAGACCAGCATTTCTAGGATGCTATTGTAATCTCCACACCGCTTGACCGGCTGCGGAGGCCAACGCCGCCATTTTTGTTTTGGCATCTCTTAGACAATTCCCCTAAAGGTGTTCTCAATACCAGCTCTAATAAAAACAACCCCACTATACACAAAAGTCTAGTGACTGAAAACTGACATGTAGTTGGTCACTGAATGAGAATACTATAGACAATACACAATCATCAAGTATTATTCTGTTCCAAACCAAGAGATTACTTCATAAAACGTTTTTAGACAAAGCATAACATTGGGGCAAGTGTAGAAAACCCTGGCATGATGAACACCAGCCTCCCAATAATCCAGGAGTATGTCAGCCAATCCAATCCTGCATTAAGTTAACACTATTCTCTGTGATGGCCATGCTGGTGCTCATAGTGCCTCCTCCCCACCCGTGCTGACCGTCTGCAGGTCCTCTATAGTCACGTCAGCGTCTCTGCTACCGCCTCCTCTCCGCAGCGGGCGAGTCTGCTGCCACCATGTAGCGTGTGGGCCGCATGCGCAGACGTCCCAAACTCCAGACATGCTCAACATGGACTTACTAGACCCCTCTCGTGCGCCAGACATGTCACATTGTGCACGGCAGCAGCAGACTGGCCCGCTGTGGAGAGGAGGCGGTAGCAGAGACACTGGGCGGTATTCAATGTGAATACCGGCGAGGTGCAGCGAATCCTGTTTAGGATTCGCTGCACATTCGCCACGTTCAGGAGCCTCGCCGGCTCCGGTATTCAACGGGTCAGGGGCTCGCTGCCCCTGACCGGCGAATATGAGCTCCTGCGGTGAACGCCGCAGGGAGCCTGAGGACGGTGGCAGGCAGGGAGATGTAAGTCTCTCTGCCTGCCCCAGAGCGTATGTGGGGGGGAGGTGGGCTCCCCGGGTGCCAGGCAGCACAGGCTGGCCCCCCCGGGGGTGCCAGCAGGGGACCGGGTATATATTTACTACACCCGATCGTGCATATTTAACGATCGGGTGCAGTGAATATATGAATATCTAATGAGCGGCTCGGCTCCGGCGCCCCCTGCTGGCTGCTGTGTAAAAAAAAAAATATATATATATTTTTTTAAATTAAATATATATTCATGTGCTTACAGCACATGAATAAAAATAGCATGCCCCTCCTCAGAATAAAATTCCTGATTTTTTGACACCAAATGTAAAAAACAAAACACTTTGGGTGAGATTTAATAGGATGAGAGATTCAGAAAGTGAGAGATTTGGTGAGAAATCTCCAGTTTTTTCAAAGCGGCAATCATTTACCCTGCAAAATCAAACTGGTTTTGCAGTGTAAATGATTGCCGCTTTGAAAAAACTGGAGATTTCTCACCAAATCTCTCACTTTCTGAATCTCTCATCCTATTAAATCTCACCCTTTATTTTAAAAGTTCACATTCCACTTCTCCATAAAAAGATAGCGATTGCTACTCGGTAAATCATGGCGAAAAAAACCTTCAAATGTATTCGCCATCTGGTCATTGAATAGGGTGATTCACCGTTTTAGTCCAAAATTTGCCAAACAGCACAAATTCGCCATAAAAACATGGCGAATCAGCCTCATTGAATACCGCCCACTGCTTTGGCTGCAGACGGTCAGCACGGGCAGTGGGGAGGCGGTAAGGTATGCAAACAAAAATCCGGAGAAGGAAGACACTTTCTGTGGCGGCAGTAGTTATTACATCCTGCCCATAGGCATGCGCACAGGGGTGGGCCAGTGGTGCACAGGCACCTCTTAATAGCACCCCCCACCGACTGCACGGGGGAGGGGGGGGGGGGGAGATGGAGCGGTGACATGAGCTCCGGGTGCCCTAGCTGCACCCCACGCCACTGGGGTCAGTACACTGTGGTGGTGGTGCGGAGGGAGGTGGCCTGGCGACAGGGGGACAGCTGTGAGGATCCCCACTGATCTGAGGGGCCCCAGAGCATGACTACACCCTTGTCTCTTCAATTCGGAAGCCACTATTTTCTTTCTCCTAATAACCAAACAATACAAAAAAACGAAAGGAGATTACTTTCCTGCAGTCAGTCTCTGTAGATTCTGAATGCTGTCTGATGTGATTACTCTTCCTTGTGGGATGATGATTTAGTAAAAAAAGACATGGTTCCCCCAGTTCATTGAATAGTAATGGTAACCAATCTTGAACACCATACCCTCCAACATTTTAAGGGTAAAAATCGGTACACTTCCAGAAAGGGGCGTGTCCACTGGTAAAGGGGGCGTGGCCACCCCTTTCCGAATGTGCGCTTGGCATTTAAAATAAAATAAAAAGTGTAGCCAACCTTCAGAGCTTCATGTGTCCCTCCTGGGTCATGTCGGGTGGTAAATATATATATATTTATTTTTATTTATTTTTTTGTGGTCTAAACACTGATAACACCATAGTCAAGACCGGGGGCAGGACATTGTTGTCATCAGGGGCAGAGGCACGGTACCTCCACCGTCTCACCTTTTTCAGTACGCCGGCCATAGCTGTGAAAGCTGCCTCGCAATGCACTCTGAGTAGCAAGATCCGGCATGCAGGCTGCTGTCGCCAGGCTAAAGCAAACAATCGCCGAGCCACATACACGCTATCAGTACTGGGGCGTCCTGCAGCGGTGCATATTTGACCTTTTGCAACTGTAAGGGGTCACGATGATGGTGATTTGCGGTGGCTACTGGTGTCCGGAATGGAGACGATACTCCCTGACTGAAAAATCGGTACATTCGGTACGGTCTTCATTTGCCGGTACAGACCGTTAAAAAACGGTACTGTACCGGCAAATCCGGTACAGTTGGAGGGTATGGAACACTACGTGATAATAGAATTCAGAGATATTGGTTACATATACCTGCGCAGGTGTATGATATGCCCCCAAGCCACGTCAAGGCTTCTCTGTATATTGGGGGTCCCTAGCGCTATATCTAGGTGCAGGGTGTGGCCTCCCAAAAACTATCATAAGCTAGAAAGCCCAGTGTGGAATGTCAGTGAGATACTATAGTGTTAATAAATATTAGTGATAAGAAGCCGAATCTATATATAAAGGAGGAGAGGAGAAAAGAGGAGATGCAGGTCCTGATATGCCACATGGAGTATTCTGGGGTTGCTCCAAGGTAGGTAGCTCTTAGTTCAGATATATCAAGTAAGGAGTCATTATCTTGTGTCTCCTTGCTGGTTAATCGTAGACCCAATTTAGGGTAACGGTGGTGTGGGGTGCGGTGCCCCTGTTTTTTTTGGGCTGGGTGGCTCTAATGCGCCATGCCCTTACATTCTATTAACACTTTTCACTCACTAACACTATCTCTCTCCTATTTTAATTACATTTCATTATTTTATCTCTCTTTATATATAGCTTCATCTTCCTATCACTAATATTTATTAACACTATAGTATCTCACTGGTGTGCCGCACTGGGCTTTCTAGCTTATGATAGTTTTTGGGAGGCCACACCCTGCACCTAGATATAGCGCTAGGGACCCCCAATATACAGAGAAGCCTTGACGTGACTTGGGGGCATATCATACACCTGCGCAGGTATATGTAACCAATATCTCTGAATTCTATTATCACGTAGTGTTCAAGATTGGTTACCAATACTATTCAGTGAGCTGGGGGAACCATGTCTTGTTTTACTTACTCAGTATTAACCCCTCCCTCATGCACCTGAGTAGTATTGCTGAACTAATTGAGCATCTACCACTATCTGTATGTGGGATGATGATTTACACTGAATTCAGGCCATAAAACCCAAAAGGACAGAAATAAAACTGTCCACAAGATGTCACTGTTTCCCTTTTATAGAGAACATGGACAACAGTTTAGCAAGAAAGGATTTGTGAACTTAAACACTTCTCTTATAAGTGGCAATTAGTGTGTATATTGTGTCGCCTGCTTCACTGCAAAGGTAAGAAGTGTTTTATGCTCTCTTGCCAGTTGTGATAGCTGATGCGATTTGTGAGAAGTGTTTTGGTTCTTTAAGTTCCTTTTTATACAAAATTGAGCTGTGTCACTTGTACTTCATTATAGGAACCTAGCTGAGGTACCTGGTGTTGCTCGGGTTTGGTTGTACAATTAGAATACCATGCCTATGGTGTGCCTGGCATACACCTGTCTGTGATGGGCTCCCGGATCGGGGTACGGTCATTGGGTCACCAGCAAGTTGTTAGACAGTCATTAGGTCGACACCATTAGGTCGACATGCATTTAGGTCAACATGTGTCTAGGTCGACAGGCAGGAAGGTCGACATGAGTCTAGGTCGACATGGCTTAGGTCGACAGGGTCATAAGTTTGACAGGGTCATTAGGTCGACATGGTTTAGGTTTACAGTCAAAAGGTCGACATGGGGTTTTTCACTGTTTTTTGAGCCGACATGCGCCGACAGGCGGTATTTCATGCCCTACCATCCACTAGGGCGTGGTGGGAGAATAATATAGCGTGCCGAGCGTAGCAAGACACCGAGCCCAAAGCATGCCCGGTCACCTGTGCACGGGACGCATAGCAGTGACGCTCATGCCTTACACCCACGGCGTCACTGCCATGGTAACCCAATGCACTGTCCGGCTGTCAGTAACCCCGGCGTCTCCCAGATTCCTGCATCACCACCCCGCATGTCAGCACATAGCGTCGGACATGGCTCTCACCCGTGTCCTCGTTGCCATGGTGACCCGCCGGGGCAGTTTAGCTAGAGGCTGGCTAGATTATATGCGTCCCGGCTACTATGCATATTAAATATACACGCAGTGTGTAAAATAAGAAAAAATACACAATACATCGCACTATGGTTTCACCGGCATCCGCCTGCCATGTAGACCAAGCGCACGTCTCTCACTCGTGCACCGATCTCCATGGAAGCCGGACACAGCGACACCAATAAATACTTAACCACTGCAGTCCCCGACATCAAGGAGCATCCAGAGTTCCATCATACCGTTATAAACAGCTCTCACCAGTAGCAAACGTAATGGTAGTTACCAGACGCACTCTGTGCCCAGGGAGTGCAAACTAAATAAAACAAAATATAGAAAAGTATAGAAAAAGTACTACAAACAAGGATAAGCATTAAGTGAGCAACAAATACATATACAGTAAAATGCAAGTATAGAATATCAAAATAGCAAGATATATACAAGAATACTATGTATATAGCAACAAATATAAGAGTGGTACAGGGGTCCGACAGTTGGGATCCCGACAGTCATTAGCTCGACGTTGGGATCCCGACTGTCCAGACAGCATGGTGAGCGCAACTAAGCCCCTTGAGGGCTCGCTGCGCTCGGCATGCTGCGGGCACGGTGGCCCGCTACGCTCGCCACCTAATCTATTCTCCCTCTATGGGGGTCGTGGACCCCCACGAGGGAAAATAGCAGGTGGCCGTCGGGAACCCGGCGTCGGGTAAATGCCTGTCGGGATCCCAACTGTCATGACCCCGTCCGGCACCCGTTTTAAACAGCTCTCACCAGTAGCAAACGTACTGTGCCCAGGGAGTGCAAACTAAATAAAACAAAATATAGAAAAGTATTGAAAAAGTTCTACAAACAAGGATAACCATTAAGTGAGCAACAAATACATATACAGTAACATATACAAGATATACAAGAATAGAATATCAAAATAGCAAGATATATACAAGGCTAAGAATACTATGTATATAGCAATGAAATAAAGAGTTAATCACATAAAGGTATTCCAAACTATCCTCTCGTTAAGTCCATGAGGTGCAACAGTATTTAACCAATGGATCCATGTAGCCTCCAATTTAAGGAGACGTTTGTCCCTCTCGCCACCATGATTGGATAGCGGTATGTGGTTAATGGCCAGATACCATAATGACTCAAGTGAATGATTAAGTTCTTTAAAATGAATGGCCACAGGTTGTTCTGCTTTTTTGCCTGATAGTGCGGCTTTAATTGCCGAACGATGCATACCCATCCGTTCCTTGAACTTCCTTGAAGTCATGCCTATGTAATATAAGCCACACGGGCAAATTATTGCATAGACAACAAATTGAGTGTCACATGTTAGGACGTGTCTAATGTGATACTCTTTGGAAGAATGCGAGTGCTTAAATTTATTGGAAGCAATCATAAATTTACACGTCATACATCTGAGACATTTGTAACATCCCGGGTTTTTGTACACTGTGTTAGGTTGAACCTCAGTGTCAAAGCCTGTGATGTCCGAATGCACCAATATGTCCCTCAAGTTGCGACCTCGTGTGTAGCAAACCACATCTTTGAGAGCAGGAAGATTTCTATCTGTTCCCACAATAGGCCACAAGGCCTTACTGGCAATAGGGACTACCATACTTGAGGTGTCAAATTTAGAATTGAAAGGAAACACCCTATCACATTTCTTACTTTTGGGTTTCAGAAGATCAGCCCTTTTTAGTTTAATAGCTCTCTCCCTACTCCTCAATAAATTCTTCAAGGGATAAACTCTCATGTGAAGTTTGTCAATGATCAGTTCCAATTCGTCATTAACTTTTGACAGATCATTACAAATCCTACACGCACAAACCATCTGCAAGTAGGGAAGGCCATTTTTAAGAGGAGGTGGATGGTGACTGCTAGAAAGCAACAGGGTGTTCCTATCTGTGGGTTTCCTGAACACAGATGTCTGGATCTTACCCCCAGACAAAGACATTTTCACATCAAGGAAATCGATTGACTCACCACTCGATTTGAATGTAAACTTAATCAGCGTGTCAGCCGCATTCATTTCGTTCATCATGATAGTGAACCCCATTCCAAAACATGAATAAATCATCGATGTATCTGCAGAACGTCCGGATGTGTTGGCCAAAATGATGTTTAAAGAAAAATTCACTCTCAAAATTAAACATAAACACATTAGCATAGGACGGGGCGACCCCATAGCACATCCGGACGTATGCAGATACATCTTGCCATCAAACAGAAAATAATTTTTGGTGAGCTCTAGACTCAATAGCTGTAAATATAATGGAATGTTAAAATCAAAACTGGTCAATCCATTGAGAAAATCACACATGGCAGATAGTCCCTGATCGTGCGGGATGGATGTATGCCTTCTGGCTGGGGTCCTCTTTATTATTTATTTCTCTTCTTCTCACGTTCGTGCACTTTTCACGTTTTCTGTTTTCTGTAGTTTGTCACGTTTTTTAGGGTAGTGTGGTCGACCCTTACGGGCCTTCCATTTCCCCAACGTGCCAAAGCTCTCGCCTTTTGGGGAGAGCTGCGGTCCCCCCGAGGACGACCCCGAGCCGCAAGGTGGAGGGAAGTCCACTGAGGGTCTCTCCAAACCTTCGGGTGCGGAGGACCCACCGTCCTAACCCTTCCGGGGGTTGAGGAAAGAGGGTCTCTCTAAGCTTCGGCGAAGAGGACCCACCGTTCCCTATTTTCCCCTCTTCGGCCTTATGGTTGAGAGGGGTTAGGGGAAAAACGGGGCCCGTCTCCTTCGGGAGATAAGCCCATTCGATCGCACGGCCCCCTTTGCACGTGTTTAGGCACAGCACTGGTGGTAGGGAGCACACCTCGGGCTCCTGAGTTTCTTCAAACGGATGTATATAAACTGGATACATCCATTACACACATAATGGTGTGATCATGCAAATCAGTAGTTGTAGCAATCACATTTAAGAAGCTAGTGGTATCTTTAAGGAAGCAGGGCTGAGTAGCATATAAAGATATTTATGTATTTTGGGAAGTGGATACAGTACAGGTATCACAGGATCCTTCACCTTCAGCGCAGATGCACATTTGGAATCTAACAACCCGTATTTTACTGAACAATCAATTAACTTGAAAAGTTCCAATTGGAACCCTTTCGTAGGGTCTGAGGGTAGTGCACAGTATACAGAACTGTCTGCCAATTGGCGATACAGCTCTGCCCTGTAATCACATAGATTCTGTATCACTATAGCGCCCCCCTTATCGGCGGGGCAGATAGTGATACACCTGTCAACACTCAAAGATTTAAGAGCATCCTGCTCAACACGAGATAAGTTGTAATGTATCGGCTGTTTCACTGTATTGAACCGGAGCATAGAATCATTCAATAATCGAGTATAAGTTTTAATAAACGTATTACTATTTTGAGGATCAAATGATGACATATGTTGGAGCCATATAAAGGCACCCGTTATGCTAGAGTCTTGCACAGATATAGACTCCTGGAAGTGCTCCTTAAGTCTCATGATTCTGCCCAAACGATGTAAGCTGCATTGCCACTCAAAGTCGTGCACTTAAATGAGAGTCCTTTATTTAGAACCTGTATTTCAACATCTGATAACTCTCTGGAGGACAGGTTGAAGAACAATTGTTCTTTTTGCCTATTACTCTTGAAGAGCCTCTCGTTTTGGCCACTGCGGCGAGTTCTTTTGTTGTTACGCCCAACTTTTTTCGGGTAGACACCCCTAAAGGGGGCCGGACCATAGAGGGATCGTCAGACTCAGGCCAACCAAAGTCGCTGTCACTCTGTGATGAACCTTGATGCTAGTCACGGTTATCTCTTCGATTCCACCAAGAATGAGCATTTCTTGGTTTATAAGTACGTTTGGAATGATTAATTCCTGACACTCATCTGTAGACAGTGTTATCCTCACTAACACTGTCTACAGATGGGTGTCAGGAATTAATAATTCCAAACGTACTTATAAACCAAGAAATGCTACATACGAGGTCGCAACTTGAGGGCCATTTTGGAGCATTCGGACATCACAGGCTTTGACACTGAGGTTCAACCTAACACAGTGTACAAAAAGCCGGGATGTTACAAATGTCCCAGATGTGTGACGTGTAAATGTATGATTGCTTCCAATAAATTTAAGCACCCGCATCCTTCCAAAGAGTATCACATTAGACCAGTGGCGTAGCTAAGTTTTGGGCGCCCCCCCCCCGCCGTTAGAGGGAGAATAGAATAGGTGGCGAGTGTAGCGAGCCACCATGCCCGCAGCGTGGCGAGCGCAGCGTGGCTAGTTGCGCTCACCATGCCGTCTGGACAGTCGGGATCCTGACATTGGGCTAATGATTGTCGGGATCCCGACTGTTGGACCCCTGTACCACACCCATTTATAACGGTATGGTGGAACTCTGGATGCTCTTTGATGTCGGGGACTGCAGTGGTTAACTATTCATTGGTGTCGCTGTGTCCGGCTTCCATAGAGATCAGTGCACGAGTGAGAGACGTGCGCTTGGTCTACTTGGCAGCCGGATGCCGGTGAACCCATTGTGTGATGTATTGTGTATTTTTTGTTATTTTACACACTGCGTGTTTTATTTAATATGCATAGTAGCCAGGACCCATATAATCTAGCCAGCCTCTAACTAAACTGCCCGGGCGGGTCACCATGGCAACGAGGACACGGGTGAGAGCCGTGTCCGACGCTATGTGCTGACGTGCGGAGTGGTGATGCAGGAAGCTTGGAGAAGCCAGGGTTACTGACAGCCGGACAGTGCATTGGGTTACCATGGCAGTGACGCCGTGGGTGTAAGGCATGAGCGTTACTGCTATTCATCCCGTGCACAGGTGAACCGGCAGGTCGGTGAGTATCTGTGGGTGTGGCTGGCGCCAAATTCACTGCTATTTAAGATCTGACTGTGGCTTTTGCCTCTTTAGAAAGGGGTGAGAACCCCGAAACAAGCCGTTGCGGCTATGCAATAAATTTTGTTTCTACACCTTTTTGACAAATGCTGCAGTGACGTGTCATTCCTGGTACCTGGGAATCTTGCTGTTTAAATATATATATATATATATATATATATATATATATATATATATATATATATATATGTAGAAGAAAAGAGACTGGTACTCCTGGGTCTTGAAAAAATGCTTGTATTCAAACAGTGGATAAAACCAACCAACGTTTCATGGCTGCACCCCTTTGTCAAGGTGTCACCTACACCTTGACAAAGGGGTGCAGCCCCGAAACGTTGATTGGTTTTATCCACTGTTTGAATACAAGCATTTTTTCAAGACCCAGGAGTGCCAGTCTCTTTTCTTCTACCTATATCCATACTAAGACGGGCACCGGGGTGGTTAACCCATCGGAGCGAGTGCCGGGCCGCACAGCTATATATATATATATATATATATATATATATATATATATATATATATATATATATATATATAATTAGTCTTTGTTTCCTTGCATGTCTTCCAGTAATATAAGAGTTTTTATTTATTGGTTTAAGTTTAAGCCCATGTGTTACCATAGGAAGAGCCAGCAAAAAATGTCATTGCTGTCATCTGGCACCATTGTGTGTAGCATGTCACTCTGATGTATGTCTTCATTCATATTAAACACGCAAC
The DNA here is from genome assembly GCF_055691185.1 of Crinia signifera. Lineage (NCBI taxonomy): Eukaryota > Metazoa > Chordata > Amphibia > Anura > Myobatrachidae > Crinia > Crinia signifera. The sequence continues at coordinate 40,754,079 of NC_139221.1, read as the reverse complement.
ATATGTGAAGAACCTATGTGTAATGCTTTTGTTTAATTCCCGCAGGACACCCTGATGTGCCCAATGCCTTAATGTTTGCAGGAGAAAAGGAATTGGTTATTATACTTGTTTTGTGTAGTGCTGGAAGTACACAACCTTGATAATACCTTTTACTGACACCTTTATATAAAAAAAACCTGCTGTTACTGATTTTTATTTACATATGGAGCATTAAAATGAGCCGAAAGTCTTGGGTGTCACTGATGTGATGCCTCTGTGTGTAGTATTGTAGTGTCAGGAAGGCAAACTGAGCATACAATACAGTGATCACACTGCTAGATAATACAATGTGCGGAGAACTGGTACTTCCAAGCCTCCCACAACTAACAACAATCATCAATGTGTGGTAAGACAATAGTGCACTATGGGGTTTATTTCCGAAGGTGGGAGTTCTATTGAAGGAGGGATCTTACCCATTGCAACCAATCAGAATCTACTTGTTATTTATTTAGCACCGTCGAGAATATAATAAATAGAATCTGATTGGTTGCTATGGAAAAGATCCCATCTTCAATAGAACTAAAGATTTTGCTTTTGCAATAAACTCTGAATCAGGCCCATAGTTGTCTCCATACTGAAGTCAGCATTATGTGGAGATGCCTTGGTAGTTTGCTGAAAGTGAGGTGGTTGAATAGAATTCCTCCTCATAGAAGGAAGTTGAAGCACAAGCAGCTCCAGCTCACTAGGCATGGGGCTTAAGCTCAGGGCCACCAGGGGGGGCTTGCTGGAGGGGCACGTCGGGGGCCCTGGTCCGACGCCCCCACCTTCCCTCTCCATCCCTCCTGGGCAGCAGAAGCATCACACACCTACAGCATGTGGTGTGCTGACAGTAGGCTCAGCATGAACGTCTCACTGACAGCATGAGAGCTCATGATGCCAATAACACCCCCCCCCCCTCAACTTTAGTGTTTTTTCACCCCCCCTCACCAAACATTTTGGGGGCATGGCCTAATTGCGGGAGGTAGCCACACCTCCCACGATTAGGCTACTCCCCCAAAATTTTGCCGGGGCCCTGCATACCTCTCGGCGGCCCTGCTTAAGCTGTACGAGGAGCATTACCAGCATGTAATTTATGCTGCTTTCACACCGCAAAACCTGCTTAGACCTGGTATTTAAAACATTTGTTAAAACGGGTCAGAGCAAGTTTAACCCCTTTCACACCGCATGTAAATACCTGGTCTAAAGCAGGTTTGCGGTGTGAAAGCAGCATAAGATGATGAACTCAACTGTACAGGGAATGCAGGATTATGCAATGGGTTATTCAGTTGGCACCACAGTGTGCGGCATATGTATAATGGGCATCACGGTGTGCGGCATATGTATAATGGAGCATCACGGTGTGTGGCAAATGTATAATGGAGCATCACGGTGTGTGGCATATGTATAATAGGCATCACGGTGTGTGGCATATGTATGATGGGCATCACGGTATGCGGCATATGTAAAATATGGACATCACGGTGTGCGGCATATGTATAATGGGCATTACGGTGTGCGGCATATGTATAATGGGCATTCCGGTGTGCGGCAAATGTTTAATGGGCATCACGGTGTGCGGCATATGTATAATGGAGCATCACGGTGTGTGACATATGTCTAATAGGCATCACAGTGTGCAGCATATGTATAATGGGCATCACGGTGTGCGGCATATGTATAATGAGCATCACGGTGTGTGGCATATGTATAATGGAGCATCACGGTGTGTGACATATGTCTAATAGGCATCACAGTGTGCAGCATATGTATAATGGGCATCACAGTGTGCAGCATATGTATAATGGGCATCACGGTGTGCGGCATATGTATTATGGGCATCACAGTGTGCTGCATATGTATAATGGAGCACAGTCGCCGCTTTTTTGGGGGGGGGGGGGGGCAGTCCAAAATATCCTGCTCATGGTGCTAGTAGGCCTCACACTGTTTGAAGCCCCACCCCACGCAAAAGCTCAGCCCACATCTCCGCCCTCTCTGCTCCTTCCCATACAGTTCCTGAACCTATATTTCTACAACTCTACCACTGGTCAGAGCCCCAGTTCATTTTCTGAACCATAGTACGGCCTTAGCACTCTGTGTGCACTTCTGGCTCATACACTGTTAGGTGATACTCAGAAGCAGCCCACAACCGCCTAGTGACACCACCGCCCCTATGTATCTACCAATTTTGAAACATTACATGACATACAGGGTGGCCAATAAGGGGAATTGTATTGCTGGGCATGGGCACTGTGACAATGAGGAAGGTGAGGTGGTGGTGGGGGAACTCCTATATATCGCGCTGTTAATGCCACCAGTACTGGTTGTACTGCCTGCCTGCTACTACCAGAAGAGGGGCCCCGCTCCTTACACCCGCTGGCTGACGCCACTTCCGCAGCTTAGTAAATATACTCCTATGTGCTCGGATGCTGCAATCACCCCATTTGTTGTCATCTTCTGTAGGCGTGACCTATTTCACCCAGTGATATCTTATGTAGGGCACCCAATATGGCTGCCTTCTGATGGTGGAATATATAACCTGTGGATCCAAGATGACTGCACCAACCCTGCTTTATGCTTACCGTGTTTCCCCGATAATAAGACACTGTCTTATTTATTTTTTTCTTGAACAAAAAACACCATAGGGCTTATTTTCGGGGTAGGGCTTATTTTAATGAACATTGACAGCAAATGTCAAAAAACATGCCCCCAGTCCTCCTTAATAAACATGCCCCCAGTCCTCCTTAATAAAAATGCCCCCAGTCCTCCTTGATACAGGTAAACATACCCCAGTACTACTTAATAAACATACCCCCAGTCCTCCATTATACCGGTAAACATGCCCCCAGTCCTCCTTACGGTAATAAACATGTTCCCAGTCCTCCGTGATAAAGGTAAACATACCCCAGTACTCCTTTAAGTCACAATGATGTCCGGCTCTTCTTTGCTGTGCCACAGCTCCGTGCTGCAGCCGCGTGATGTGCACGGTGACGTCACGCGCTGCACCACAATGCATCCCTGGGACCGGGAATAGAAGCGGCTTCAGAAGAAGCCTGTGCTTTACCTACACAGCGGAGGTGAGGGGGGTTAGGGGTGGTGAGTGGGGGATCAGGGGGGTTTAGCAGGGGTAGAATCTATTGTCTGAATGCCAGATAATGAAATTTTACTAGGGCTTCTTTTCGGGGTAGGGCTTATTTTGGACCAGTGTCCAAAATCAAGGGTAGGGCTTATATTCGGGGTAGGTCTTATTATCGGGGAAGCACGGTATTACAGTATACTGTATGCTCTAGGTTTTGTGTGGTTTTCTTCTACCTCCTGTAATATTAGATACTTTGTACAATGTGCTATGTTTTTTATGCCTGTAAAGTGAGTTCTCCTGGAGAAAAGCGCTATATAAATAAAATAATTTTTAGTACTATGATATTAAACCAGTTTTTATGACTTGGATTTAATTGTTACTTACCCAAATAAATGTACTTGAAAAATTTCATGGAAATGATGAGATAATGGAAAATTTCCATGTAAGAAAACTTAGGCCCAGTGGAGCGGATTAAAGAACTGTAGGTTTGCTTTTAAATAATTATGAGACGACTCTTGGAATACATACATTTACATCCTAAGCACACATAGACATGAGTCTGCATAAACCACATTTTTCAGAGATGGAATAAATATACATTAATAATTCATACTGCCTATGAGGTTTATGAAGAAAGAACATTTCTGTTCTAACGCTTGATAAATAGTATCGGAGACCAGACTGGAATTAGTAACAAAGACTTTTAGCCAATAATGAAAGTTCTATTATAAGCTACATTGGTCAAGTGCTGTTTTTGGAGGGATCCTGGTGAAATACAGGCGTCTGGGATGCCGGCAGGGCTGGCGCCACCACTAGGCATTTGCCTAGGGCGATGGCCACTGGAGGGCGGTACTTAGCTGCTGAGGTACCATAGAGATGTACCAGAAAGCAGGGAGCGGGGAGCAGGTGAGTCTGTGATCCTCTCTCTCCCCTCCCCCATCCCGCCAGTGAATCAAAGCTGCCCCCCCCGCACTGCCCGCCGCCCGCTCCCCGCTGGGGGATTTCAGCGCGGCACTACCCGTGCTCTGGGGCGGCGCGGTTTTTTTTTGCCTGGGGCGGGCGGGGGGCTTGCACCGGCCCTGGATGCCGGTAGTCGTAATCCTGACACCAGATTACCAACACTAGTTACAAAACTATCGCCGCACTCTGACACCGCTTACAATGCTGATGCTGGAATACCAACCGTCATCCTGAATACGAGTATGGTGTGGCTGATTAGGGTTAGGCTATTGGGGGTTTTGGGGCAGGGTGTTAGGTTTAGCCAGTTTTGGGAATGTTAGGAATAGTTTGTGTAGGGGGGTTAACAGAGTAAGGGCCAGATGTATTAAGCTTAAAAAAAAATGATAAAATGGAGCTTGATAAACAAATCATCCAATCGGCTCCTAACTGCCATGGCACAGGCTGGGTTTGAAAAAAGACAGTTAGGAGCTGATTGGCTGGTTGTTTATCACTTTCCATTTTATTACTTTTCTAAGCTTGATACAGTACATCTGGCCCTTGGTCTGCAGGGAAAGAGGGTTAGGGACAAAGAAGGTACAGTTACTGAATGGCTAGGCTGCGGGGAGTGGGTTAAGCATAGGAACTGAATGGGTGGGTTAGGCTGTGGGTGGGGCGGTAGGCTGCAGGAAGTGGGAGCTAGGGTTAGGGGGTAGGGATAAAATACTTACCACCTGGGTGTCAGAATTTTGTGCATTGGGATGACGCTGTCATTCTTCGGAATGCTGGAATATTGATACCATCCCATTTTTTTTTAAGCAAACATTAAACTTGTTTGTACCTGTTTTATTTGTTTTAGTTTACTCACAGTGGGGCAGATGTATTAAGCCTTAACAAGAGATAAAGCAAGGGTGATAGAGTACGGTGCTGTAGCACATTGTATGCTTTCTGTACTAGATGCTATGCAATCTAGTACTAAAAGCACGGAGTTCCTCGCAACGTGTATGGGCACCTTTAATGTTGTACCCTCTGTAGTAAAATTCTTAATGCTCTGCACCTAAAATGCTTGTCACATGACCAAGATGCCCAACATGAGCACACGCTGTGGTCATAATTCACTTAAAATAGACTATAAATAAACTAACACAATAAAGACATGTTAATGCAATCATTTAAATACATTCAATAACAGAATGCGTATCATTCATTTTAGATGGGTAATGGAAGCCAAAGAAATACGCAATCACTCTGTAAGTGTAATAAGACTCTTACGGATACCTAACTCTAACGCAAATGAGTCCCAACAAAGAATACCTGATCTGTTCATCTTCACTGGGCAGCTCTTTCATCGGTGTACACATAAAAGCATACTCTACCTCCCAACATGACCCTCTCTGCTTCTGCCGTTCCCTCTTACCGGTAATTTACGATTACCATCACCTGTGGTGAAACACCTTTCTTATTACCTAACCTGCTCAACACAGGTGATGACAATCATACATTGAGGAAAGTCAGAGAAGGTTGTCCCTCCTGGCATGGTTCATGTTGGTAGGTATCTAAACGTGGGAGGCAAATCAGTGGCGTAGTTAGAATTTTTTCTCCCCCCTGCCAAAAAAATTCCGGTGCCCCCCCCCCCCCCCCAAGAAGGGACGAGGTGATGGGCGCCACTGGCTGAGCTGACAGGCAACCCAGGCAGCAGTGAGCGCTGAGATGATTCAGTTTCGTGCAGTTTCGTCCCCCCCCTGTGCATATGTAATGAGTGAGACCCGCTCATTACATATTTATTTATTTATTATTTATTTACAGTTTCTCATATAGCGCAGCAGATTCCGTTGCGCTTTACAATAGTAGACAGTGATAAAACAAACTGGTAACAACAGACAGACTTGGAGGTAGGAGGGCCCTGCTGCAAGCTTACAATCTATAGGGGCAAGCTTACAATCTATGCACGGGGCGGGAACATGCTCATTCAATATGCACTGCACTGGGTCCCCGCTCATTAGATATGTTCAGGGTGGGACCAGCTCAGCGCTCACTGCTGCCTGGGTCGCCTGTCAGTTCAGCCAGTGGCACCCACCACAGACCCCGCTGGCGCCGCTCCCCCAAGCCACCGCAGGGTCTGCCACATATGTAGCTACGCCACTGAGGCAAATGCATTTTACGATACTCAGTAACAATGACATACTGTAGCTCACTGATATACACTCACCTCAGGTATATAGTGGTAGAAAGCTCCTAGGTATTGTCTAGGTCCTGGTTCCTACCAACACCACTGATCATGTGCAGCTATAGAACACAACAAAGCTGTAAAGCTGCAGTTGTGCATCCTTATAAAGGAACCTCACTGGTTATCTAACAAACCCTCTTCTGTGCATTATACGACAATCTGGTCATTCTAATACATTTCAATGTTCCTGCCTGATTTACCATCACCAGCCGAATCCTCAGGCTCAGGTGAGCTGTAAAATATTTGGATGCTCTCATTCAAAAAACATGCATAAGACCCAACATTTCCATGACAGATCTACACATTCCATGATTAAATGATCCCTCTGTAAGAAATCACAAATTCCAACACGTCATGATAGAAGAGGTGATTTCCAACATATTGGCTGGGAATTTGCACATGTGGTCGGAATTTAGATGTATGAAGAAAAAAAAAGTTTGAAAACAGACTCTTTCATGTGCAGCAGAAAAACATAACACTGGAGGAGAAGACATCCCTTCGTGATGAAAGCCATCCCTGACAGTAAGAGAACACAGCGGCCTCCGAAACGTACAAAGGTGCACAGTGGCCATTTGGTAAGAAGTGAAACGTAACAAAATATGTGTGTTTAAAAAATATTTTTTTTACTGACAAGTCCCCATTGAGACTTAGCCATATGGATTGAATAGTTTATGAGTCTCTATTGCAAATTTTCTGGATTTCTTTGCTACTATATGGGTTATTAACGATGAGACAATTCTCAATGCACTAAAAGGTTATTATTCAGAAATCCTATGACTATTGCTGCTAGCCATTATGTGACCTTAATACATAAATGGAATTTTGATGGTTATTGACTGTTGCTTTTGGTCACGTTATCATGGATAAATGAGCTGAGATGAGAAGTAGCGTGACACAACCAGTAATGAGACCAGTAACTGACACAAAGTTCAAGTGGTACAAGCAAGGTCATCGGAACAGGTGAGGTTAGAGGCACTGACTGTACAATCAGTTACAAACAATAAATCTAATTTACAGCAAACTAACTGAATCCATACTGTATGAATCTCACAGCATCTAGGCAGCCATCAGTGGCACCACTGGTCGCTGCGACAGCCAGGTAGGTAACATTGGGGCAGATGTATTAAGCCTCATGAAGAGATAAACTGGAGATAAAGTGGAAGGAGATAATGCACCAGCCAATCAGATCCCAACTGTCATATTTCAAACACAGCTGATTGGCTGGTGCGTTATCTCTTCCAAGTTATCTCCACTTTATCTCCAGTTTATCTCTTCTTCAGGCTTAATACATCTGCCCCAATATAAGCAGAGACATTACAGTTAACACACAGGTAACACATATCCGCCAAGCATAGGCGAATCTAGGGGGTGGTCCGGGGGTGCACAGGACCACCCATTAGCCGGTCTTGTAGCTGAGGGATGGGGCTTTCCAACGAGCCCAGCCCTGTGTCTCTAGCCCCCTGGGAACCGGAGATACTGCCAGGCAAAGCAGGAACGGTTTCCCTATAGGATAACATGGGACCCGCTAATTCCGACCCCCACCCAGTTCGACGGCTGCCAGTTCCCCCTTCGGCATCACTGAAGCTCGAGGTTGATCTCAGTCGCACCCAAATCGCTGGGCCTTCAATCTGATACAGGCTGGATCCATATTGGTTAATTGGTTCCAGGGATATTGAGGTTAAACCATTTTCTCTGGAACCAAACAGCCCAGTTTCACGGGACCAAAATCATTTGAAGCCCACTCAAAAGTTCTTCAATATGATACTGGTCTCATGTAAATGGGTCAGTTGGTTCCGAAGATATAGCTGGTTGGTTAAAGGGGGGTAGGGAGAGGGGAGTGGTTGTCTCTCCCCCTCACACCAGAAAATGCAGGGACTAGGCTGGTGTATAACGGGTCCCTGCATGATCCTGGGACCATATTCCCGGGTAAATCCCTGCATTTTCTGTTGTGAAAGGGGTATTATTTCAAACAGCCATGACCTGCAGTGCTCTTAATACAGCTGGGCAGCCCCCTGCTCAGCTGTCAATGACTGTCACCCCTGCAGCTTCCGCTCCAATTCTTCTCCCCGCTTTCACCTCAGCCCGCCCCCCCCCTTTAATTATGTGGTGCCGGCACCCGGCGTGCTCCCCCGATGTCACACACAACAACAGCGCGCACAATATTTCAAATGTCCCCTCGGCTAGAGGGGACAGCAGGAGGGGAGTGGGAGCATGCTCTGCGCTGCGCTCTGCTCCTCTCCCCATAGAAGCAGCTGCACCGCTCTCCATCTCTCCCTGCAGCAGTGGCACTTTTGGGGGCATTGCTTAAGGGATGCTACAAGTGGCGGTATGTGGGGGCATTACGCATAATGTGTGGCTTAATGTGTAAGGGGCATTACGGTGTGCAGCATCATGTGTAAGGGACATTATGTGTGCAGCATCATGTGTAATGGGTACTATGGTGCGCGGCATCATGTGTAATGGGTACTATGGTGTGCGGCATCATGTGTAATGGGTACTATGGTGTGCGGTATCATGTGTAATGGGTACTATGGTGCCATCAAGCAAGAACCCCCTAGCAATGAGCACGTAGGTAAGCAGCACTTATGTGGAAAATATGTAATGGGCATTACAGTTTGTTATATAGTATGTAATGGGCATCATGATGTGTGGCACAATGTGTAATGGGCATTATGGTGTGTGACCTTATGTGTAATTGGCATTACGGCGTGTGGCTTTATGTGTAATGGGTATTACTGTGTATGGTCTAAAGTGTAATACCACAGCCCTTTTTGTGATGCCACGCCCCATTCCCATGAGGCCATGCCCCCTTTTTTGCAGCACGGCTGCACCGCGCAAAGGTCCCCCTGCTGTTATGTCTAGATCTGGGACCACCCATTACCATAATTCTAGATTCGCCTATGCCGCCAAGCTGCGCAGCGCCAAGGCAGCCATCAGTGGCGCCACTGTGAGAGACATTTCAACTGTGAGAGAAAGAAAAAAAAAACAGGAAATCACATTGTATGATTTTTAAACAATTTATTTGTCTAGTCTTGCGGAAAATAAATATTTGGACAATTGAAAAGTTAAACTCAATACTTTGTAATATAACCTCGGTTGTCAATTACAGAGGTCAAACATTTCCTGTAGTTCTTGACCAGGTTTGCAAACACTGTAGCAGGTGGTTTGGCCCACTCTTCCATCCAGATCTTCTCTAGATCTGCCATTTTTTGGGGCTGCCAGACTTTCAACTCCCTCCACAGATTTCAATTTGGGTTGAGGTCTGGAGACTGGCTAGGCGAGTCCAGGACCTTGAAATCCTTCTTACTGAGCCACTCCTTAGTTGCCCGGGTGGTGTGTTTGGGGTCATTGTCATGCTGGAAGACCCAGCCACGTTCCATCTTCAATGCTCGAGGGAAGGTGAATTTTGCCCAAAATCTCATGATACATGGCCCCATTCATCCTCTCTTTAATACGGATCAGTCGTCCTCTCTCCTTTACAGAAAAGCAGCCCCAAAGCATGATGCTTTCCACCCCCACGCTGCACAGTGGGTAAGGTGCTTTTGGGATGCCAGTTTATGCCAAAAAGTCGAGTTTATGCCAAAAAGTTCTATTTTGCTCTCATCTGACCACATGACATTCTCCCAATCCTCCTCTGGATCATCCAGATGGTCACTGGCAGACTTTAGATGGGCCTGGACATGTTCTGGCTTAAGCAGGGGGACCTTTGGGCACTGCAGGATTTGAATCCATGATGACGTAGTGTGTTACTAATGGTAACCTTTGTGACTGTGGTCCCAGCTCTCTTGAGGTCACTGACCAGGTCTCCCTGTATAGTTCTGGGCTGATTCCTCACCGTTCTCAAGATCATTGATACCCAACGAGGTGAGATCTTGCATGTACCAGGTCAAGGGAGATTGTCAGTGATTTCATCCATTTTTTAATAAGTTCACCAACAGTTGATCTCTTCTCACCAAGCGGCTTGCATATTATCGAGTAGCTCATCCCAGCCTTGTGCAGCTCTACAATTTTGTCCCTGGTGTCCTTAGACAGCTCTCTGGTCTTGGCCATGGTGGAGAGGTTGCAGTCTGACTGTTTGAGGTTGTGGACAGGTGTCTCTTATACAGATAACCAGTTAAAACAGGTTCCATTAATACAGGTAACGAGTGGAGGATAGAACAGCTTCTTAGAGAAGAAGTAACAGGTCTGTGAGAGCCAGAAATCTTGCTGGTTGATAAGTGTCTAAATCTTTATTTTCCACAAGAATAAAAAATAAATTCCTTAACAATCATACAATGTGATTTCCTGTTTTGTTTTCTCCACATTCTGTCTCACAGTTGACGTGTACCTATGATGGAAATTACAGACCTCTCTCATCTTTTTAAGTGGGTCAACTTGCACAATTTGCGGCTGTCCAAATACTTTTTTGCCCCACTGTATACGATGGGGCAGATATGGATATAATGGGGCACACACACTGAAATGTATTTTGCTATTTAAATGAAGGAATAAATCTAAGATGCTGCGATTTCCAAGTTGCATCTTCAGCTCTTGGCAAAAAGGGAATACACGGCGCACTGTCGGGATGAATGAGAATGGCTTCTAGTGGCATTCTTCCTTGAGGACTATGGGGCTTATTCCGGTCCGCTCATTAAGCAGCAGTTGTTCGTTGCTTAACGAGTGGCTTAATGCCACCCGCAGGCTGACAATCACCCGCCCCTCACCACCAGCAAATCCTCTCGGGAGCATGTGAATGCATGTGTACGCTCACACACAGGGCCGCCGACAGGGGGGTGCCCTGGGCCCGGGCAGCTGCCCACAGCCCACCCCCCGCACCCAGCCTCCCCCACCACACCCGCACCCAGCCTCCCCCACCCGGCGCCGGCGGCTAGGCATGCACAATACACAGTGCAGCCTGCAGAGCGCCGAGCCTAGGACACAGAGCTCGGTGCTCTGCAGGCTGCCCTCTGCAGCGTGCGTGCCGGACCTGACCATGGATTGTGAGCCGGAGGAAGCGCGATGCAGGTGATGGTAAGTAATGGGGACGGAGTAGGGGGAGGTGGGGTGCTGTCATGCGGGGGTAGGCGGGCGGGCAGCTACACGCGGGGGGGGGGTGGCTTGGGGTATGGCACTGTGCCGCTGGGGGCCCGGACTGTAGCTCAGTCCCAGGCCCCAACATTTCTAGTGGCGGCCCTGCTCACACACATTGTTTATGTCATCAGGCAGGGAGGCAGCCTATCACCTTCTGTGGCACAGTCATGTGTTCAAAATACCGGGTCGGAGGCTCTCACACTACACAATGGATTGGCTTTGAAACGTTTAAGATCCTTGTTTTAACACGGTTTCAAATACCAGGTTTTTGTAACCGGTAAATTCACTCCGGCACTTTCGCACTGCAGCTAGAACCATTTTGAAACGCTTAAAAAAATGGCAATATAGCTGTGGTGTGAAAGGGGTATAATAGAGAGAATCCCACCATTGTAAACTGGATAGCTAATATACTGTATATTTCTGTGTTTATCAAAACTATACCGTATATCTTTTTAAATAATCTTTGCTCCGCCATGATACTGTATATAACTTAGCGTGATCCACTAAACCCGGGAGCAAACTGCCCATTACATTAATAAAGTCTCAATAAAGAATGAAAACATTTGTCGGATATTGTTGGAAAAGATCAGTACAAAAGAGACTTTAAGGCTCATTTTAGTGAGTTACAAAAGCATCAGATATGAATGTGTTGTACATGGCTCCATACAAATTATAAGATCTTAGTAAAGGAGAATGATTATTGGGTGGGTTCAGCAAGCTGTGACACGATGTGTAATGTTAATAATTTATATTTTTTATTTTAATTGCAATCAGTAGGAATGCAACATGGCACAATATGTAACAAGTAATTTCAGATGGTAAATTATACATCAGGTAATGACTTTTAATGTACTATCAAATTTTATTAAGATCTAGGCTACATTTTAGCATTACTGTGATAGAAATGTGCGGCAACCTATATAGAGCTCTGCTGCACTGTATTGTTATTGGCGGTGCATTGTTCAGTGTTTCTGTGACGTGCTGTGTCATACGGTATACGTTATTTCTATACTGTGGTAGCTATAAGTGCTCCTAGCTCTGCTACAGAGGATAGCGCCTATGGGCTGTATTCAATGCTGCCAGTGAGGGATTTGTGCGGCGTCTAACCTCCTTGCCAGCTGCTCGCTGTATTCAATGTTCTGGGGCAATCCTCGCTGTCAGAGGATGGCAAGGATTCCCCAGAACGCCGGGGTTCGCCGCAAATGCAGCGAGGCCCCTGCACTTTGTTGCCGCTGTTTTCATGGCCGCACTTACTGTTATCAGCGAGGTGGAAACGGCGAGTGAAGGGGACGCCGTTGAATACTCTGCCGACAAGCTATCGGCATTGCCCGCTGTATAGCTCGCCGTCAGAGGCTCGCTGGCACCATTAAATATACCCGTATATTTTATGGGAAGCTCAAGTTAAATGATCAAAACAGAAGAGTGGGACTGAGTAAAGAGCTTTTGTCTCCTACAGATGGAAGAGGCCATTTTTAGGGACTAAACCCATATTTATGACCAGGGTTGGACTGGCCCACAGGGGTACAGGGGAAACCCCTGGAGGGCCCAACTGCTGGGCCCCCAACCTCCTCTTCTAGGGTGGGATGTACTAATGGGAAAATGCGGTAAAACACCAGTTTTACCGCATTTTCCTATGTATCAATACCCGTCCGCCCCGTTTTCGCAAGGGAGGGTATCGCCACCCTCTGGGTGGCGATACCCTATAGAAGCCTATGGGCTTCTTTCGCCGTCCGCGCGCCCACCCCCTCCCGTCCTCCTTTGATCTCCTCCTCCCCCTGGAGTCACAGCCTGCAGAACATCCGGCTTCAGGGGGGAGGAGGAGACACAGGGGGACGCTGGCAGCCGCCGGGAGGTGACGGAGACCCCCGCAGCCCACATCACAGGTATCGCGGGGGTCTCCGTTACCGCAGCCCGATGCTGGCCGCATATGTTAGTACATATGCGGTAGCATCGCGGCGGCTGCCGTGCGAAGGGCGGAGATATATGTTGATACATCCCGCCCCTAGGGAGTAGGTTCCAGATTGTGCACTTGAATTATACATTATACATATTTTTTTTAATATACTGGTGTATTTTGTAAAGTGCATTGCCATTATTATCATGTATGCATTAGCAGTATTTATTATATATTTGGGGCCCAGCGTCACCTTTGTTCCAGCTGGCCACACCCCTAAACAAGGGCACCTACCACAGCATTACTGGTGGGCCCTTCATACCCTGTCCGGCACTTTTCATGAGATTGCCAGACGGGATATAAATAAATACTTTAAAAAAAAAAACCCAAAGGTTTTTTCCCAAAGGTAAAAAAAAAATAAAAAAAAATCACATGAAAGAAAATCAACATATGAACATAAAACCCTTTGAATGGAAATCATTTTCCATTTTACCATAAACATTGTTCATTGACATCAATCTCCAAAAAGAAAAAAAGGATTAATTCAAGACTAGGGCCCTTATTCTGGTTCACTCGCAAAAGCAAATTCCTTCTCAAATGGACAAAACCATGTGCACTGCAGGGGGGCAGATGTAACATGTACAGGGAGAATTAGATTTGGGTGGGTTATTTTGTTTCTGTGCAGGGAAAATACTGACTGCTTTATTTTAAATCTGCAATATAGATCTCACTTTGAAGTAAAACCCCACCCAAATCTAATTCTCTCTGCACATGTTACATCTGCCCCACCTGCAGTGCACATGTTTTGTTCATTTGAGAAGGAATTTGCCTTTGCGAGAGAACCAGAATAATTGCCAAGGACATGATCAGGATCAGACACAGAAGGGCGAAAATCACAATCCAGCATTTAGGGGGAGTGGTCTGGAATGTTTGGACTGGTTTTGGGGTGGCAGCGTGATGACAGCAGTGATTTATGTGATGCAACTGCAATATTACTGTAAGGCTTGAATTATATTATATAAGGCTTGTATTTGGCTTAAATTATAACACACACTTTAAGTTAGCTTAACTAAATAGACATGGACACCAAACAATTAAATTTAAAGGTCATATGTATATTTATTAATGTGGTATGACCCCTTCTTTGTAAAGGGCTGGCAATAAGGCGCCACGGATGCCCAGCTCTAGTCACATCACAAAATGGCGGCGACTTAAACGCTCCAACTGACTGATATTAAGATGGGAACGACTGAGACGTCCCATCTGACTAAGGCACCTAATGCTGGGAAGTCTCACCACCCCTTCTCTGGCCGGTATGGACACTCCACTAACGAAGTGCCCCCAGCGCCTTCATCAAAGGCAGGACACCCCGCCTTCTTTCCAAGGGGCAGTGCCTCCCAGCGCCCTCTTATGCCACAAGTGACCGCTGGACCGTGACGCCCTACCGCCTAAGTTTTAATAATGGGAAATTATTAATTGACTATAAATTGAAATGCCAAAGGCAAAAGGCAAGGGAGGGTGGGTGGGTGGGGCTGAAGAACTTCTGCAAGAGGAAGTACTTCCTGTGAGGACTTGCCTATATATCCCTCTCCTAAGCTCACGCCCCTAAATTCACCCAAAGGCTAACTACAAAACTGAAACCAACTTTAAACACACTAGCAGTCATTAACTCTTTCCTGCCAACCCAAAAAATGTAAGCCTCTTAAGTACGCTCTGGTTTAGGCAGCCGCCACTTAATCTAGTCGCTTAATCTAATCACATCACATTCTGGCCAGTCACCATGCGAGAAACAGCAATAGCAATTTTGCTATTTTAGTAAAGGCCCTATGTTTGCTATGTAACCTGTAAGTCCCCAGGCACTTACAGGTTAATCCCGGGGTTGAAAAAAATGGCCCAGAAACTGGAATTACTCTTCCCCTTGTATTCTGCATAGCCTTGCTTTTAAATGGAAGTTTGACTCAGATAATATTTTCATACAGGAACTTTACTCCTTCCCATTCCATTTCACTTGCACCAGTCACCCTCACTTAGAACACAGTAGCATTGGCCGCTCACAGCCACAAGGCAGTTTGAGGGAGTCGATATACATATACTAACCATTTTCTATTCTCCAGCAGTTGAAAATATTGTTTATCTTGTGCAGAGAAAATTCCCTGTGTGTACAGTAGAGCCATCATAACGGGTTAGTCAAGGGCAGACATGAAAGTTCTTTACCAGCTGAAAAGCAAAAAGTAAGTTTTCTGCGGCTAAAACTTTTAATGAGGATGCTACCGGTATGAACAAAAAAAATTATTTATTAAGTGAAAAAATTACTTTAAAAAGCCTCAACCAATTACATTCAATGCAGTCCATGTCTTAGGAGGAAAAAAAATATATAATTACTATCTTTTGTTTCACTACCTGTACACAACAATAAAAAGACCAAACATGTCGTACTTAGGGGGTATACAATCCTTGTCGTGCTCCCGCAGCCATCTCCCGACGGGGGAGATGGCCGCGGGGCCCTATTCAATGCTGTCTTCCCCGACAGCATTGAACAAGGGTTCTCCGCAGAACGAGCCCAACATCACAAGCTGTCGGGCTCGTTCTGCCGAGAAAAGCCGGAAATAGGCTAGCTCCAGGCCGGAGCTCGTCTATTTCCATCCTCAACTCGCGGGACATTGAATCCTGACCACCGAGCTCCAGTCGAGCAAAGCGAGAACGGGACAGGGGCACTTTTTTTTATACATTTGTTCATTTTTAAACATTCTTTGCACGCATAATAAATAAATTAAGTACTTACAATTGTGAATGATAGGTGGCCACCTTATTATAGTATATACGAGCAATATAAACATTTTTTACTGTGTTTATTTGATTTTTATTATATCTTTTATGTCTATTGTATGATGATACACCCATTTCTGCTTTATTAACAAATGATATTAAAACTGTGTTGGGCATCTATTCATTCATATATGCACCTCTTAATTAATTATTAGCGCAGTAAATTGGATAAAGTCCTTTTATATTGAAATACACAGAGATGTTTCGGGCATATCTGCCACAGTTACCCCTATTAATGTCCCAGAGTCCAGTATACTTGAGTTTTGAGATAATACTCCTGTAAACTAGTGTTAATAAAAATGCTCAATGGGGGGTAATTTAGCCGCGAATATGCAGCGAGCCGCGCTAGAGTGAAATCCCACCTTGCAAGTTAATGTGCACGCAGTTCAAATGGATGTGCACGTCGTGCGCAGACTTCACACCCGTACAAATATGTCCAAAACCCTTCATTACAGGCTCACCATCAAATGGTTTTTCCACTGGTCGCTACTCATGGCAGTCTCAGAGTTGGCAGAAACTTACTCTGCGGCTGCAATGAATACAGGCATATCCGCCCATTTGCTGACGTCATACCCCCCCCCCTAAAACGATTGGGCACGCTTGAGTTTTCCCTAACTCCCAGTATTTTTCTGACACGCCTGCATTTTGCTTGGCACTCCCATGAAACGTCTGGTTACCACCCACAGACGCCTACTTCCAGCCAATCACCTTGCGAACCACTTGCAAATAGAAAAATTGGCAGGATTTCATTGCAGTTCGGCCTCAGAGATGCGTACTACAGACTACTCTTGTCAGCGGCATAACTATAGCATCGCAGCCCCCGCCACCGCGGGGGGGCGCTGTGCATGTGGGGGCGCCGGGGGCTGCGGTGCTATAGTTACACCCCCCCAATCCACCGCAGACTTACCTATCTCGCTGGTCCCGGCGGATCCGTTCTTCTGCTGAGGACTACCACAAAATGGCCGCCCCCATATAGCAAACAGTTCTCTGAAACTGTCTGTTGTATGGGGGCGGCCATTTTGTGGTGGTCCTCAGCAGAAGAAGAACGGAGCCGCCGGGACCAGCGCGATAGGTAAGGCTGCAGGGGATTGGGGGGGGGGGGGTTTGCATGGGCGGCGGGGGATTGGCGGGGCGGCGGCGGCGGGGGGGGGCGCCCCCCCTTAACGGCGGGGTGGCGCCCAAAACTTAGTTACGCCACTGACTCTTGTGCGCTATATGATTGAAATCATCTCCACCAGAACGGTGCGCGCGCGATGGCATCTGAATGTCCCAAAATGTTTTTTTTATTTTTCAGCTAAAATAATGTAAACCTCTCTCTCTCTCTATATACATATAAATATATATATATATATATATATATATATATATATATATATATATTTAACTGCAAATATGAAATTCTGTTAGATAATTGTTTCCTATAAAGAGTCAAATTTCCCTTTGACTGGGTCACATATGATCATTTGTATTCCATTCATATGCAGTCAGTGAAACAGTCTGAGACAATGCAGGCACATGCATTTATTAATTAAGGAACTATCTGCTATCTGGTTATGTTAAATGAAAATCAGATGTTGCTCTATGATTGTTGCATACTCAGATTGTTAAATGTCCTAAAACAATCTGTTGAATTCTAATAAGTTCATGTTTCCCTATGCTTTGTGCACATTAACTCACAGGAACAAAACCATCTGTTACAGAAATGTCTCCAACGACGGAACGACGACACACTGCAGAAAATACAAGCTGCTTGCAAAACCCCAATGCATTTACACAGTATAATGATGCCTTTGCTAAATGTATATTTTCAGACTCAGATGGACCTGAGTCCATGGTCACAATGTACTGTGGCTCTGAAAGGGGGGGGGGCGAACAAGTTATTTTACACGGCCTCCTCCCCCTCTGCAGCTAGCCGAGCAGAGTGAGTAGAGAGGACAGGCTCCGTGCCATGTGCTGAGTGGGTTGGCGGAGGTTGGTGCAACGAAAGTCTGCCCTCTCTCTCCCTGGGCGGGTGTCTCGCCTGCCGGCCAGCTGCTCACACTTCCTGTTGATTTTTTTTTCATTACAGAGGCCGGCGGATTTGTGGATGCTCCTGCCAATGTACATAAGTAAAATGTATCTAAGCATAAATGTTAGTGCACTTTGGGGGTTATTCAGAAGTGTTTGGAGTTGTTATTATTGCTGCTTCCTTGGAATCGGCAGTGATAGTGCTGTATGGTAATGGAGCAGGAGTTTTTTTACAAGACGTAGTATTCTATTACTCAGAGCCGGCCCTAGCCTAAATGACGCCCTAGGCAAGATTTTGGCTGGTGCCCCCTAGCACCGCCACTAGTTCCGCATCTGACTCCCCTTTCCCAGCACCATCAAACCTCATCATAGCAGTCATCATTTTGGTGCCCCTACGCGCAAAATTTTAAATAGAAACAGGGCAAACATTCGGTGCGCAGCCCAAACAGGGGTGTGTTCTTGCTGGGAAGGGGCATGGCCACACAATAGTACCCCCAATTCAAATTATGCCACACAGTAGTGCCACTTTATTCACATTATATCATGCGATGGTGTCCCTTATTCACATTACATCACACAGTAGTACCACTTTACCTTATATACATTACTCCTCACATTATTCACATTATACCCTTAGAAAAAAATCCTGAGAAAATATTGCATTTTAAGCACCTCCATGGCCACACTGCAACCTAGCACAAAGCAGTGTGTGCTGGGAAGAGGGGAAGAGCTGCAGCTGCTGCTGTCACTTAAGGGGAGGGGGCCCGGGGGCCCCACTGGGCTCTTCCATCAGACTTTGGCCTGGGTAATTTGTACCCCCTACCCCTTTCTCTCTGCACCCCTGATAATACCACACAGTAATGCCCCTTACACATGACACACATTATTAATGTCCTTATAACCATAATGCCCCTTACACATTATGCCAACCTTTATTAATGCCCTTCATACACATAATGACACACATAATGCTCCTTACAAATATGTTGCACATTATTAATGCCCTTATACACATGACACACATAATGCCCATTACACATATGTTGCACATTATTAATGCCCTTATACACATGACACACATAATGCCTGTTACACATATGTCGCACATTATTAATGCATTTATACATGACACATAATGCCCCTTACACATATGCCGAACACTATTGCACAACCAACCCACCCGCAGACAGCACTCGCACAGCCGCTAACACTGTGACCTCTGCCTCTGCTTGGATACAGATGTTTCCTCATACATCTTGCCTCAATAGGCCATGCAGCTCCTGGCCAGTTCTGCTAACGTTGGGTGCATTTTATGCTGAAAATTCATCTTATTTGCATTGTTATGACCAGCACACACAAGGAGCTTCCGATGATTAAAATGATATGCGGCATGCCTATATTCTGTGTGCGACTGTAGCTGTACCTGCATACAGAATGCTATGTTACAGTGATTTCCATGAATACAGTATTTCATATGCAGATACAGCCTCACTCACACGCAGAATATAGGCATGCTGCATATCATTTTAATCAGCAGAAGCTGCTGATGCCCCTAGGCATTCCAAATGCCCTAGGCAATTGCCTAGTTTGCCTATGCCTAAGGCCGGCTCTGCTATTACTCACACAGAACAGTAACTAGACAATTTAGTGCCCTGTGCCAGAAAGAGAAATGGTAACCCCTCCCACCGGTTCTTAAAATAGGGACATAAATATAGGGGAATGGTTTCATGGGTAAGAGCCTTGGACACAGAATAGCACCAATTAATAATAGTCTGCACAGTAGTGCCCACTATTCAATTTACGCCACAGAATAGTGCAACTTATACATATTACACCACATAGTGCCCCCTTTTACACATTACAGCAGCTAGAGATCATTTTACACATTACATCAACAAAATGACAGGGAGCATGAAGACAGGGGCAGGGGTTATCTTGCCTTCAGCAGGGGTGCATCTGGAAAAATGTGGCTACACAGCAAGGGCATGGTCTCAAAGGGAATGCTGTATCCATGAGTCATGCCCTTATTTTCATCATGCTTCCTCACCAACTCCATATTTCATGCCAATCCTTGAATCCTCGGTGAGAGATGACAGGAGAGTCAACATGGAGCGATAGAGGGAGAGGCAGCAGGTGCCAGGAAAGAGTGATGAGGAGAGTCAGTGGGTATCTGTTAGAAGGTGATGGGGAGAGATAGTCGGTGACACGAAAACAGTGACAGGAGAGAAAGAGGTAAGCTAATGGGGGACGGAGTGCTAGTGGGTGAAAGGAAAGAGTGATGGGAAGAGGCAGTGGGTGATGGGGAAAAGCTGTGGGTGACAGGCAGAGGCAGGCTGGGTCCTGTGGTAGGGAGCCATCTGCCCCCGGCCCAGCAGAATAATGGCTCTTGAAGCCACATGAGCATATATTTGAAGACATGCAGAGGGTGCTTCCAGCTGCCTGATCACACAGGTACAGCATCAGAAGAGACAAGGGTCAGAGACATCCAAGTCACAGGCATGGCAAGCTACTGTATATAGGAAGTGCCAGCCATTACTAGTATACAGTGACTGGCTCCTCCCCTGGGACAAATGACCCGAGCTAGTCTCCAGGCTGGCCCCTCTTCTACTGTCTCCTATAAACCTCTCCTCCCTGTATTTATCCTGTGCCAGGCTCCTGCATTCTATTCTACAGCCCTCAGCCCATAGCTGCTTATATGGTGCTTAGGGCCTGAAGGCATGGCTGAGAAGATGGAGTCCAGACAATGTAAGTATAAATAACAGTCATTTATTGAAGATAAGTACAATAATGGTGAATCAGGAAACATTGGAATACTGAGACCGGAAATGGAACCAGTGAAGTTCTTGGAATCGTCTGGGACCAAAATACAATCAATATTGGAATCAGTGGGAACCGATGTTAGACAGAAATGTCCGATAGTGACCACCAATGGTGAGATAACAATGAAGATATGATGCACTGCAGGTAAGTAAAATGTAGCTCAGGTCAGTTACCAATAACTCGACAGTTGATGAAGGTACAGCGGTGATGACGGTATCCAATGTGGTGCACCTATGGATACCCTCTGAGTGGTGACTGGCAACATTATATGGTACTGTAGCGATGAGCTGGTAATCAGATGTAGCAGTGAAGGCAGGAAGTCAATGGTTTTCAATGGTATTGAAGGTATCAGGACAAATGGTGGTAACCATTAGAGGTATTAGCAGCAAGCTAGGAACCATCTGGAAACAAAGCGATGCCAGCAATGGCCACTAAAAGGAGTTTTGCACAATGCTGTGGATTGCAGGATACAGGGCGGGATGCTCTAAACTGAAAATGCGGTAAAACCCTGAATATCAGGGTTTTTAATACATTTTTAAAGCCTCTCCGTTGGGGCAGCGCAATGGAGGGAATCACCAGGGATGGCGCTGCATCGCAAAGGACAGCTTTTATCGCAAGAGCTGTCCTTTGTGTTACTGATTCCAGATGTTAGTGCACATGCGATTAGTATGAATGCGGTGGCCGGCGGAGAGGGACGGCGGGTGTTAGAACATGCCACCCACACTCAGGAGCAGAGCTGGAGACGCAGCTACTTTAGAGACATCATTGCACTGACAGATTGGGGCAGTTCTCCGAGCATCTTTATAGTGACAGGTGACAGCTGATAGGCTGAGCCCCAGACTGTGTGTCAGTGAAGTCAGAGTCAGCTAACAGGATTGGCTTGGTTATGGGAAGTCATGTTACCCGATCCAAGATGGCCGCACATATGGCCGGGGAATGGAGGGAACTCCGGTGTGCAGAAGGCATGGCTGCAGTGTGCAAACATGGCGGTGAGGAAGAGCATGGCATCTTAGTACATTTACCCCATGGAATCTGGTATTTGAATATAATTATGTCAGTTTAAGGTGTGTGTATATTATAAGTTTGAACATATATCACTTTTATAACTCTCACATCCTAAACTATCGAATGGTACAATAGGGTAATTAAGAATAAGATATAATATTGAGAGCTGTTTGGGGGTCAAAAATGTGTGTGGCAAATCTATATATAGTACTCTATGTATCTCTGATTAAAAGAAGAGTAAAAAACTACTTTAATTGAAACTGTATATTAACAATATGGCTCTGTGACCGTCCGTCAAGGCATCCAGTTTTCTTTTTCCCTATTTGAATTAAAATATATCCATACTGCATTTTCTATGACAGTATTTGGCTGCCATCACCACTAGGCATACATGAGCAGTCACCTAGGACGTAAAGCCCAGCTGTCAGAGAAGCAGAAGATGCTTCGTAGGTAAGAATATACACAACATATTCATTTAAAGGTACCGGCTTTCTGTAAATGTTTTAATGTGACAGGGCCAGGGGAGAAATGTTGGTGTAAATGTATGGCGGATTTAATCCTTTGTCACATTTGTTCTATGTCAGTTAATAAATATTCTCTGAAACTCAATATTAATGTTAGAATACAACAATACACAGTATGGACGGTGTATAGCATTACTGCCTCACAGCGCTGAGGTCATGGGTTCGATTCCCATCATGACCCTAACTGTGCAGAGTTTGTATATTCTCCCCGTACTTGCATGGGTTTCCTCTGGGTACTCCGGTTTCCTCCCACAATCCAAAAATATACTGGTAGGTTAATTGGCTCCCAGCAAATTAACCCTAGAATGTCTGTGTGTGTGTATATGTGGTAGGGAATATAGATTGTAAAGCTCCACTGGGGCAGGGACTGATGTGAATGTTCAAATGTTCTCTGTAAAGCGCTGTGGAATATGTGTGCGCTATATAAGAAACTGTTAATAAATAAATAATAAATAAATAAACAATGCACTCTATTGTCTGAGGGGGAGATTCTCTAAGAATCTCCGCCCCCTTCGCCGCCCATCGCATTAATAATTATCGCATATGTTCTAACATATGCGATAATTATAGAAAAGGACAGCTCTTGCGTTAAGAGCTGTCCTTTGCGGTGAGAGGCTCCCCCTTCCCTCACACACCCGGCACTGCTGCGCCGGGCTCTCCTCCTCCCTGCACTCGGAAGAGGATCAGTGCAGGGAGGAGGTCACAGGTCCGGGCAGCACAGCTCTGTGCTGCCCGGACACAGGTGAGGGGGCGATGCGGGGCAGCGGGGGTCCATGCGGGGCGGCGGTGGGATGCGGTAGAAGCCCATTGGCTTCTATGGGGCATCGCCAGATTTTTCTGGCGATGCCCCCCGCCGCGTTAACCCGGCAGGGGATGCTTACAGCATCCCAAAATGCGGTAAAAACCCAGATAACAGGGTTTTTACCGCATTTTTAGCTTAGAGAATCTCCCCCTGAGTGTTGTTAACAAAACAGCATACAGTTTAAGAGAATAATAAGCAAACAAGAATCAATACTCAACTTACAGTATACAGTATGTGAAAGTTCCTAAACCTGTCCTTCATATCTTCAATCAACTGAGGGGGACCCGTAACCGACTGATGCTCAGACTCAATGGTATTACTTTTTCTTATGGAGTTACATTTTGTGCTAATAGAATCTTCCATGTATTCTGCTTTTGGCAGGCATTTGACCCAGGATGTTCATGACTTTAACATCCCGATTTACATCATTTAACCAGTGTTCAACAATCCCCTTGTATTTAGCTCTTCATTTTGGGTGTGATCATCTTACTTCTCCAACTCTTTCTTTCCCCTCTTTGACCAACATCTACTCTCTTTCACACTTTCATCTCCTCTTCTCCCCACCTACAGACCCGCCATCACATTACACGATCCTGAGTCTCTTGAAACTGCTATCCACCATTGCCTGACTAAACCAGCCACGCTATACTGATGTAGCCCCTGCCATCCTTGGCCGGAGCTCGCCAGACCCTCCCTGCTGGTGAGCGCCGGCGGACAGGGGCCAGGGGCGGATTGGGAATTAAAACCAGCCCGGGAAATATCTTGAAGCAGCCCTAAAGGGGGGGTGTTGTTGGGTTTTTTTTTTTTTTTTGGGGGGGGGGGGGGGGGGGGTGGTTTGGCGTGGTCTATCAATATGGGGGTGTGGTCTATTTCAACGAGGCTACGCCCAATTTTTTGCCCCTGTGGGGGCATGGCTAGTGGTTCTCTGAACTGCTGGCTATGTCCCCAGCCCCTCAGGCTGCAGAATAGGCGCATGTGTACAGCGTCTATTCTGCAGCATATATATATATATATATATATATATATATATATACACACCGCAATGCCCATTACACATTATGTGACACACCGCAATGCCCATTGCACATTATGGGACACACCGCAATGCCCATTACACATTATGTGACACACCGCAATGCCCATTACACATTATGGGACACACCGCAATGCCCATTACACATTATGTGACACACCGCAATGCCCATAACACCTTATGGGACACACCGCAATGCCCATTACACATTACGGGACACACCGCAATGCCCATTACACATTATGGGACACACCGCAATGCCCATTACACATTATATGACACACCGCAAAGCCCATAACACCTTATGGGACACACCGCAATGCCCATTACACATTATATGACACACCACAATGCCCATTACACATTATGTGACACACCGCAATGCCCATTACACCTTATGGGACAGACCACAATGCCCATTACACATTATGGGATACACCGCAATGCCATTACACATTATGTGACACACCGCAATGCACATTACACATTATGGGACACACCGCAATGCCCATTACACATTATGTGACACACCGCAATGCCCATTACACCTTATGGGACAGACCACAATGCCCATTACACATTATGTGCCACACCGCAATGCCCATTACACATTATGTGACACACCGCAATGCCCATTACACATTATGTGACACACCGCAAAGCCCATTACACATTATATGACACACCACAAAGCCCATTACACAATATGGGACACACCGCAATGCCTCTCACACATTATGGAACACCGCAATGCCCATAACACCTTATGGGACACACCGCAATGCCCATTACACATTATGGGACACACCGCAATGCCCATTACACATTATGTGACACACCGCAATGCCCATTGCACATTATGGGACACACCGCAATGCCCATTACACATTATGTGACACACCGCAATGCCCATTACACATTATGGGACACACCGCAATGCCCATTACACATTATGTGACACACCGCAATGCCCATAACACCTTATGGGACACACCGCAATGCCCATTACACATTACGGGACACACCGCAATGCCCATTACACATTATGGGACACACCGCAATGCCCATTACACATTATATGACACACCGCAAAGCCCATAACACCTTATGGGACACACCGCAATGCCCATTACACATTATATGACACACCACAATGCCCATTACACATTATGTGACACACCGCAATGCCCATTACACCTTATGGGACAGACCACAATGCCCATTACACATTATGTGCCACACCGCAATGCCCATTACACATTATGTGACACACCGCAATGCCCATTACACATTATGTGACACACCGCAAAGCCCATTACACATTATATGACACACCACAAAGCCCATTACACAATATGGGACACACCGCAATGCCTCTCACACATTATGGGACACACCGCAATGCCCATAACACCTTATGGGACACACCGCAATGCCCATTACACATTATGGGACACACCGCAATGCCCATTACACATTATGTGACACACACCGCAATGCCCCTCACACATTATGGGACACACCGCAATGCCCATAACACCTTATGGGACACACCGCAATGCCCATTACACATTATGGGACACACCGCAATGCCCATTACACATTATGTGACACACACCGCAATGCCCCTCACACATTATGGGACACACCGCAATGCCCATAACACCTTATGGGACACACCGCAATGCCCATTGCACATTATGGGACACACCGCAATGCCCATTACACATTATGTGACACACCGCAATGCCCATTACACATTATGGGACACACCGCAATGCCCATTACACATTATGTGACACACCGCAATGCCCATTACACATTATGGGACACACCGCAATGCCCATTACACATTATGTGACACACCGCAATGCCCATAACACCTTATGGGACACACCGCAATGCCCATTACACATTACGGGACACACCGCAATGCCCATTACACATTATGGGACACACCGCAATGCCCATTACACATTATATGACACACCGCAAAGCCCATAACACCTTATGGGACACACCGCAATGCCCATTACACATTATATGACACACCACAATGCCCATTACACATTATGTGACACACCGCAATGCCCATTACACCTTATGGGACAGACCACAATGCCCATTACACATTATGGGATACACCGCAATGCCATTACACATTATGTGACACACCGCAATGCACATTACACATTATGGGACACACCGCAATGCCCATTACACATTTTATGACACACCACAATGCCCATTACACATTATGTGACACACCGCAAAGCCCATTACACATTATATGACACACCACAAAGCCCATTACACAATATGGGACACACCGCAATGCCTCTCACACATTATGGGACACACCGCAATGCCCATAACACCTTATGGGACACACCGCAATGCCCATTACACATTATGGGACACACCGCAATGCCCATTACACATTATGTGACACACACCGCAATGCCCCTCACACATTATGGGACACACCGCAATGCCCATAACACCTTATGGGACACACCGCAATGCCCATTACACATTATGGGACACACCGCAATGCCCATTACACATTATGTGACACACACCGCAATGCCCCTCACACATTATGGGACACACCGCAATGCCCATAACACCTTATGGGACACACCGCAATGCCCATTGCACATTATGGGACACACCGCAATGCCCATTACACATTATGTGACACACCGCAATGCCCATTACACATTATGGGACACACCGCAATGCCCATTACACATTATGTGACACACCGCAATGCCCATTACACATTATGGGACACACCGCAATGCCCATTACACATTATGTGACACACCGCAATGCCCATAACACCTTATGGGACACACCGCAATGCCCATTACACATTACGGGACACACCGCAATGCCCATTACACATTATGGGACACACCGCAATGCCCATTACACATTATATGACACACCGCAAAGCCCATAACACCTTATGGGACACACCGCAATGCCCATTACACATTATATGACACACCACAATGCCCATTACACATTATGTGACACACCGCAATGCCCATTACACCTTATGGGACAGACCACAATGCCCATTACACATTATGGGATACACCGCAATGCCATTACACATTATGTGACACACCGCAATGCACATTACACATTATGGGACACACCGCAATGCCCATTACACATTTTATGACACACCACAATGCCCATTACACATTATGTGACACACCGCAAAGCCCATTACACATTATATGACACACCACAAAGCCCATTACACAATATGGGACACACCGCAATGCCTCTCACACATTATGGGACACACCGCAATGCCCATAACACCTTATGGGACACACCGCAATGCCCATTACACATTATGGGACACACCGCAATGCCCATTACACATTATGTGACACACCGCAATGCCCCTCACACATTATGGGACACACCGCAATGCCCATAACACCTTATGGGACACACCGCAATGCCCATTACACATTATGGGACACACCGCAATGCCCATTACACATTATGTGACACACACCGCAATGCCCCTCACACATTATGGGACACACCGCAATGCCCATAACACCTTATGGGACACACCGCAATGCCCATTACACATTATGGGACACACCGCAGTGCCCATTACACATTACGGGACACACCGCAATGCCCATTACACATTACGGGACACACCGCAATGCCTATTACACATTACGGGACACACCGCAATGCCTATTACACATTACGGGACACACCGCAATGCCCATTACACATTATGGGACACACCGCAATGCCCATTACACATTAAGGGACACACCGCAATGCCCATTACACATTATGGGACACACCGCAATGGCCATTACACATAATGCGACACACCGCAGTGCCCATTACACATTACGGGACACACCGCAGTGCCCATTACACATTACGGGACACACCGCAATGCCCATTACACATTACGGGACACACCGCAATGCCTATTACACATTACGGGACACACCGCAATGCCCATTACACATTATGGGACACACCGCAATGCCCATTACACATTATGGGACACACCGCAATGCCCATTACACATTAAGGGACACACCGCAATGCCCATTACACATTATGGGACACACCGCAATGGCCATTACACATAATGCGACACACCGCAATGCCAATTACACATTATGTGACACACCGCAATGCCCCTCACACATTATGGGACACACCGCAATGCCCATAACACCTTATGGGACACACCGCAATGCCCATTACACATTATGGGACACACCGCAATGCCCATTACACATTATGTGACACACACCGCAATGCCCCTCACACATTATGGGACACACCGCAATGCCCATAACACCTTATGGGACACACCGCAATGCCCATTACACATTATGGGACACACCGCAGTGCCCATTACACATTACGGGACACACCGCAATGCCCATTACACATTACGGGACACACCGCAATGCCTATTACACATTACGGGACACACCGCAATGCCTATTACACATTACGGGACACACCGCAATGCCCATTACACATTATGGGACACACCGCAATGCCCATTACACATTATGGGACACACCGCAATGCCCATTACACATTAAGGGACACACCGCAATGCCCATTACACATTATGGGACACACCGCAATGGCCATTACACATAATGCGACACACCGCAGTGCCCATTACACATTACGGGACACACCGCAGTGCCCATTACACATTACGGGACACACCGCAATGCCCATTACACATTACGGGACACACCGCAATGCCTATTACACATTACGGGACACACCGCAATGCCCATTACACATTATGGGACACACCGCAATGCCCATTACACATTATGGGACACACCGCAATGCCCATTACACATTAAGGGACACACCGCAATGCCCATTACACATTATGGGACACACCGCAATGGCCATTACACATAATGCGACACACCGCAATGCCAATTACACATTATCTGACACACCGCAATGCCCATTACACATTATGCAACAATTACATACTTACCCACGTTCTTTCTTATTCTGTCCCACGCTGCTCCTCAGGCACCACAGCTAGTCTCTGCGTCACAGGTGTGGGAGAACGAGAGGCCTGTACACCAGCATGTGGAAGCATAGGGGTCCATTTAATAATGTGACAATAGCAGGAGAGGCAGGCAGGTGTGGGACTGGTGTCTCAGCCCAAAGACAGGGGGCACGGCACGAGATTGTGGACCCAGATACAATGCTCCTGAACTGCAGGAGACCGCTGCTACTTCCGCAGCGATGCGGCATTTTGAATTTGCCGCTCTCCTTAAGTAAGTCCGGCAGCCAATCAGGAGCGGCTGCCAATCTGCGATCAGTGATCAGTTCACTCACAGCGGCAAATTTAAAATGCAGCTGTGTTGTCTCTACAAGTTTTACACTAGTGGGGAGCCTGGATGAGGGGGAGGGGTTCTGGGGACCGCAGTGGGTATGGGCTGCGGGGAGGGTATCGGCGGCAGCCGGCGGGAGGCTGGGGGGAGGTGACAGCCGTGGTGAGTGGCTGTACCTCTTTGGACACAGCCACCACCGCACTAAGGGGGTTATTCCTATATAACCAATGTTGCGCGTCTGCGCATGTGCAGACAGGTTTCTGCGCATGTGCAGACGTATGGTGTGTGCACCCACGGCAAACTTTCAGTTCGCTGGGTGCACGCACCCATGGCGGCGTGCGGGGGGCTGAGATGGGCAGGCCCCATTGCCATATGGGAACGCCCAGCGTTCCATGGGCGTTCCCATGAGAACGCTGGGCATTCTCATGGTAATGATGCAGTGACGCTGGTGCGGGTGTGGGTAGCTAACATCACCCCTGGTAGTTCCGCCACCGCCACTGTACACACACACTTAATGAGGGCACAAAAAATTCAAACAATTTGTATTCATTAAATATAAATCACTTAAACACAAAAAAAATAAAAATAATGCCAGTCATCTTACAGCTCCTCTTTGGCGAGTCTGCACGCTGCCACTTCCATGTTATAGCCTAGGCAGTCGGCACTCACTCCTCAGCCTTCCCATGTTGCAGGCAGCCTTGTAGTGGGCGGGTGCGCGGTGACGTCACCCGCGCACCCGATGCGGCCACCTCTGCACAATAGCTGCGGGAGGAGCTGCATGCGGCCGCACATGCGCAGCAGCCCTCCCGCAGCCATCTTGACTGTGATGTGGAACAACTCGAGGCCGGCCGCGGCCATCTTTAAACAGGGCAAAATACACGGAGATGCCGCGGCCAGCCCTGTTAAGGAGGGAGGGCGGCCCTTTACACTAAAAATATGACCACACCAGTTGCTGACAGTAGGGACGCTGCATAATGCCCACACCAGTTGCCGACAGTAGGGACGCTGCATAATGCCCACACCAGTTGCCGACAGTAGTGATGCTGCATAATGCCCGCACCAGTAGTAGTGCTGTGTAATGCCAGCACCACCACTTTATTTACCTTAATGGCTGGCTGGCTGGCAGTGGATCTACTTCTCCTTTCTTTCATTAATTGTGCTCCCGTGTAGCTCCGCCCCCTTCCACTCGTGAAGCTCCGCCTCCTTCCACTCGTGAAGCTCCGCCCCCTTTCCACGATGTGCTGTCATGACTGATGAGTGTTAACATTACAAGGGGTTGGGAGACAGGCGGGAGCTCGGCTCCGTGCTGCCGGCGCTGCTGTCTCTAATGCAGTCAGTGTGACTGTGTGACAGTCACACTGGCAACCGGCAGCAGTAATGTACAGCAGGGAGAGCGCCTCTCATTGGCTGCCACTCCCTGCACTCATAGCTTCCTCACGCCGAGCAGGTGACACTGCAGAGAGAGACAGGACCGCGGGAGCAGCTGCATGCTGCCGGACATGCGCACCAGCCCTCCCGCGGACATGTTTACAGTTGCAGCCATATTTGTTTGGGGCAAAGTCTGCAGCCCAGCCTGGGAGGTGAGCAGCCCCTTTGTGACTTTTATGGGCCGGCCCACCGGGAAACGGCCCGGTTTCCCGGCAGGCCAATCTGCCCCTGACAGGGGCTACACTGAACTGGGACGCGCATGTGTCTCACACGCACGCACGTCCCAGTCTCTTGGAGGGGATGCTGCGTGTCCCTGCCCGTCTCCACTTCAGGGAGATAGGCAGGGTTAGGGATGCGCTCGGGGCGGCGAGGGGTACCTGCGGCGACGGCAGGGGAGGTGGCGGGGACCGGAGGCAGGCTTCGTTGTCAGGGGGCAGTGCGCAAGCGTCTCGTGCGCACGCGACCCCTGGCAGGAATGGTGGGGCTGGCGTTAGAATCGCCAGCCCCTACAAAGATGGGCTAAGCTCCATCTGTAACTCCACCCTCACTTCTACACTCAATTCTGCTTTCCTCATCTGTGCCCCTCCCCCAAACTGACCCAGTTCCTCCTGCATCGCCAAGAACCTCTGGACGAACTCTTTATCTCTGATAAAGTCCTCAAAAGCAATCCTTTCTCCAATCATTTATCTCTTCTTAGTCCTTCAAGCACAGCATTGATACATTCAACACTCTCCTTCTTTCCGAAATTAAGGCAGCTGATATCTAATATCTTCCTGTCTCCCCTCAGCAGCTCCCACTGTCCTCTCCCACCATTAATCATACCTTGTTCTCCTTCTGGCCAACTAGAGACAAGGAAGTCCATTCCCTCATCTCATTCTCTCATGATTCACCTGCCCTCTGAATGCGCTCCCGTCTCCTCTGCTCCCTCTTCCCCTGCTCCAGTGGCGGAACTACCGAGGGTGCAGGGGGTGCAGCTGCTATGGGGCCCGGCGGCTGGGGGGGCCCGATGGACAGCAAGCACTCCCCTGCACCGTGCGGCTGCCTGTATGAAGCTGAGCTGCTTGTGGGAGTGCAGGGGTCTGTCACGTTGTGCAGGGAAAGCCCGTGAGTCCAGACTGGCTCTTGTACTGCAGTGGGAGTCGAGACTGATAGTGAGGGCAGGTGAGGGAGGACTCCTCTTGCCAGTGACATGTGGTGGTGGCTGTGAGTGTGTCCAGAGAGTCACAGCCACTCACCGCTAATCCCCGCCGACTACCGCCGATGAACCCTCCCCGCCTGGAAGCGTGAGACTCCTCACGAGTGAGTGAGGTACCCTGGTGCGGCATGCCTGCGGGACCATGAGACACTGCGCTGCCTAGTGGGAAGACCCGGCGCGGAAAACATCGCGGGGATTAGGGTGTTCCAGCGCGGTGATTGGGCAGGAGGCACCTCGCCGGCGAGCTGGACACGCGGCTCCAAGATGAAGACCTGGAGGCAGATTGAGCAGCAGGCACAAGACGCTGAGCAGGAGAATGGGTGAGAAGGCTCCAGATTCCCTGACACTACCAGAGGTACACTCAGGGAGAAGAGGGTATTAGGAGCCACAAAGTGTCTGAACCTTCAAACCCTGCTTTGCCATCTCCCCTCACCTCTCCTCCTCTGTTACCCTGGCGTCCTGTACTCCCCCCCCCCACACACTCTCTCCTCCTCTACCCCCCACTCTCATCCTCTAGACCCGACCACTCTCATCCTCTTCCCCCCTCTCATCCTCTTCCCCCCTCACTCTCTCGTCCTCTACCCCCCCACACACACACACTCCCACCCTCTACACTGCCCCCACTCTCATCCTCTACCCCCCCTTTCATTCTTTACCCCCCCACACTCTCTCACCCTCTACCCCCCACTATCATCCTCTACCCCCCTTTTCATTCTCTACTGCCCTACTCATGTAGTCTCCCCTCCCATTCTCGTCATTTCCCCCCCTAATGGGCACTTTATTGACAATGGGGCAGGGGGCCCCTTTCAAGATTTTGCTATGGGGCCCACAGAGTAGTCGTTACGCCCCTGCCCTGCTCCCACCTTGCTTACCTTTTCAACCTATCACATCTTTCCCTCACAATTCAAACATGCTCTTGTCTCACCTATTCTTAAAAATCCATCCTTGATCC
Source organism: Crinia signifera (assembly GCF_055691185.1). Classification (NCBI taxonomy): domain Eukaryota; kingdom Metazoa; phylum Chordata; class Amphibia; order Anura; family Myobatrachidae; genus Crinia; species Crinia signifera. Next base: position 40,720,876 of record NC_139221.1, on the reverse strand, counting down.
TTCCTCACCCACTAGCAACTGCCACCACTCTTTACTCCTGTTTGCCTTCAAGCAAACTACTAATGCAGTTGGTACAAATTCTTCTTACCAAATATTATCCTTACAACTCTGACATTGATGCCATTAAATCTGCCTTTTGCCCAGTCCACTGAAAACTGCCTTGGTCAAAGTCACCAATGACCTGCTTTCTCTCTGTTAATCCTCCTGCACCTCTCTGCGGCATTCTACACTGTGGATTATCCTCTCCACCTCCACACCCTCCAGATCACTGGCTTCTCTAGCACTGCCCTTCCCTGGTTTACCTCTTACATCACTAACAGCTTCTTATCTGTGTTTGCCTCTGGCTCCATATCACCACCTTCCATCCTTTCCCTGGGTTCTAACTTTGACCCTCTTCTCTTTTCCCTCTACACCTCTTCTCTGGGTGCACTCATTAGCTCCATTGGCTTCCAGTACAACCTCTATGGTGAAGATATGCAACTATACTTCCTCTTTTGAACTCTCCCCCTCTGTCCTTTCTTGGGTATTCAGCTGCCTCACTGCCATCTCTTCCTGGATGTCTTTGTGCTTCCTAACTGTTAGGCGCCGTCCCAGGCACCGCCGCCGTCCTAATCCGTCAGCAGCATCTGCGCTGCTAGGACGGCGGCCATCTTCCTGGGACGCGTTACTGGAAGGCTTCGGGGACGTTGCTAGGAAACGCCCCGAACTTCCGCCGCGGCCGTCTCTGCAGGGGGAAGACTCTGCAGGACGGACCGGATGTGACGTCACGCAGGGGGCGGAAAATTCAAAATATAAGCCGGCGTCTCTCTCAGACAGACGCCGGTTATAGCGTTCTGTCAGCCTATGTCAGAGTGTGTTCCTGGTCCTGGTTTCTGTCGGAAGCCCTCCTGTTGTTCCACGCCTGTCCTGCCTTGCCTGGTTTGGTCCTGCTGTGCCTGGGATTCAGCTTCTGCCCCGCTGTACACTCATCAGCCCAAGAGATCTGCAAGTGCTTGTCTGGGACTCCGTCATCTTCTCAGATAAGTCAGGGGTTACCCTGTCTTTCTCCCTACGCAGTTCTGACACACGGTGTCACTGGGCATTATTGCCACTTCTTTATATAACATCTCATTTGCATTGTTGCCATTCTCTTTATATAACATCTCATTCGCATTGTTGCCATTCTCTTTATATAACATCTCATTCGCATTGTTGCCATTCTCTTTATATAACATCTCATTCGCATTGTTGCCATTTTATTATATAACATCTCATTAGCATTGTTGCCATTTCTTCATATTATATCTCACGTGCACTGCTGCCAGTCAGTGTCTCCTGCTCAGTCTTATTACTTCTGTGGGCTTCTGGGAGTTCCCCGGTATAGGGATTTAGCTAGCTTATCCCCTTGTTCTCTCCTGGCCTCGGCGGACGTGTTGTCATTTCCTAAGACCTGCCTGTAGCGGAGTGGGGCGGACCTAATTCGCCCTTCAGCCGAGACGGGCCCAGGTGAAGCCTAGCACCGCACACGTCCATCGATTCCAGTCAGAGGCAACGGAGTTAGGGTACCGGGGATACTCCCAGAATCCTTACATTATAACCGGCCACCCACGATCCCCCAGCTGTTCTGGAGGATCTCCTTGTACTCACTTGTTGTGCCCGGGTGTCTTGTGTTTTTTCATCCGTCATGGATCCCTCTGCAGGGGGTCCAGCTCAAGTACTCTCGGATCAGGTTCGTCTCCTCACGCAGCAGATGGTGGAGTTGTCCCTACGTGTAGAGACACAGGAGGAGGTTAGGAGAGTAGTCCCGGGTAGTGCTCAACCCATCAAAGAACCTAAGATGAATCTTCCCGATCGATTTTCAGGCGATCGGAAATTGTTTTTTAATTTTAGGGAGAGTTGCAAACTATATTTCCGTCTCCGGCCCGTTTCCTCAGGCTCAGAAATGCAGAAAGTCGGGTTGGTTGTCTCCCTACTCCAAGGGGATCCACAAACATGGGCCTTTGGTTTAGGGGCAGACAGTCCTGAGCTCAGTTCTGTGGATACTTTTTTCACAGCTATGGGGGTGCTTTATGATGATCCTGATAAAGCAGCCTCCGCCGAGGCTCATATTCGGGCCTTGAAACAAGGTCGCCGTACTGCAGAGGCCTACTGCTCCGAATTCCGACGTTATGCTGGGGATACTACTTGGAATGACCCTGCGCTGCGGAGCCAATTCCGTCTTGGCCTAGCAGATCAGGTAAAAGATTTCCTGGTACAGTATCCGGCGGCAGCCTCTCTTGATGAATTGATGCAGTTGGTGGTCCGCATTGATAGACGCATCAGAGAGAGGTGCTCCGAGCGAGAGTTACCCTCCTATCCTCCCTGGCGGGCGGGTCTGAAGAACCAATGCAAATTGGTGCATCTCGCCTATCTAACCAGGAGAAGGCCCGTCGTCGCTCCCTAGGTTTATGTTTGTATTGTGGGGGTAAAGGGCACCTTGTGGGCACATGTCCAGAGCGTCTGGGAAACGCCAGGGCCTAGGGGTTAGGGGAGGAATCCTTTTAGGCCAGTCCCGTTTGTCTCCCAATAATTCTCTTCTCTTATGTATTTGTTTGGGTCTCGGGGTTCAGCGGTGGGAATCCCAGGCCTTTGTGGATAGTGAGGCAGCCGGGAATTTCATCGATTCTCGCCTGGTTCAGGATCTTGCCATTCCATTAGTCTCTCTTCCCTCTGAGTTGTCTGTTTTTGGCTTGGATGGCAGTCTCCTTCCCAAGGGTCTAATTTCACATCGCACTGTGCCCTTAGACCTAAGCATAGGCTCCACCCACTCCGAGAGGTTAGAATTCCTTGTTATTCACAGTCCCTTAGCTCCTGTGGTGTTGGGGTTACTGTGGTTAAGGTTACATAACCCTCATTTCGATTGGCGGACTGGGGAGCTGTTGCGGTGGCGTGTGACATGCGCTGACTCCTGCCTGCACCTCCCTGTCAGGGTTTCTAGTCTCACCAATCCCCTGCTCCCTGCTCCATATGTGTCTTTTTCCGATGTCTTTTCCAAGAAAGAGGCAGAGACTTTACCTCCCCATCGACCTTATGACTGTGCCATCAGTCTCCTTCCTCAGGCTAAGCTACCCAAGGGTCGTTTGTATGCATTGTCCTTACCCGAAGCTAAGGCAATGGAGGAGTATATAGCCGACAACTTGAAAAAGGGCTTTATTCGTCCCTCAAAATCTCCGGTGGGGGCGGGGTTTTTCTTTGTCGGTAAAAAAGATGGTACCTTACGTCCGTGTATTGATTACAAACAGCTTAACCTCATCTCTGTAAAGAACTCTTATCCGTTGCCTTTGATTTCCGTCTTGTTTGATCAATTACGCTCTGCCACGTTTTTTTCTAAGATAGATCTCCGAGGCGCGTATAATTTGATTAGAATCAAAGCTGGGGATGAGTGGAAGACCGCTTTTAACACCCAGACTGGTCATTATGAATACCTTGTGATGCCCTTTGGGCTGGCCAATGCCCCTGCAGTCTTTCAAGACTTTATTAATGACGTCCTTCGGGATTTTTTGGGGATTTTTGTGGTCGTTTATCTGGACGATATTTTGATTTTTTCTTCTTCTTTGGAGCAACATAGAGTACATGTTAAGAGGGTTTTACAGAGACTCAGAGAAAACTGTCTTTATGCTAAACTCGAAAAGTGTGAGTTCGAGGTCCAGAGTATTTCTTTCCTTGGCTATGTTATTTCTCCGGAGGGCTTCTATATGGATCCTGCCAAGGTTCAGGCTATCTTGGATTGGGTGCAGCCCACCACTCTGAAAGCAGTCCAGAGGTTTTTGGGGTTCGCGAACTACTATCGCAGGTTCATTCCTGCGTTCTCAGATATAGTCGCACCCATCGTTGCACTCACCAAGAAGGGGGCAGATCCCGCTCTCTGGTCCACAGAAGTCCACAATTCTTTTCGTCTTCTCAAAGAGGCCTTTGTATCCGCCCGGATCCTACGTCATCCAGATCCTGACCGCCCTTTTATTTTAGAGGTAGATGCCTCCGAAATTGGTATAGGGGCTGTGTTGTCGCAGGTAGATTCTAAGGATGGTTTATTACACCCTTGTTCCTTCCATTCGCGTAAGTTCTCGTCCGCGGAGCGGAATTACGATGTGGGGAACAGGGAACTTCTGGCCATAAAATGCACTCTAGAAGAATGGCGGCACTGGCTGGAGGGAGCCAAATTTCAGGTGACCATTTTTACTGATCATAAAAACCTCTCTTATCTTCAGGATGCCAAGAGACTAAATGTCCGTCAGGCAAGGTGGGCATTATTCTTTGCTCGATTTAATTTTCGTATCACCTTTAGGCCAGGTTCCCGAAATGTCAAGGCGGACGCCTTGTCTAGGAGTTTTTTGGGTCTTCAGGACAAAGAATCAGCGCTGGAGACCATTATTCCCTCTTCTAGAATTTATGTTGGTATTGCGCAAACACTTTTAGATAAAGTCCTGCGGGCACAAACGGAGGCACCTGACCTTACCCCCTCAGTGAGATTGTTTGTCCCCTCCAGACTCCGAGGGAAGGTTCTTGCTGAGTTTCATACGGTCAAGACCGCAGGCCATCCTGGTTGTACCAAGACATTGGATTTAATTTCTCGTTCTGTATGGTGGCCATCAAAGAGAGGGGATGTGGAATCTTTTGTCAAGTCTTGCGAGGTTTGTGCCAAAAACAAGTCCCTCCGCACCCCCCCCACGGGTCAACTTCTTCCTTTATCTTGTCCGGAGAGGCCATGGACCCATATCTCCATGGATTTTATTGTAGAGTTGCCTTCTTCCTCTGGTCATGATACCATCTGGGTGGTTGTGGACCGTTTCAGCAAAATGGCGCATTTTGTCCCCCTGGTCGGTCTCCCTTCTGCTCAGAAACTAGCTGCATTATTCTTGCTGCATATTTTTCGCCTCCATGGCCTCCCCACTGATATTGTCTCGGATAGGGGTGTGCAGTTTGTCGCCAGGTTTTGGAAGTTCCTCTGTGCAGCTTTAGGCATCAGTCTCAGTCCATCTTCTGGGTATCATCCCCAGTCGAATGGACAGACTGAGAGAGTCAATCAAAACCTCAAGCAATTTTTAAGATGTTATGTTTCCAAGTGTCAGAACAATTGGTCGGAGCATCTGCCTTTCGCAGAGTTTGCATATAATAATGCATGGCATTCTGCTTCGAGAATGTCTCCTTTTTTCTGTGTCTCTGGTCAACATCCCAGAGCCAATTCTTTTGATCCCGGATCTTCCGGGGGTGGTTCTTGGTTATCTCAGAGGAGGCTTATTTGGAGCAAGGCTCATAAGGCTCTTCTTGCTTCTTCGGCTTCTTCGGCTTCTGCCAAACGGTTCTCTGATCGTAACAGGAGGTGACTCGCAATCAGATCAAATTTCTGGTTCATTGGAAAGGATATGGCCCGGAGGAGAGATCCTGGATCCCGGACCACGAGCTCCACGCTCCTATCCTCAAGAAGAAATTTTTTGAAGAATTTCCCCATAAAACCAGAGTTGGGGGTCCCTTGACCCCTCCTCAAGGGGGGGAGGGTACTGTTAGGCGCCGTCCCAGGCACCGCCGCCATCTTCCTGGGACGCGTTACTGGAAGGCTTAGGCAACGCCCGAACTTCAGCCGCGGCCGTCTCTGCAGGGGGAAGACTCTGCAGGACGGACCGGATGTGATGTCACGCAGGGGGCGGCAAATTCAAAATATAAGCCGGCGTCTCTCTCAGACAGACGCCGGTTATAGCGTTCTGTCAGCCTATGTCAGAGTGTGTTCCTGGTCCTGGTTTCTGTCGGAAGCCCTCCTGTTGTTCCACGCCTGTCCTGCCTTGCCTGGTTTGGTCCTGCTGTGCCTGGGATTCAGCTTCTGCCCCGCTGTACACTCATCAGCCCAAGAGATCTGCAAGTGCTTGTCTGGGACTCCGTCATCTTCTCAGATAAGTCAGGGGTTACCCTGTCTTTCTCCCTATGCAGTTCTGACACACGGTGTCACTGGGCATTATTGCCATTTCTTTATATAACATCTCATTTGCATTGTTGCCATTCTCTTTATATAACATCTCATTCGCATTGTTGCCATTCTCTTTATATAACATCTCATTCGCATTGTTGCCATTTCTTTATATTATATCTCACGTGCACTGCTGCCAGTCAGTGTCTCCTGCTCAGTCTTATTACTTCTGTGGGCTTCTGGGAGTTCCCCGGTATAGGGATTTAGCTAGCTTATCCCCTTGTTCTCTCCTGGCCTCGGCGGACGTGTTGTCATTTCCTAAGACCTGCCTGTAGCGGAGTGGGGCGGACCTAATTCGCCCTTCAGCCGAGACGGGCCCAGGTGAAGCCTAGCACCGCACACGTCCGTTGATTCCAGTCAGAGGCAACGGAGTTAGGGTACCGGGGATACTCCCAGAATCCTTACACTAACTCTCAACATGGACAAAACCAAACTCATCTTTCTCTCATCCAGAGTCTCCACAACTTCCCAATATCTCTGTCACTGCTAACAACACCATCATCACCCTCCAGTTTCCAACATTGCTGCTTGGGCAACAATCTTAACTCCTCCATATCCTTTGCCCCTCATGTCCATTCTCTGGCTCAGCCCTGTTGGTTCCATCAACACAACTTCACTTGTATCAAAGTGTGACTACATTTATTCACTCAATGGTCATCTCTTGGCTCAACTACTGCAACATTCTCATCACTGGCCTCCCTCGCTCCCCTACGATTTTTTCTCAACTCTGCACCTAGACATATCTCACTCTCCTTTCTTCCCATACAGAATCTTCTTCAAATGCCTCTCACACAAGGTCCCCTCTAACTCCACTGCTCCCTACACCTCCCTCCCACTATTAACTAAAGCTGGCCATACACCTAAAGATTTATTTTCCAATCTGGATGGTTTAAACAAAAATCTGTTAACCTGAATGACCGTTTTCATTAGTTTAATGGAGTATGATTGGTGCACTACTAGCTGCAGCTGGTACTGGGGTTGTCCCAAATAAAACATACAAGAAATAAAACAAGAATGTACCAGCACTGGCTGTTAAAGAAAAATATGATGCAATAGGAATGGTATATTTTACAAAAACAATTTAATAAAATAAAACAAATATGGAATCCATATAAATGGTACAAGTGCACTTATATAGCAATTGCATTTAAAATTATAACAAGCATACTACCATAAAGACATGGTGGTTTGGACTGTATTGACACCAAATAACAGCGGATGGATACCAGGTGGCCAGTATAGTACCAAAAACAGATTTAGGTATGAAGGATGGAATTCTCGACGATTCTTCTGGAATGGTTGGTGGTAAACCTGGATGGCTGTGCAAGTTTGTCGCTGCCTCGGATAGGCTTCCGGATATTTAGGAGATTTTTTGGTTTTGATGGATTAAGTGTCCATAAAGTCCATACATATATTGACCTTCAATGGTAGTATTGCCAGACGTGTATAATATAAGCTCAACGCGTTTCCCTGGGATCAACAATAATAATTTAATAAATTACTATACTATACTAATACTATTTTGCTATGGTAATTTATAAAAGTTTGGTAACAAAGTAAACTACATGTAATGGAACTATAATATAGCTACATCTACGAATCATACAGGGGATTGCACATGATTTCTTTGCGTCCAACAAATATCAAATTTTATTCTCATTCTTATAAAACAACCCCCACAAAACATGACACCTTAGACAATTGCTCATAAACGATCAAAAGATCAGCGGAGAGTTATTTTAGTCCGTTTGATAAATAGGAGCATTTAACTGCCTTTAGTGTGTCGTAGTCAGAAGTGAAAATACTAAATTATGTTTAACGCGCCGGAATTTATGATAGTTTCAAGTTTATTATACGTACAACAGGTCTAGACCTAGTTATGGAGCACTGTTAATGGGATGAAATATTATGGCTCGGTCAGGATCACATGCTATCATATAAAATATTAGACGCAAGACTTTTATAGGAAATGTTGAAGGAAAGCAAAAACCTATAAATTCTAAAAGCAAAAGATCGTTATGATGCCATTAACTGCTATTCCAGGAGAACTATTTAAAGGACAGGATATTATTTTCCTGTTGTGATATCTTTTTATTAGACCAATGTATCAATTATATATAACAGTTGAATTTTTATGACCTTAATGCCCGCATAACCCTTTGGTGTCCATAGATTTGGGAAGACGGACACATTGGAAGAATTATAAAAAAAAAAACAAGAATAATATACATAAATACCTATACAATATTTTCAATGCAGGAGAAATCAGGTTCTTGTTAGAAGACCTAAAATGTGCTGTATTTTCTTGCATTAATTCCATGATGTTTACAAGTTTGAAAAATAATTAATACGACAACATAGAGACCAGGACTAGTATCTACCAAAGAGTAATGTTTCATTTAATTTTCCATTATTATGTAACAAATATCAGTGTGTATTTTGGAGCACTGCCTTGATAAACTAGAGTAACCTGGAGAATGTCCATACAATGTTCATATGAAGTGCATCCGCTGGGCTTGGGTCACTTCCGCTTATACCAAGAACTGAACCTGATAATCTTTCAGAGTTGGCTTCTGAAGAATCCAAACATGACCAGAACTTGTCTTACTACACAAGGAATGGGAGACTCCTGATCTGATGTATCCTAATTTGGCATTGCTAACCTAGTGGCATGAAGTCAAATGGATTTCCTGGTTGTCAAGGCAGGATGGACTTTTCTGCAGCCCATAGGATCCAGGGTCCACACATGCTCAGTACCAAAGAAGCTACTGCACATGGCTTGGTCTTGCAACCACGGCAGGAGTCAGGACTGACGGCGGGGACCAGCATTGCGGCCAGCGGCAGCCCCCCTCCTCCAACAATGTAGGAGGGCGCCATTGCATTTGATCATCATAGCTGACCAGACCTCCTTATAATATTAACATGCCCCCTGTCCTCCCTTCTTATTTCTTCCTTAACCTTCCACTTTACCCCCACTTCCCTAGACTATATTCTCTCACAGGCAGGGCCCTCCACCCACCTTGTCTCCAGTGTGCTCCCTCTCAGAGTTGACTGCTGTTGTTGTTATATGCCACTCGGTTGTACAGAAATATCACTGTTTGTTCCCACTGTTCTGTCTGTTTAAACACATCGCAATATTTATGGGTTTTATTGTAATTTTTTCTGCAAAGTGCTATGAACACTTTGTGGCATCATATAAATAAAAGATAATACTAATACTAATATAAATTACTAATATTAATAACAATACCCTTCTTTCTCCTAAATTATCTTTCAGTAGAAGAAAAATCCTGTTTATCGATGACTTTCGTAACCAAGCAAAAATAGTCCCATTGTTTGTTGTATAAACTGAACTTGATGCGTTCATAAAACAAGTTCCTTCTTACCCCACCTAGAGATCAACATTCTTCATAGCATGTAAGCACTACGGTATACATTCCAAATGTTGATATTTAGAATGGTGACACCAGAATATCAACATGGTCTGAATGTCAACAAGTACACATACACAATTTTGATAATAACACAATGTTAACATACACAATAATAATTGCAAATTTTAAATTTATGGTTAGAGTTAGAGTCTTCCATTAGGATTAGTTAAGACCCCTATGGGAACTCGCCTGTCAACATGCCGAACGTCAACATTCACATTGTCTACATTCGGCCAATGTCGACATTATCTCAGCATCAACATTTGAAATATTGGCCTCCCATCCATGCTCATATTATTCGTAAACGTTAACTTTTTATGGGTCATTGGACCCAACCATTAATTTATTATTTGCCAAATGACAACAGCTACATCTGTATATTGAAGGAGATGAAATATTACTTTTAATGGTACCTGATGCTTAGGATTAGTCTATTCTTCAAAGAGAATGCTGAATAAAAATGATTACAATTAATTTAACTTTTAGGCTTCACTATTCTATGAAATCTGCTTCTAGCACAAAGCACAAAAACTACCCCAAGATCTGAAGTTGGACGTTTTTTTTCTTTCTTTTTTCATCATTAGCCTCAGACAAATGCAAAGATAATTACTATAAATTGTAGGAACTCTATGATAGAATTCTTTTTGTATCAGTAATTATAGGAACATCAAAAAGATTGTTCCTTTATTCTGCATCGGATGAGAGTGCCTTAGAAGATTTTCCAAGTCATGTGACTTTCGTATTCCAGAACTTCCACTGGTACAGAAATATGACAAAAAGTCATCACATACATCTATAACATTCATGGGACACAAATAACTATCTCTTACTGACCAAGAGCAATGTCCACTTCCCATTATGGGAACACTAAAGTACTACTAAAAAGGCTTTACACAACACAATGCAAAAAAGAATCTCTTTACGTGACAGTTGATCATTTACTGCAGTAGGTGGCAAAGTATTATCCTTCACTTGACTGCTGCCTCCTATCTTCTGCTGCCAGGTAAGGCTCTTGGAGGATGGTGGCAGTAGGGTCAGGCTGCAAGGAACTTATGGCTTATGGGAGGGGGCACATGTCTATAATATCCACAGTAGTGTAAAAAAGTTGGGTGGGGCAGCTACTGTTTATCCAGGCTTGATAGAGGGGTCTGTCCACTTCTTACCTGTAAGCCGCAGTAGCCTCTCTCCCCAGACTGGTACATACTTCTTTGTTCTCAACTGCAGAGGGTCCAGGGTGGCTGCAACAAACTACAGTAGGTGCAAAAAATCCATCTGAAACAGGCATACCTATGATTCTGCCGAGCGCACAATCCCATCTACTGTACTGTACATGCCCGCTCTGAACTTTGAAATGCCAACACCTTTGCATTGCCGGTGCTTCTTTCCAGAGCAGTCGTAGAGGGAATTACTTTTTTTTAAAAGCAAGAAATGCTCCTCAAATGGTCATATGTCCAAGTCAAAATAAGGCTATTATTATAAATTATAATTTTATAGTGTATATTATTTTATTATTTTATTTACATATTTGAGATGGGACACACTTAGCAAATTATTACATGGATATACATTTATACAGATACAGATGGAGTCTTCTCCAACTAGCCTTCTCCGAAGAGCCATGGTAAACCATGTCTCACCAAGGCTTATTATCATCTATTGTTCTCAGCTGCAATACAACACATAGAACAATACAGTAGGGGATTAGCAGAGGATTAAGTCCAACAGATCTGGCTCATTTAATCCTATTAAAGGGCTAGATGAGGATGGCTCTATCTGTAGATAGGTATTCAATGTTGGGGAGAGAACCTTGGGCATGATTCAGATGTCGTTGGACATGCATTAGGTCGACATGGTCAAAAGGTTGATACAAGCAAAAGGTTGACATGGTAAAAGGTTTGCACCTAAAAGGTTGCAGACTGTCAATCACTTGATGTCGGCAGCCATAGCGCACACTACCCATCATTAGTACTTTCGGGACTCGAGTGCGCTAATATAAATATAATTAATACGTGATTCGGAGCGGTGGCCAAAGACTGCACCGGGGAGCCGGCCAGCACATATGAGCATACATGTAAAGTTGTATGTAAGATATGTTCTCCATGCCTTACCTGGAATAAGCTGCTGCTGTAGCATAGGACACAGACTTACGCCTGTGCTGTGGTAGTGGCTGCTGATCCCCAGGTAAGGCACCCAGCACATATCTTACATACAACTTTATATGTAAGTTGAAATGTGCTGGCTAGCTCCCCCTGCAGTATTTGGTTGGTGCTGCGACCCAGGGAAAGCAGCTGCCACTGTTTATTTGTATAGTAAACTTCAAGCTTTTTTGCTTGCACCCTATTGAGTTCTAAACAAAGAATCATAACTGGCCCAGTGCAAGAAGCTGCACATTGCATCATGCTGCCACATAGAGTTATAAATGGTTCTACACAGAGATACCGTAACACAGTGGCGTAACCATAAATTTTGCCCCCCCAAGCCAAAAAAGTTGTGGCGCCCCCCCCCCCCCCACTAACTATATATATATATATATATATATATATATATATATATACACACACACACAGGGATCCAGAAAAAATAACAGTGGGGGCACTACAATAAATAAATGGGGGGGGGGGGGGGCAGTTTCGTGCAGGTTCCTAGAAAAAAAGTGTGTGTGGTCTAATAATACGGGTTGTGGACTCCAAGGAAATACTGTTCCCAGGAGCCACAAATTCATTTTCATCATTCCGGGTGCATGGGATACAGTTCTAGCTGGGGACAGATGCTGCGGAGAGGGGGGGGGGGGGGGCAGATGGGTATATGCTGGGCAGAGAGGGGGAGACAGATGTGGGGAGAGAGGAGATAGATGCTGAGGAGTGCGCATGGGGCAGATGCTGGGTAGAGAGAGGGTGGTACAGATGTTGGGCAGGAAGAGGGGGACAGGTGATGGGAAGGGAAATGGGTATAGATGCTGGACAGAGAGAGGGGGAGAGAGGACCTGGGGATGGAGGGGGACAGACATTGGACAGAGAGAGGAAGACAGGTGCTGGGAAGAGGGAGGGGGGATGAATGGTGGGCAGATAGAGGGGGTGGTTTGCAGGGAGTGGGGGGAGGGATGGTTGACAGGGAGATGGGGAACGGATGGTGGGCAGAGAGAGGAGATGGATGGTGGGCAGACAGAGGCCGGATGGTGGACAGGGAGAAGGGGTACGGATGGTTGGCAGGGAGAGGAGGGGGGAAGATGCTGGGCAGGCATAGGGGGGAGAGAGAGGATATCCAGTGAGTCGGCGGAAGATACTAGGCAGGGAGAAGTGGGGCAGATACTGGGCAGGTAGAGTGGGGACAGATATTGGGCAGGGAGTGGGGATAAGCACTGGGATGGAACGAAGGACTGGGGGGCGGGCATAGACGTACTACCTCATACATACATACATACATACATACATACATAGATACATACATACATACATACACTGCCTCCCTGATACATACAGATACATACAGTACATACATACACTGCCTCCCTCATACATACATTCATACATACATACATACACTGCCTCCCTGATACATACAGATACATACAGTACATACATACACTGCCTCCCTCATACATACATTCATACATACATACATACATACATACACTGCCTCCCTGATACATACAGTACATACATACACTGCCTCCCTCATACATACATTCATACATACATACATACACACACTGCCTCCCTGATACATACAGTACATCCATACACTGCCTCCCTGATACATACAGTACATCCATACACTGCCTCCCTGATACATACAGTACATCCATACACTGCCTCCCTGATACATACAGTACATCCATACACTGCCTACCTCATACATACATACATACATACATACAACCATCCATACACTGCCTCCCTGATACATACAGTACATCCATACACTGCCTCCCTGATACATACAGTACATCCATACACTGCCTACCTCATACATACATACAACCATCCATACACTACCTACCTCATGCATGCATACATACATACATACACTGACTTCCTCATGCATACATACATACATACATACATACACACACTGCCTCCCTCATACATACATACATACATACATACATACATATATACACTGCCCCCTCATGCATACATACATCCATATGTCCCCAAAATGACATCCATACATATATCCCAAGATATTATTAATATTATAACATACTACTGGCGCTGGGTGGAGGGCCTGCCAGCAGCAGCACTAGGGAGACCAGCAGCAGGTGTTTGTCGGGGCCAGCTTAATTGTCCCCTGGCAGAGAAGAGGCAGCAGCACCGGCTCCAGGAATACATGCTTGTTCTCAGCAGTGACTGGAGGGAGGAGGCGGGGCCGGGGCTCAGAACGGCAGCGTGGAAACTGAAAGTAAAGTGACTTCCTCTGCTGCTGCTGCTGCCCTCCTATGTAAGCCCCGGCTCCTGAGTCTTGTCCAGCAGCAGCTGCTGCTTTCATCCCAGCTGGCGCTGCTGCCTGTCACACAGTGGCAGCCGCATCTCAGCCTCCACACTAGTTAGTATGCCGGGCGCCCACCGCAGACGGCTCCCCCAAGCAGCTGCGGGGGCTGCCTTTATTGTAGATACGCCACTGCCGTAACATATACATTATATTTGATGGAACAAACACGATTAATGTACAGCGACCGTATATTGCCTGGGGACACCTTTTTCAGTAGGTTTGCAACACTGCAAATTCAGTCATATACATGTTTGATCACCAAATGTAACCATCTTTCCTTCACAGCATCCTCCCTTTCGTTTCCTTACCATCACTTAACATTACTGCCACTTTATTAATGCCTTTTCTTAAACTTCCAAAGTTTAACAATACAGATTTTTGCCCATGCAGCCACATGCGAGTGGATCTTGCATGCAAATGCGGGGATTCATGGGGTGGGGGAGGCATGCTTTTGGCAGGGCGGCCTTTACCTGTTCCCTAGGCTACAAACATACGGACTGAATCAGGCCCAGTGATCAATTTGGTGGATTGTCCTGCTGCCTTGTGTCAGAGGATTGTCCTGATTTGTGGGTGGTCGGGAGGTGTTGGCCTATTGGAAGTTTATGGAGCCAGGTGTCGCCACAACAGGTGGGAAATAATAACCCTAGAATGTTTGTGTGTGTGTATATGTGATAGGGAATATAGATTGTAGGAATATGTATCATAGTTGCCTACCCTCCTGCATTCTGCAGGAGACTCCCTGAAATAGCAGCAATCTCCCTCTCTCCCTCATTAGTCTAGCAATCTCCCTCATTTTACCTAGTCCCCATTACACTGTTGCATTTTTGGGTAAAAAAGGAATGAGAGACAGATACATTTACATTGAGTCATCAGCACCATTTCCCAGCACTTTACCAAGTATAGTAGCTCTTACTAACTGCTTTGGGGCCAATGTACATTTAGATATAAGTAATTTTAAAAGATTCCTCTCAGATGTAGCAGTACACACCCACGCTTCTAGGTGCCACATTCACAATCTCTTTTCACAATCTCTCCATATATGGAACTAGACACGCCCTTTGGGTGGAGCAGGACACCCCCCCTTAATGGGTCGCGGTGCAAAAATTCTACTACCAACTATAATCTCCCTGAAACTAGTTTTCAAATGTAGGCAAGTATGATATGTATGTGCTGTATAAGAAACAGTTAATAAATAATACATCTTGGGAAAGGAATCCTTGGCAACACAGAAATAGGACGTGAGAGCACATTGTCATTGTAGACCTATATTTACATTCTTCTAGAGAAACTCTATTTCTCTACAAGTTCACTTCTGTGGCCAAGCTTTCATTCACCTTCACTGCAGTTGTGGCTTGTGTGTTTTCATACAGTATAAAGTATAACGGCAAATGGTACAAGATTTTGTTTCATCTTGGAGAACCTCAAGTGTGTCGTTCCCCTTTAAGTATACAGCATAATGCAAGTTTCTAGCTTTCTTTTCACATGAATAAGATAAATTCAATTAACACATTTTTCCTTATCGAAGGCACAACAAGAATGCATGGCATGAATGCTTTATCCTCTGAACACCTTTCGAAGAGTGTTCAAGGTCATACTTATTTTTTTCATCAAGTAGTAAACCATATTTCAAGACCTGCTAACAGATGCTTGGAATCTTACGGCAAAAATCCTTGAGGCACTTTGTGTTCTAGAAAGGAGTGCGCCCAGATGCTGTCTCCTGCAAAGCCTTTAGCATCTATTGTACCTTGGAATGAAGATGGTCAAACATTCCATTTGTGAGCCTCTGAAATGAAGGCATTATAAAAAGTAATCGGACATTATTCTCTAAACATTTTATTCTTCAATCGTAGGGGAAAGAAAAGACTACAATGATGGAGTTTAACTCAAAATTCATTTATGAACTTTGGGACTAATTCAGTGGCCGAATATGGGCATATAATGCCATCGCAAAGCGCATGCGCCAAGGTGCCGCTGCAATCTCGCTCACAATGAGGATTTCATGGAGAAGTGATTAACAGGAAATGACCTGTGTCTGCTGTCAGCGGCAAGCTTATACATGCATGGAAACAGTGGCTTGTTGTGAGGCCACGCCCCGTTTCTGCAAGGCCTCATTTATTTCATAGCCAAACTACAGGTAAGATCCTTATTATTATATAGCAGATGTGGGGTGAGCTTTAATTATTATTTATTTATTTATTTATTAACAGTTTCTTACTGTATAAAGCGCATACATATTCCGCAGCGCTTTACAGAGTATAGTTGAACATTCACATCAGTCCCTGCCCCAGTGGAGCTTACAATCTATATTCCCTACCACATGTACACGCACACACACACACACAGACATTCCAGGGTTAATTTTGTAGGGAGACAATTGACCATTATTTTTGGATTGTGGGAGTAAACCGGAGCACCCGGAGTAAACACGGGGAGACTATACAAACTCTGCACAGTTAGGGCCATGGTGGAAATCGAACCCATGACCTCAGTGCTACGAGGCAGCAATGCTAACCATTACACTGTCCGTGATGCTTTTGGGTTCTATCAGCTAAGTAGCAGTCCAGACCCTCTCCACTTGAATATATTCTATATTATGTGTAGACATACATACCTGAAGGCCAGAGACTCAAACTAGAATAGCACCCCTCCCACCTGTCCTGATGTTTTTAAAGTAGGGACCTAGCATTTAAAGACTGCAAAATGGTATAGCCAAACTACAGGTAAGAGCCTTATCATTATATAGCAAGTCAGATGTGGGGTGAGCTTATGGGGTGTGGGCACCCCTTATTGCTCTGTCTGGACTGCTTTAGGGCACCACCATTTAACATTTATATCACTCTTTGTTTTGTTTTTTTTATCTATGTAACACTTTCACACACATTTTTTTTTTAACTTTTTTTTTACGCTAAACACCAAGCAGACATTTTCACCTTCTTAACACTCTGATACTTCACTTTTATTTTTATCCTGACACTCACTGATACATCACTGATTTCTCTCTTTTCTTTTAACAGTAACACTCTGGTACTTTATCTTTTTATTTGTGTGGTTCCCTGAGGTGGTTTGGATGGGGCAATTTGGGGGTACGCTGCACCACAGAGGTGAACCCCTATGGTGCACCTGCTATCCTGTTTCTATGTTGTAATACTAACTCTCAGCTAGGTAGAGCATCCCATCATGAGTAGCCAGGGTGTGCAGTCCAGGCCTCCTCCCCTTGAATTGATTCTAATTTATTTCATGCTTGTTAGCTTTTGCCCGTTCCGATGCACTGTGGGGAGTAACATTTTTAAGCAGACTGCCAGGTGGCCATGTAACTTGCTAAGGGAACCATTACTTTATGTACATTGTGCTACAGCACCAGTTTGGCAGTCTAAAGCCAGTCTCATTTATAAATCACAAGCATTAGATCCTACATGCCAGTTGTATTACCTTTGTAAAATGCACAATGGGCACAATTACCGTTGAGTCCCTGAGCACTCATATATGCGTGTTAGCAGCATTACAAGGGGGGCTACATGTGTATTAGCCAAGGGCACCTGGAACCTTTAATAAGGTCCTTTAGCTTAGTGACCTCACAGAGGAATGGGTAAGTTGCTTATTCATTCCACTATCATTTGATGAGACTGTTATACCCATATCACCACTTCAGTGTCTACAATATGGCTTTGGAAGGTACCGCGGCTTTCAGTCACTTGCTGGAAAGCTGAGCAGACATCACCAAGAGGTTAACTGCAACAAAATACTCATCGGGGCATTTCCAATTGGGGAATGCATAAATAAATAAGTCGTATGTACTACAAGGGGCCTTCACTTTTACTATTACTTACACCACATTCTTTTCTTTGTTCAGAAAAATGAAGACGGTCCCTACCACAAGTAATAGGCAAATGACTGTATTGTCATCCATCATCCGATGAGAATCCAATTAGTCCCTTTTCCTTTGCAAGTATGGTTTAAGAGGCAATTTAGATGATGTATTTGGCAATGAACATGTCACTACTAGAGAGCAAGAAGAGAATTAATTGCTGATGGTGAACTTACTGTGACGACGTGTTTAGCACATATACTATATACGCCCCCTCATATCTCAGATCAAAAGCAAATGTAAACTTATTTCAAATGGCACATCATTTTATGTGCGAGAGCGTGTTAACTACAGATCACGGCCAATCAGATTAAAGTAGAAATCTAACGATTATTTTTTTAAATGAGCACAGTACAATAGGTACAGAACACTTAAACTCTATTAATATTTAAGATTAAATATTTGCATGCCACCCATGTTCTTTAATTACGGCAGAATGTTACTAAGATGTATAATTCATGAGGCTGCTTTTAAGCGAGTCCGTCAGGCAGGAATTGAAGTGGTATCATATTCTTTCTTTAAAAATGTAACAAGTGAGGCATGCAAATATTTATTAATAGTTACATATATTCTGACCAGATAGCATTAGATCCAATCTTTAGCAGGACCGGTAATTACCCCATTGGATAAGCTTCATCTCAAGATTCAAATGAGAAGACAGTTTATCCAGCCAGAAAACACCTGGAGATCTCCATAGCAACAGTCAGCCTAGGAGACACCTTCATTCTATACATCTCAGGTGACTTATGCACCACCATATGTCACATGTAGCCCAGATGCACCAATGGGATGTGACTTCCATTCCACTGGGAGACCTCAGGCCACACAAACTGCATTTGTTCCCGAGCACCCTCCTTATGCTAACAGCAAATGTATTTAATATACATTTATTTTTTTTATTAAAAATGTCATAAAAATTATCTCATATAATAATATGAATGCTGTTGATGAATTTTATTAATAGTATGCAAATCTAGCTGCAAATATTGACATTTATAAATATACAAATCCATTGTAGGGATATTTGTACAGTCATTTTTCTTTCGAGCGTTGGGTCTTAACCTTGTTGAAGGCACTGAACCCTGCAAGTTTCATACGTGCATTCACTGAACCCTTCATAGTTGGAAAAATAGGTACTTGTGGAGTATCACGGCTCCCATCGTATGGCATCGTATGCCATACGATGGCATACGATGGTATACGATGCGATGCGATTTTTACCGATTTTTGATAATTTCTGGTCAAAAATCGTATGCGATCGCATCGGATGCCATACCATGCCATACGATTTTGCACTGAAATGCATCAAAATGCATTGAAATGTGAAGTAAACTTGTAAAATGCCCCCAAATGCCATTTTTCATAATGTACCACCCCCACTATCAACGTCAACCCAAGGCGTGGCGGCGTGGAGTTGAGAATAGAAAGTGTGGCGAGCGCAGCGAGCCACCGAGCCCGAAGCGTGGCGAGCGCAGGGAGCCCCGCGAGGTGACGCGGATACCTGTGAAGCCCGCGAGGGGACGCGTATAGCTGTGAAGGTATCCGCGTCCCCTCGCGGGGCTCGCTGAGCTCGCCACGCTTCAGGCTCGGTGGCTCGCTGCGCTCGCCACACTTTCTATTCTCAACTCCACGCCGACGTGGATAGTGGGGGTATGAAAAGGTCGTAGGACGCGTACCGCCGCCCCTAGCGGGCTCGCTGCGCTCGCCATGCTTCGGGTTGACATTGCTAGTGGGGGTGGTACACTTTTAAAATGGCATTTGGGGGCATTTCTCAAGTTTACTACACATTTTGAGGTATTTTAGTGCAAAATCGGGTGCGATCGCATCGCATCGCATGCGATTTGATCGTATGCGATGCGATGCGATTTTTTAGCATACGATCAGCATACGATCAAGGTCGTGGGAGCCGTGATACTCCACAAGTACCGAAAAATATATATATTTTTTCTCAGATTCAAAACATAGAGCTATTTATGGTACGCAACTTTGTATGATGCTGGTAAGATCGGTTTGTCAATGGGTACAAAGCCGAGAACAGTCGAATCTGACTATCTTCACCTTGAATTCAGGCAGCTTTAGGAAGTGTTCTCTTAATTTTGCCAGTGCTAGACTAGAATTGCTTAACTTGGCATTGCAAATTATGCACTGAGGACTTTGACTTCCATTACATTCCGTTATACACGTGAATCCATATTGAACGTATTTGTCCGACCTCTTTCTTATATTGCTCGACATAGTATGAAGGGATTGGAATGATAAAAAGGAAATCACAAACAACGTACAGTCACGAAAGTCACAAGTCAACTACTGAGCACACTAAGGGCTTGCATCAGATTCAGAATCAGCTTTATTGACCAGGTATACTTCCATATACTAGGAATTTGCTTCCGGTTACAATGCAACTGCCAAGAGACAACACCAAAGGTTGGGTGGGGGGGGGGTGGGGGGGGGTGGGGGGGGGGGGGGTGGGGGGGGGGGTGGTTTACAGTATACATAGGCAACATTGGGGCACCGTGTATATTCAGGTTGGTTTGAAAAAGCAAACTCCTTCTTTACTGGACAAAACCATGTGCACTGCAGGTGGAGCTGATGTAACATGGGCAGAGAGAATTACATTTGGGTGGGGTTTGTTCAAACTGAAATCTAAATTGCAGTGTAAAGGTGCCCATACACGGTACAATTATTGTATACAATATTGTATACAATATCGCAGCACATTTTTTGAGCTGTGCGATGAGATGTGTGACGAGAGCGCGCATCTCCTCGCACCCAACGATTGTACCATGTATGGGCACCTTAAGAATAAAGCAGCCAGTATTTACTCTGCACAGAAGCAAAATAACTCCCCCAAACCAAACTGAATCAGGCCCAAAATTCCCTGCAGCACAGATATCAAGGCCAAGCGAGCAGCCAATGATGGCCATGCTGACCTTGACGTTACAAATCATACAATGGGGTAAACTACAGGGCTGCCATGCTGTGCCATGTATGCCATTTTTTTGCCATAAATTACACAACAAATATTAGAATTTGCCATAAATATTCGTCAATAGCCTTCAGTTTATGGTGAAACATTGAAATTGCCATAAAAGAATTGTGTGAATTGCAAAATTATATTAATGCACCGGGCAACCCTGGCGAATGGAACAGAATGGACACACACCTCCGCCGAACCCCTGAGACTGACTCACCGAACCCCTGGTGTTTTATCGAACTCAGGTTAAGAACACTGTTTTAGACAGAGTTTCTTTCTCTGGCTCATCCACGGACAACAGGTGCTGCACTGAACTTATTACACCTTCACCAGTTTTAAATGGGGTGTTGCCATAATGTGTAATTAATTTGTGTATGTAATTGCATTTGGTGAGTTTAGAGATGACATGACAGAAGCTTCAACTGAAACCCGACTACGATGTTAGTTGTTTTTTTTTTCAAAACCAATGGCAAGTAGAAGTTAATAAATGACAGCAAATCCTGCCAAATAGGCAATACATAGAACAGTGTGATCTTAAAAGTGTCTTAAGTGTTAAAGCAAGGAAATTGTTAAAAGTAAAAAAACTAAATAATGCATGTAGTACCCCCAAAATCATACCCAGCATCTGACCTCTCAACCTGGGCTAATATGAATCCATTTTATCTGTTACCCAAAGTCCAAAAGAATTCCACCACACCCCCGGGGAGACCGATTGTCTCAGGGATTGGCGGACTAACTGAAAAGGCCAGTACCTTCGTCGACCTCCACCTGAGGAAATTTGTGCTACAACTTCCATCATACACAAGGGACACCTCAGATATCCTCAAAAAACTGCACGATGTGAAACTGGAAAAGGGCCAACTACTCGTCACACTGGATGTAGAAGCACTATATACCAGCATTAACCACGACCAAGGCCTGGCCGCCGTCCGATACTTCCTGAGATTGGAAACCCACAGTGAATTCCATGATTTCATCAACAGACTGCTCAACTTCATCCTGAAGTACAACTTTTTTACATTTGACAATAAGTTTTTCCTGCAGGTGAGGGGCACGGCGATGGGGGGCGGCCTGTGCCCCCACCTATGCAAACCTATTCCTAGGATGGTGGGAGAAGGAACATGTCTTCCAGGAAGAAAATGAGAACTGGACCAGACATGTCATATCATGGCATCGATATATAGATGACATCCTATTGATATGGGACGGAGGAAGAGACCACCTCCTGGAATTTATTTGACACCTCAACCAAAACAATCTCAACCTGAAACTCACACATGATATAAGCGAAGAAGCCATATCCTTCTTGGACCTGAAAATATACAGAAGTCCCACAGATACCATCGAAACGGAACTTTTTAGAAAAAGTACCTCCACGAACAGTGTACTATACCAAACAAGCTCCCATTTTCCACCCACGATTGAAAATATACCAAAGGGCGAATTCCTATGCCTAAGACGCAATTGCTCGGACGATGCAGTTTTTAGAGAAAAAAGCAAAGAACTAACACAAAAATTAAGGGAAAGGGGGTATAGTCACAATTCAACTAAAAAAGCACAAAAGTTCACGCAACAAATCAACAGAGAAAAACTCATATTACAACCGTCCAAAAACACCAACATGAAAGAAGAAACCCAAATTAGATTTGTAGGCAACTTCAACCAAAACTGGAAGGAAATCAGTAAAATCATACAAAACCACTGGCACATCCTGAAAACGGACGCAGACCTGTCAGAAAATCTAGGAGACAGGGTCTCCATGAGCTGGAGGAGGTCACCCAACCTGAGGAACCATCTGGTTGAAAGCCACTTCTCAAAAGTCAAACAAAAGAACCCAACGACAACCGGGTCCTATGCATGCGGATCATGCAAAGCCTGCAAGGTCATGCTAAAAACAACAGAAACCCTAGACCGACATGGCAACAAAGTCAAAATCAAAGACTACATCAACTGCAGAAGCCAGGGGGTAATATACTGTATAGCCTGCGAATGTGGCCAAAGGTATGTAGGAATGACATCAAGAATGCTGAAGCAAGGCATACTAGAACATAGCTCAATCTAAGAGCAGTGTATTGTGCATCTATTGAATTATGTTAAGCCCAATTAGGGGCAGTCAATTGTGTTTAATTGAACCATAACAAACCACTGCGGTGCCGACACTAGTACTGTGTATCTATTCTAGCGCAAAAGGAGCAGCGCTTAACTGATGAGCAGTCTCCACAACAACAGGGAATCAACCCCTTTAAATCCCATAATTTTCCTCAAACGAGCCCTAGATATAATCGGCCGCAAGGCTTACTAGGAGCACATCACAAATTCAAATTGGCCCCAGTGTGGTACCAATCTGAATTCTCTATCAAAATCCCCGGCGCATAGCGTATATTACAAGAAGCTCACTGCAAGACTGGAGACGGATTTTGAAGAATACGGCTACCCTGTCCAAAAGTGAAAGCCCCTTATTTTAAAACATAATGAAATAAAAGCTAAGTTTTATTTATAAACAATCATATCATAAGAGTGCCCCAAAAACAGAGTCCTCTTTCTCTCCCCATTCCTGTCTAACTGATATGAATCTAGAAATGGAAAATCAGGGTGGCCCTATTTTCCCATGGCTATTCTCAGTATCCCTGCTTGTGATAGGTGCATGGTTCATGTGTAAATAATATTCTTTTTTTACAGATGGATTACAGGTACCAGTATGCCCTCATATGTGCATAAACAAGTGCCACCATGTCTGGATATTAAGGGCCCACTTGCACCTGTAGTCTTCACTATACTCCTGGGAGCTCCGTTGCTGATTGGCTGGGGGGGGACCCAGTGTCTGACATCACCGGCCAATCCCCCAGTCCGGGGGAGGAGCCACAGTTGTAAACAAACACTTGCAGCTTCTCTAGTACTATGAAACGTGACAGCTCGGTTTGTTATTTTAACCCATGGATGCCTACATGGACTGAAGAGGACACGATCTATGCCAGATTGGATGGTGAGTATAATTTGCTTTCACAGGTACCTGATTTGATTTGAATGGAGAAGAGGACAGGCCTACGGTAGAATCTATAGGTGAGTATGTGTGAATGATTGTAGTATAAATTAAAGTTGTATTTTTCTTTTGTGTGTGTGTCTTATATTTCACTATTGGTTTTGTTCTAGGACTGCAGGTACCAGGACTTTAATGCCCTGCATGCTTGGGCCTGTGATTCTCTAAATCCCTGCATGCGGGGGGAGGCTTGATGGGACTTGTAGTTCCACAACAAAACCCAATAGTTTATAATCTTATTTTACACCACAATATCAGCCTTGTGCCTACCCCCCAGATGCAACATGTGCGGAGAGAGTTAGATTTGGGTGGGTTATGTTCAAACTGAAATCTAAATTGCAGTGTAAGAATAAAGCAGCCAGTATTTACCCTGCATAGAAACAATAAAACTCCCCCCAAATCTAACTCTCTCTGCACATGTTGCATCTGCCCCACCTGCAGTGCAGCATGGTTTTATCAATTTTGTGAACAAATATGTCCTGTGATCAGTACTGAATTAGGCCCTGAGACTGAAGCAAGTTCCATTGTGCCCCCTATACCGAATTAATCAGCATAGTTACCTGGGGCATCCTGTTTGCTTTTTGATAGAACACATTATCATAAAACAAAATGGCCAACACTATCAAACTAGTGTTTTGGCTGCCAGTCATAAATTATTTGGAAAAACCTGTCCACTACCGCATAACTGAATCTGAGGAAGAGCGGTAAGCAAGATTTTAAATATTAAATCTTTTCTTTAATTGTCAATTAGAAACTGTTAAGCTTGGGGTGCCATGATAGAAATACCCCAACTCTATGGTGCTGTGATTCAAGAATATTAGAGAACCATTGTAAAAATGTGATGGAGATCTATAACCTTTATGAAACATAGGAATTGAGTGATGAGTCCTGGGTAACCCCTTAGAGCAGAGGTTCCCAAACTTTTTTGAATCACAGTGCCCTAGAGAATCAGAATTTATAATAATAAAGAATTTTTTGTTTATTTGTCATTCTTAGGTTGAAATAATGAGGGACAGGATTCACTTCTATTTGTCTACATCAATCATGACTGGAAGCCAAAAGTATTGGTTTTGCCTATAGCGTTGACCATAAATAACTTGAGTTGGTCCTGGACCACCAACCTAGGGCACCCCTGCATGTGTTCTGAGACTCCCCCCCCCCCCTCCCAGGTTGGCACTGTTTGGGAACCATTGCCTTAGAGTAAAGGCAGTTGTTTGAATTCGGCATCTAAACTTGTGGTCGACCAATATCCTATAAGACTCACTTTCTATTTACAAGCAGTATGCCTGGGAGACAGGGTAAAACCAACACTAATGACATTCTGGATTAGCAGTATCAAATTAAGTACAGTGTTGAACCAATAACCTCCAGTGTATCGATGTTAAAACTCTTCCTCTATGCTGATTTTATTATGTACTTTGAAAATTGCCTTCCGGATCATGAACAAGCCAATGTTTAGACAAAGCTACTTAAAGATGGACGTTTGACCATTCTTCAGCACACTTCAAATACTCTTTGCCGTGTCCTGAATTTATCACGAGATACCACACAGAATACAAACTAACTCATTTGAAGGCAGATCATGTTCTGTCTTAGCTCTTAGAGTCCTCTTCTGGGAATGCTTGATAATTAATGAAGGCTTTCACTATCAAATTAATTACCTTTTTCTGATGCTACTTGTCTTCATGACAAACTTGCATTGAATAATAAGTAAAATGCTACTTAGTTTATAGGAGATGGAAAGAGAAGACCAGCTTTGCCGTTGCCTATAAAAATGGGAAGAAATGCAACAAAGGGTGAAATGTAATCGGGTGAGATAATCAGAAAGTGAGAGATTTGGTAAGAAATCACCAGTTTTTATTTAAAAGCGGCAATCATTTACACTGCAAAATCAAACTGGGTTTGCAGTGTAAATGATTGCTGCTTTAAAAAACCTGGAGATTTCTTACCAAATCTCTCACTTTCTGAATCTCTCATCCTATTACCCTTCACCCAAGATCACAAATGTTGTTTTAAAATTCCTCCTGTTTGCTATGTACTAAAATAAGGGTTGGTGGGTTCAACATCAATTGTCACCATCAATGGTTAACGCGATGGTATAAAACCATCTGCAAGAGAACCATCAACTGTTTAATCTACTAATAGGACTGAATACCAGTCAGAGCATGGGGGCGTACTGTACTGTAGCTTCACAGTTGTCAGGGGGCGGGGCTATAATCTTTGTCTGCTGAATCGGTACCATTGAAGGTGGGAAACCATTTGATTTGCTTACATCAATTGCAAAAGTATTTAATATCGGGCAAAGACAATTTATGGTTTTGACACATTGATGGTCAATTGCCATCCAGGGGTTAAAGTGAGGGGGAACGGGGTGGAACTGAGTTCCACCACCTCTAATGGTAGGGGGAACAGAGTTCCACTCTAGCACAGTACTTATTCTTGAACAGTAATTCCAACAGAAAAGCCTGTCCCAGCGGCTTCTTCTGGCACAGAGTGAAGAAGTTGCGCTTCTTCTCTTAAGCAGTGGTGATGGCATGATAGAAACCACTTGGCCCACCTAGTCTGCCCCTTTTTTTTAAACATGTTACCTCAAACCATATTTGATCCTTAGTTTTTTTGTAAGGATATCAATATGCCTACATGCTTGGGATAGGCATATTGATATCTTTACAAAAAAAATAAGGATCAAATATGGTTTGTGGTAACATGTTTAAAAAAAGTGCAGACAAGATGGGCCAAGTGGTTTTTATCTGCCGTCCAATTCTATGTTTCTATCATGCCATCACCACTGCTTAAGCGAAGAAGGGCAACTTCTTCACTCTGTGCTTGCTGAAGACAGGGTGAGAGGGGGTTGGAGGGACATTATGTGTAAAAAGGGCACTACTGTGTGATTTAATATGAATCAAGGGCACTACATGTGGTGTAATGTGTATATGATTGTGCTACTGGGTGGTGTAATTTTAATTGGAGTAATTATTATGTGACCATGGCTCTGCCTAATGAGGAAGGGGGGGGGGGCGTAAAAGGAAAGCAGTTCCACCACCTGTCCAGGACCACTTTAAGCCCTGTTGCCATCCCTAACTAAAACTCATGTTCCAACCTGATAAATGGTCAGGAAAGGTATTTTGATGCCTTTCTATATTTTTGATGCCTGCAGGACTATCCACAGATCAGTTTGTTCAGACCGACATTGTGTTTAGAAACAGAGATGACTTATTCCTGAATTATCTATTCCACCTTTATTATTATTATTATTATTATTATTATTTATTAACATTTACTTATATAAAGTTCACTCTGTTGAGCAGGGTGCACTGAGGAAGGCACAGAATGGCAACATTGACAGCCCCCACAGCAACTGTACAGGTAGTCAGCGGATTGCCCATACACACAGACAGATAGGCCAATATTGTTAATGGCAGCAAGAGGCGATGAAACCAGCGCTCGAGAAAACATAGGTAAGTGACATTTCATATTAGTATCACCTGGGTCACTTAGCATTGCCATAGGTGTCTATGACAGCCCAATATTCTAGACTGCACAGGCGTTATATGCACAAAGATTGTCCCTGCCTTTCTCATTTGGCCTCGTTATCTGCAGTTATTACATGGACCCCATAGTGTTCTTGGAATATGCTGCTTGTTGGACACATTGATTCCAGGGTCATAGCTTTCTTCTCACTGGTGTGACTGACTTTAAATGACATGGTCCTGATGCTGCAAGATCAGGAATGTGCTAAAAAAAAAAAAAAAGGACGGAGCTGATATAGGAATGGCGGCGGATCTGAAATTGCTAGTTAGGGAAATAACCACAGGGGGTGGTACTACCCAGATAGTACAGAAGACAGTGGGGGAGATGGACTTATATCTGCAGTTGCATACCACCACCCTTCTCTGTGTACTGCTTTGATAATTGCATATGCACTAACATATGGCATAGGGATATGGTCGTATTGTCAACACCACTTAGGGCTCTGTTGCAGAGGGAATTGCCAGCTGGCATATGCAATATGCAATTATTGCATATGCCATGGGTGTGGATCGTATTGTCGACATCACTTAGGTCGACAGTCATTAGGTCGACACCGTTGGGTCGACAGGTGGCAAGGTCGACAGGCGTCTAGGTTGACATGGGTGAAGGTCGACAGGTGTCAAGGTCGACATGGGTCTAGGTCAACACAGCGTTAGGTCGACACGGGCTATGTCGACCTTGACACCTGTCAACCTTCACCCATGTCGACCTAGACACCTGTCGACCTTGCCACCTGTCGACCCAACTGTGTCGACCTAATGGCTGTCGACCTAACGCTGTGTCGACCTAAACCCATGTCGACCATGTCCCATGTCGACCTTGACACCAGTCAACCTTCGCCCATGTCGACCTTGCCACCTGTCGACCTTCGCCCATGTCGACCTAGACACCTGTCGAGCTTCGCCCATGTCGACCTAGACACCTGTCGAGCTTGCCACCTGTCGACCTAATGTTGTCTACCTAATGACTGTCGATCTAAGTGATGTCGACAATACGATCCACACCCATGGCACATGCAATAATTGCATATTGCGTATGCCAGCTGGCAATTCCCTCCACAACAGAGCCCCAGCAGAGGGGCTTTAGTACATTCAGAAATGCGGTAAAAACCCAGAAAGGGGGGCTAAGGGGGCATGTGCACCGGGTGCTGGATTTGAGAAAATGTCAAAAAGCAGAATACAGATGGCAAATCTAAGGCAGCAGTTTCTTTCTTCTTACTTTAATTCCAGTGAAATCTTAAGCTTTTACAATATTTATTTAAAAGAGAAATGCATTTCATAGCAAAGCAATGAGTGTTTTGCTATTAGAAGCATCGGACCCTTTATATTTTTTGTCTTAAACACGTTGGGAAATAAAAGCTTTAGGCCGCAATTTATAAAAAAAAAAAAAAAACCCATGCTCAGCTAACACACTGTATAATATCTTAGTGGTTATAACGGATCCCTAGAAAGCATTGCAAGCAGATGTCCGCCTGAGATTTGGCAAGTGAAGTGATCACAATAAATCTTATGTAATTGCCAAATCTGATACACGATGGGAAAAACCCGAACATGGTTCACCAGGCTAAGGTTTCACGAATATAACACAAGGGTTGGTTAGGGATAGCCGGGACACCTGGTCCAGATATGGATTTGAGAGTGAATTAACACCGTCTCCTGAAGGCTGCATCCTACAGCAACAAAGGATATCTGAGGCTAATTAATTAGGCGAGGAAGAGGGGATGAACAGATCAGTCACCAGCATGCCTGTTGCTGAAACAGATTGATGCTGGATCACTCCCAAAGGTCCCACCTGCTGTCGGAATACTGCAACACAAACACGGTACATGGGGGTTTCACAGCTCTTTAAAACAGGAGTTTGGAGTACGGACAAACAGGTGAAATCTCAACTTTAGGATGAACTACGATAGTTCTACCCTTAATGAAATCACTGACTTCGTGGTGGGTGTGGATCAACGGATCGACAATGTTATTAATGTTATACAGTCATTTGGTCAACACCAAGTGGTCGACATACATTATACCGACAGACATCAAAGGTCGACACTCAAGGGTGTAACTAGTGCTGTGAGGGTCCCATAGCACCAGAGAGTGGAGTACAGGAATGGGGGGGGGGGGGGGGGGGTAGAGGAGGAAAAGAGGTAGAGGAGGGTAAAAATTAAGATGGGGGTAGAGGAGGAGAGAGCTGGTGGAGGAGGACAGAGGGGCAACAGATGAGGAGTGGGAGGGGTAGAAGAGGAGAGAAGGCCATAGGTGAGGGGAGGTAGAGGATGTGAGGGGCTGCAGAGGAGGAGAGGGGCAGTGGTAGAGGAGGTGAGGGGGGGTAAGGGAGTAGAGCAGAGATTTTCAACACTAAATAAGATTTTAAAATTGCCAAGGCACACCATGAGATCCCCACAGGGCAAAACACATTGGCCCCCACAGGAAAAAAAATCAAACCTATTGCCCCCCATATAAAAAACAATCACACTGGTCCCCAAAGGTAACACAAATAAAATAGATTGGCCCTTTACATGAAAAGAAGAGACCAGTAAATAACAGTTGAAATGGTGGTGGCTGTAAACTGGTTTGGGCATCTCTAGATCTGGTGGCACACTTGAGAACAGCTCAAGGCACACTAGTGTGCCACGGCACAGTGGTTGAAAAACACTGGAGTAGAGGATGTGAGGGACGGCAGAGGAGGAGTGGGGGCAGGGGTAGAAAAGGAGAGGGGGTTGAAAGATGAGAAGGAGAGGGAGTGGGTTTGAAGGTGTTTGAATCCCCTCCCCATGCAAGTGGCGCTTGTACCTCCAGCAGTGGGGTCTCCTGCTCATCAGGCTGCTGAACTCCTGGCCGAGTGTAACTCCGCCGGGTTCCCTGCTCAATGTAGTGGTGCCGATGCTCCGGGACTTACTGGGAACTCTTGGCCTTGTGTAGTGACGCCGGGGCTCCCAGCTGTGTGTAGCTGCGCCGCTGCGCCGAGGCTTAATGTAACTGTGCCGTGGCTTCCTGCTCTTTGTAGCGGTGGTGGAGCATCTCAATTCAATTTAGCTGCGCCGGTTCATCTTCTTCTCACTGGCACGGCAGTAAAGGGCTTCCTTACCGGCGCTGGGTGTTAACAGCACTGCAGGGCAGGAACAATTGCACCGCTGAAGATCATGAGCACAAGACAGCGGTGCAACCACTGTCCACACATCAGTATATACATTTTTATAAAAGAGTGCAGGTGATTGCCTGCGGGCCCCCCAACCCGCTGGGCCCCATAGCAATTGCATCCCCTGCACCCACAGTAGTTACGTCACTGTCGACACTGCCTGAAGTCAGTAGGTACAAAAGGTCAACAGGGTCAGTCGTGACAATGGTCAACATCGAGGTGGGCGAACATTTTTTATTGTGTTTTTTTGGGGCCAAATCTTGTATGTTTGTTATTTGATCCCCCATCAGTACAAAAATGTACCCTCGTGGGCTCTCTTCGCTCGCCATGCAACGGGCAAGGTGGCTAGCCTCACCTGAGAAGTTACTATTTAATAGATATCCATGTGGAATCAAGTAAATGTTGAGAAAACACGTCCCGGTTTTCGGGACTCACAGAGCCTCTGGGCCATGACCCCACAGCATCAAAACGGGGGCGTGACCTCGTGGGAAGATGCACTTAAAGGCCACACCTTCTTTCTGGATAGCCACGCCCCCTAATTTTTGGGCGCGCACCTGTGTTCGTCTTCAGGGACCAGCAAAATTGGGAGGTATGTAATATAATAATAATAATAATAATAATAATAATAATAATAATAATAATAATAAAACCCTTCTCGGTCTCCTGATAGAATATGTACCAGTCTGCTTGCTGCAATAAATGATCGTTCCGCTACTGTAGCTGTGAAGCTGTGTAGCCACCTGCAAATTCTTCATGTGCTGTAAAGGATTTATGTGAAGGTTGGATTAATTTACTGCTGCGTTGAGCTACGTTATATTTAAAGACATGGCACACAATGAAAGCTTTTCACAATAGTCTGTCTTTGAATAGATAAGATCTCCGTAGTAGTTGTGTGGCATCCCAGAATTGGGGGTACCCTTGTCTTTATGCCACAGACTTACTGGTGGCCAGCACTAACTATGTTTGTACATAACTGCAGCCCATGCTGCTCCCAGGAACTGTTACAACTTGTGCTTCAGGTGTTAGCTCCCTGTACTATGTTGCTAGGCAACCACCCTGCAGTCTACACAGGAGGAACGTTAGGACCCAGCAAGGTGCTGGGAGAAAGCAGGAAGTTGAGCCCTGCCTGTTGCTGGGCAGATTGGAGTGTAACCAGTTTGCTGTGAGCAGTGAGAGGAACCAGGAAGGCAGTCAGGCAGAAGTGTGCCTGAGAGTAAGGAGTAAGCAGCGCGTTACGCTGGGCGTGCTGAGGAGGGTGGTGAAGAGTGGAGCAGAGGCAGGACAGAGCAGCCAGAGAGAGACTTCTGCAGCAGCTTCCCAGTGGTGATTAATGGTTGGGAAGGAGGGAGAGAGAGCCTGCAGCCCACACTCGTGTAGAGACGCCATTCACACAGCAGCAGTGATTGACAGCAGGCAGACCGGCCTGCAGGGAGACGTGACTGACAGGAGTCAGCAACAGCACCCGGTGTGCAGGTACCATACTACCACTCCACACTGACACTGTCCTCCATTTCACGCCACAAGTTAACCCAGCACAACGCCATTTTTAGCCTGAGGCACAGTCCACCTTGCAGTGACTGCCTTTACCATCACCCTTTCAGTTATTGGAAACCTTTTGAGAAGTAACCCCAGTGTTGGCATTGTGCCAGAGCTCAGGACATAACTTGCCTTGGATTACAACTCCTTGTATTAGCTGTTACTTCAATTTACGGTGCACCTAGGCCAAAAGGTACCTAGGACCAACAATAGAACTGCGCAGTTCAGGGACTTACTCTTTCGACACTGGACAATTATTGTTAGTTATATATGGTTTAATATGCTGCATATTATTGTCAGTCATTTAAATGTCATTACAAATCTTTTGATTGAGGGTTGGAATTGTTTGCACTGTAGTCTTATGACATTGGTGACGCAGTATACCGTGCGAGTTGCGGTCCACAGAGGTTACCTGTGGCCCCATTGCGCACGATATCTTCTTGATGGAGTATCTTTATTCTTCCATCTTTACCTGAATTCATTGTGAAGAACAGTGCATTGCATTTGTTGCAGCGTATTGTGTGAAGTGTGGCCTACCTGTGCCACAGTGGCCCCATCGCACACAATATCATAGAAGGGAAACTGTCCTCATTCGTAAACTGTTAATTGTCATTATTGTATTGTTTAATTATTTCATAGCGGTGATCCACGGTCCTTTTGCTACTAAAATAAATCCTTTTGATCACCGTCCTCACGTGTGGTGACCATTCTGTGTGGTTGTGTTGGGGTATTGTCTTCCCGTGGTGCCTTTGTCCCTCCGCCCTCTGAATTGCAGGCGAGTGAAGCAGTCAGGTAGCCACCAAGCAGTGCCGAGAGGAGAACAGGAACATCAGGTAACGGTCACACACCTGCACGCAGTCTGACAACATCACATTTGGCGTCCGCGAACAGGATTCAGCGATGTCAGACTCAGACCAAGCAGAAGCTCCCACATTGACCAGAAGAAGGAGACGACTTCCTGCATCACCTGGAGAAGGAAATCCAGTGTCAATGACGGCGGCACCAATCACCATGCCATACTATTATGGCGCACCCTGGGTACCGACTTATTCGGGAAACAACACCCCGGGGACGCAAACGCTGAAAGAATTCAAAAACCGGATACTCTCCATGACACAGCTGTACCGGCTCAGCAACGAACAAGCGATTGAAATACTGGTGGGGCAACTGAGAGGCCCAGCACTACGTGAAGTAAGAACGTGGGAGGCCGACGAAAAGGAAACGGTGGAGCAAATTTTTGAAAAGCTGCAAGAGATCTTTGAATCAAAGACAATAGCAGATTTGAAGAGCCGCCTGTACTCGAGAAAACAGCGACCGAATGAACCACTGCGGGAGTATGCACTAAGCTTACAGGAAGCCATGAAGGCCATACAGTTGAGAGAAAAGAAACCAAAGGAACAAGTGGATGAAACACTAACCAACCTGTTCATCGAAGGAGCGCAGGAGGAGGCAGTCAAGTCCCAATTGCGCATGTGGAGACGACAACAACCTGACAGCACCTTCGCCAAATTTAAGGAAACTGTCCTACAAATCCTGGGCCTGAACCAGAGTGGTCGGGATGAAGATGAGGACTTAGCGGAAGGGGAAGCCTGCCACCAGGCCTCAAAAGGGCAAATTGCAGACACCCTATGCCTGAGCAGAGCAGTCACCCAACAGACACAAGCCCCCATGGAACCGGGCCCACTGGAAGTGCTAACCCGCCAGATGTCTGAATTAACGTGTAATATGACGCGCATGGCGCAAAAGTTGGAAGACCTAGACAAAAATCAAGGCAGAAACCGACGCAGAAAATGGCGTCAAGACCGTGACACAAGGAACCGTCCGTGGCGGGAGGTGACCCGAGAATCGAACCGACGACCCACCGACAAGTATAATCTACAAGGCCAACCGATTTACAGAAGGTGCCACCAGCGTGGGCACATTGAGAGGTACTGCCCAAACGCCACCTCCAGACAAGAGGATCCCGAGGCAAGAGACAGACTCTCAAGAGAAGCCCCAAAAACAATAGTGCAGAACCAAGTCCAAGTGAATGTGCCATCCGACGCTGTGGATTGGCGAATCAGAACAAGAAAGTTAACAGGCCAAGTGATGTGGTTTGACGTAGCACGTGGCTATGGTATTATCCGAAGGACAGATAATGGGAGAACCGTATATGTCCACTATACAGGCATCCAGAAGACCCATCGGAATGAATGCTTCCGGACCCTAGCAAATGGAGAGTGGGTCGAATTTGAAATGGCAAGTGGAAGGAGAGGCGTCAAGGCCATTAACGTGACAGGCCCCGGTGGTGCTGCGGTAAGAGGCAACAGAGACACAGGCCAGAGTGAACGCAGACGCTTCACGCATCACTGTGATAACCCACACAGCCACCGGCCATATGGTCAGCAGAACCAAAGGGAAAGAAGACTACAGGAAGGTCTTGGCGAGACTGACAGGCCTAACACGAATTCTCCGCGACCTGAGCAGATGCCCAGACCACCAGAACCTAAAGTCCCCAGGAAGAGGGAATGGCTGGAAACGAGCCAGAGACCAGTTGTGATGACTCAGAGCGAAGCAGAGCAGCAGTGCATGGAATGTGTGGTTAGGCCACAATTTTCTCCAGAGCAGAAGCGTGCTGCTACACAGGGAATGGAAGATGCAGATAACGGAGAAGCCAACCCTCGACTGACAGATGTTGAAGCAACAGACCGAGGAAAGGGCAGTGAAACCGTGCATCACGTGGCAGCGGAAGAAAGGATGGACCGCATGGAACCGAAGGGCTCAGAACCCATTATGCCACTGTCTAAACCCAATGTCCCTACAGAGAAGCCAAAGGAAGTCGAGAAGGCCGAAGCCCAGTCTAAGGAAGAGAGGCCTGGAAGCGAGTATGAGTACACAACGATTTCGAGTGAAAAATTCCTATTCTTGATGCAACAGGCCATCAACAGGTCCAAGAAAAGGCAGAGAGAGGAAGCACGTGCTCATTGCCGACCGCACGCAGTGATTTAAGGTGCAGTCGAAGAACACTGCTGAAGAACAGGAGAAAAGACTTGCCTGAGGCGGAGGAGCAGGGAACCTGGGGGGGACATGCCTCTGCACAACCCAGGCCCCATAGTAAACAGGTTTTTACACGGCTGAGGTAACCAGCCCTGAATGTAATTGTAAATGCTTTAATGTATAGATGTAAGGCAGAAATGTAGAAATGTTTTACAGTTTATAGGTAATGTTATCTTAGAATGCTTTGTTTCTAAATGAGAGACTGTAACAGGACATTTGTTACTTCAGCCGCCATGCCCGCGGACGGGCATTCTTCCAGCGGGGAGGCATGTGGCATCCCAGAATTGGGGGTACCCTTGTCTTTATGCCACAGACTTACTGGTGGCCAGCACTAACTATGTTTGTACATAACTGCAGCCCATGCTGCTCCCAGGAACTGTTACAACTTGTGCTTCAGGTGTTAGCTCCCTGTACTATGTTGCTAGGCAACCACCCTGCAGTCTACACAGGAGGAACGTTAGGACCCAGCAAGGTGCTGGGAGAAAGCAGGAAGTTGAGCCCTGCCTGTTGCTGGGCAGATTGGAGTGTAACCAGTTTGCTGTGAGCAGTGAGAGGAACCAGGAAGGCAGTCAGGCAGAAGTGTGCCTGAGAGTAAGGAGTAAGCAGCGCGTTACGCTGGGCGTGCTGAGGAGGGTGGTGAAGAGTGGAGCAGAGGCAGGACAGAGCAGCCAGAGAGAGACTTCTGCAGCAGCTTCCCAGTGGTGATTAATGGTTGGGAAGGAGGGAGAGAGAGCCTGCAGCCCACACTCGTGTAGAGACGCCATTCACACAGCAGCAGTGATTGACAGCAGGCAGACCGGCCTGCAGGGAGACGTGACTGACAGGAGTCAGCAACAGCACCCGGTGTGCAGGTACCATACTACCACTCCACACTGACACTGTCCTCCATTTCACGCCACAAGTTAACCCAGCACAACGCCATTTTTAGCCTGAGGCACAGTCCACCTTGCAGTGACTGCCTTTACCATCACCCTTTCAGTTATTGGAAACCTTTTGAGAAGTAACCCCAGTGTTGGCATTGTGCCAGAGCTCAGGACATAACTTGCCTTGGATTACAACTCCTTGTATTAGCTGTTACTTCAATTTACGGTGCACCTAGGCCAAAAGGTACCTAGGACCAACAATAGAACTGCGCAGTTCAGGGACTTACTCTTTCGACACTGGACAATTATTGTTAGTTATATATGGTTTAATATGCTGCATATTATTGTCAGTCATTTAAATGTCATTACAAATCTTTTGATTGAGGGTTGGAATTGTTTGCACTGTAGTCTTATGACATTGGTGACGCAGTATACCGTGCGAGTTGCGGTCCACAGAGGTTACCTGTGGCCCCATTGCGCACGATATCTTCTTGATGGAGTATCTTTATTCTTCCATCTTTACCTGAATTCATTGTGAAGAACAGTGCATTGCATTTGTTGCAGCGTATTGTGTGAAGTGTGGCCTACCTGTGCCACAGTGGCCCCATCGCACACAATATCATAGAAGGGAAACTGTCCTCATTCGTAAACTGTTAATTGTCATTATTGTATTGTTTAATTATTTCATAGCGGTGATCCACGGTCCTTTTGCTACTAAAATAAATCCTTTTGATCACCGTCCTCACGTGTGGTGACCATTCTGTGTGGTTGTGTTGGGGTATTGTCTTCCCGTGGTGCCTTTGTCCCTCCGCCCTCTGAATTGCAGGCGAGTGAAGCAGTCAGGTAGCCACCAAGCAGTGCCGAGAGGAGAACAGGAACATCAGGTAACGGTCACACACCTGCACGCAGTCTGACAACATCACAGTTGTGCTTCTGTTCCCACTACGTGCTGTAAATATAGACAATGAGCTAAATTAAAAGGAGTTTTCTGCAGATGTTATTTTACTGTAATTAACACATGTAACACTTCCTGCATTTCACACAATAAGCAAAGAACACGCCAACGAGACACTACAATATTCAATACGTGTGGTACAGTGACAACAGTGTAGCTGGCAAATATTGTACACGTGGGTTTCAAATCAATGGAACCATAATCGAAAACACGAGGAACATCATAGCGAACATCATCGCTACACCAGGCCTGGCTAACCTGTAGCTCTCCAGCTGTTGTGAAGCTACACATCCCAGCATGCCCTGCCACTGTTTTAACATTATCCAATAGCAAAACTGTTGAAAGGCATGCTGGGACTTGTAGTTTCACAACAGCTGGAGAGCCAGAGGTTAGCCAGGCCTAATATAAACCAAACCTCCCAACTGTCCCGCTTTTCGTGGGAATGTCCCTTTTTTTGGGACGTTCCCGCACCCCGCCCGGGGCCGGCAGTGTCCTGTGGTGCATCGGGCAGTTGGGAGTTCTGTCATCCCTGAATAGACCCTGGAACCTGCTGGACATGCCCCCACAGCGACGAAAATGGGGTGTGCACTGTCCCTCTTCACTTCAATCAAAAGTTTGGAGGTATGTATAAACCATTCCCTACACAGTGCAAATTCTGCTTCAAACCAATTGTTTGTTTCTATCTATCTGTCTTGGCATGATTAATGTTTAGCTGCTAGGTCCCCAGACCCCTGCATTGACCATCACTGCCTGATTACATCCCGCTATCACGCCACCTCCTACCTGCTTGCACCTCATGTAATCTGTCTCCCCTTCCTACTAGATTGTTAGCTCCTCCGAGCAGGGCCCTCTTGCCTCCTGTTGTCAAAGCCCTTTTCACTTCACATTTCACTCACAGCTCTCCCATACTCAAACACTGAGCGACCATCTTTGTCCATATACTCATCTCCATCTTTGGCCACCAGCCCCTAGTAGTACGTTGATCAATTCTTCACTACTTACATTTAAGCTGTGTATTAAATTGTGGCATTCATTTTACCTGTACTCTATTTCTCTTATTTATTTACTCTAATATTAAGTTTTGTCTCCCTGTACTGTTCTTTTGTACGTTGTTGCAAAACAGTTGTGGCGCCTTATAAATAAAATTATAATAATAATAATAATATTTATTATTGTTAATGTTTATGTATATGGCGCCACAAGGGTTCCGCAGCGCCTGACAATACATAAATGAGCAAAGAAACCCAAGAAAATAGTAATTTACAGTAAAAATGCAAGTTAAGACAAGTACATGGTAAATAAAAGACAGTTGCATCAGCAAACACTGACACAAGTATAAAAGTAACAGATATCATTTTAGAAAAGCCCATGAGGAGAGAGGGCCCTTCTCGTGAGAGCTTACAGCCTGAAGGGAGTATAAACAGAAGGTTATAATGAGAAATGGTTCGATTTAATGAAGAAGTGGGTTTTGAAAGTTTAAAGTATTGTAGGGAGGTGGCAAGTCTGATAGTGAGTGGTAGAACATTCCAGAGATACTGTACTGGGCACAACAACCAAAATCTTGACGGCGGAAATGGGAGGAAGTAACCAGTCGGCAGGAGAGGGGATGTGCATTTGTGGAGCGGAGATGGTGTAAAGAGAGATAAGGTCAGATTATGTAAGTGGGAGAGGAATGGGTGATATCTAGCTTTGTAAGTGAGTGTGAGGAGCTTGAATTGCATTTTGAAGGGAAAGGGGAGTCAGTGTAGGGCTTGTAAAAGAGGGGAGGTGGACATAGTATGTTTGAAGAGGAAGATTCGCTGCCTAAACATAACCTTCCCTCCTCGCAGCCTAACCCAAGCCTTCCCCTTCCCGCAGCTTAACCATAAGTCCCCCCACTAGTTCCTAAACCTATTCCGTCCTGACCCTAAGCCACCCCGTAAATTCACCGATTGGGATACCGTCCAGCGCCCTGAAGCATTTCAAGTTCCAACACCAGTCTTCTGAAGGTGGTCGGATACCGCCATAGGAATACTGAATGCCGGCATCCTGACTGCTGTGATTCTAAATGCATACCATCGTTACAGTATGTGTCTCAGGGGTGGGCCTAGGCGAGTGAACAAAAGGTCCTTTCTCTTGGTGGGGTCAGACCGGGGTGCCTCCAACAAAACAAACGCCAATCAATGAAGTGAGTAAACAATAATAATAGGTACCCCAAAACACGAACCCAAACTATAACGTGAGTCTCTCTACTCCTGAGAGGACTGAACCAAAGTTCATCTGAAAAAAGGGGAACAACAAAAGAATATGGCAGCTTGCCAGAACTTATAAATCAATAAAGAACAGAACCAAGCTCCACTGGAGCACTTACGTGACCTGTAACAGGCACAGCAGGACCAAGGAACATCCAGCAGCTCAGGATGGGAAAGAGCAGGCTGGGAATGACTGACAGGACCAGGTAATGCAGGTACACAAACCAGGGCTGGAGAGAGGCCAGGAACCCCCGCCAAGGCAATATCACCCTACTCCGGGCGCCGGCACTTCGCTGCGGTGGCACAGTCTGCGCTGCTGATGAAAATACTGTGGCGTTGATTTTTCCAGCAGGGTTTTTCTATTCAATTGCGGGACTGGAATTTTTTATGCTAAAATTTCTATAGATATGTATTTTTTTGATTTACCTCCAGTTAAGACAGATTTTTCCTGAAATTGCTAATTTTACGAAAAATCTGTGGGACTTGCTCTGGGACACTGGTGGATCAGTTACACCTACTGTAGGCCATTAAGAGCCTCCATACGTGCTTATGGCAGCAAAACTAATCTACAGTATACTGCTTTTAGCACTTTCAGGCAGAAGACAGAAAATCACAGAGATGTACAGTGCAGCGATTTTCTAGGTTTTCATTTTTCCACTTATCTCCCCTTAGTAAAAGTACCCCTAATGGCTGAAAGGTCAACAAACTTTTACAAACAATTTCACAAAATTCCTAAAGGTTTGAGATTAAAAAAAATTGTTGCTTTATTACTGTTGTTGGGAGCCTTTTTTTTATGTAAACAGCCCTTTTGGAAAGTAAGATATTCACTTGACCATCAAGGTTGGTGGCTACAGAAAGAATACATTTACCCTTATAGCTTTCATCTTTAACTGTGCTGAGAGGCAAACGAAAAAGTTCATCAGACAAAAACCTCATGGGCTACCCAACAATATGAAAAAAATACAAAATAGTCATGTATTATGTGGAATGAAACTATAAAAGGGTCTCAACAGCGATCCCAATTGCTGATTCGTGGAGCAGCAGTGGAGAATAAATTCATCAAGGCACCGGTTATATTGCTAAGGGGGAGAGTTGGCTATGTCTCAGTAGAAGTAGATTGCTGACTGATCATTTTAAGATCGAGGGGGTAAATCCCGCAGCAGTAACATTCTGTGTGAATGCAGAATCCAATAATAGAATGTTTATACAGGAGTGTGTTTCATGCAAGAATCGTACGTGTATTCTTTAATGACAAAATAATTTAAGCAAATACATTTTTGGGAGACATTATTTGGTGTCTACGGAGGGGGGGGGGGGTGAAAGACAGACGTATTATTGGTGGTCAATGATTAAATTCAAGTCACCATCAAGACATAGAGGTACTGCAGGAAGGCAGTGCTCACAAGCTTCAATAGATAGAGAAATAGGAAATGATAGATAACTATAGGATCTATCTATTGCATAATGATCCAGCCTGATGGCAAAGTTTCTTGGTGGGCTGTATGATATGGTCACACAGAAAGTGAAAAAATTTTGCAGTTGTGTGTGGACTGTACAATGGGGATGTAATGGGGTAGGATAGCTTATGAAGGTTTTGTGGGCAGTTATGGAATTTGATAAGTTCCCTGAAGAGGTGAGTTTCTGAGAAGCCTTGAAGGCTTGGAGACGAGAGACAAGCATGGAAGGGCATTCCAGAAGGAAGTCATGATGGTCATGGTAGGTCAAAGGCTTCTATATGATAATGACAGCAAAAGCCTGCATTACCCACCTACCTAAACTCCCGGACTTGGGGTTTAGTACATAATGGGAGTTTTGGGGGTTTTGTCCCAATTTTCACTTTAGTACATCACATCCCACTATTGGCCAGTGGAAATTTAATTTGGAACTTGTGTAGTTTCATGGCGGCACTGCCTGTGGATGGCATTGTATGCAAGTCGCATGCGATTTGCATATGATTTGCATGCCATGCAGCACACCCCCACTATCCACGTCAGCCCAAAGGGTGACAAGCGCAGCGAGCCGTGCAAGGGCTCCCGCATCCTCCCGTCAATGGTACGCGTCCTCCTGACAACGGTACGCGTCCTCCCGACCTGTTCATAACCCCACTATCCATGTCGGCGTGGAGTTGATTTTATAAAGTGTGGCGGGCCCGAAGCGCGACGAGCGGACGTGGGAAACAAGCCCGAAGACGCGGCTTACTTGACGTGTATTTCTTGCTGTGTATTCTGCATCCCCTCTCGGGGCTCGCTGAGCTCGCCATGCTTCGGGCTGACGTGGATAGTGGGGGTGTGCTAAATGGCATTGCATGCAAATCATATGCAAATCATATTCGACTTGCATACGGTGCGATCCGCGGACAGTGCCGCCGTGAAACTACACAAGTACCTATAATTTTGTTTTGGAAATATTAAGTTTAAGGACTGCGGGAGGACATCCAAGACGAAATGGCAGAAAGACATCCATTGACCAATACAGATGGTGTCAATGACAGATAGAGGCTGGGAAACAATTCTCTTCACAGCATTTGCCCCATTTATGTATCATTGTAATGCTCCAATTCATTGTTTGAACTATATTAGTGCCCTCCTTAATGCTATGCTCCATGCTCCATATTATCGCCCCAGTTCACATTTTCTTCGCACAGTGCCCCCAGTCCATAACATGTGACATTGTAGTGCCCCAAGTTTAGAACATGCAATATTGTCCTGCCACCAGTACGCGCGCCAGGCAGTTGCAGCAGTTGCTTAGCAGCCATTTCAGCACGGCGTTATAGCCTGGATGCCTCTGGGCCCCATAGCATTTTC
This sequence comes from Crinia signifera, assembly GCF_055691185.1. Taxonomy (NCBI): domain Eukaryota; kingdom Metazoa; phylum Chordata; class Amphibia; order Anura; family Myobatrachidae; genus Crinia; species Crinia signifera. The sequence continues at coordinate 40,679,010 of NC_139221.1, read as the reverse complement.
ATAGGGTCAACAGTATGAAAGTCGACATACATTATGTCGACCACTAAAGGTCGACAGGGAATAGGTCAACACATGAAATAGGTTGACAGGCCTAAGGTCGACAGGTCGAAATACTGCCAGTTTTGGGAAGAAAAACATGAAAAACTCATGTCGACTTTTTCATTGTGGACATAATGCTTGTGTTGACCTTCCGACCATGTCAACCTATTTCTTGTGTCATCCTAAGCCCTGTCGACCTTTAGTTTTCAACCTATGGTATGTCCACCTTCATAGTGTCGACATTGCGACCATATCCCATAGCTACAACTAGTGTTCATTCTAGCACTCATTATCTTTGAAAACCCATGCAATTCCTCTTTCCTGCCTGCGGTGTCGCTGTCTGCTGTAGTGCTTCTAGCACAGTGTGGTCTGTATATCAGCATTGATATGCAAACCAGACCTTTTCAAAGATAGCGGGTGCTAGACTGAACACTAGCTACACCTATAAAAAAAAATGATATACACTAGTAGACTTGCTAAATATAGATAAGCCTAGGGGAGAGATTTAATAGGATGAGAGTTTCAGAAAGTGAGAGATTTGGTGAGAAATCTCCAGTTTTTTTTAAAAGGGGCAATCATTTAAACTTCAAAATCAAACTGGTTTAGCTGTGTAAATGATTGCCGCTTTAAAAAAACTGGAGATTTCTCACCAAATCTCTCACTTTCTGAATCTCTCATCCTATTAAATCTCACCCAATGTCTCCTTTATGGAATGATAATGGGGTTATTAGGACTCATTCTAATAAATGGAGCCCCCTGTAACTGAGTATTTAAGAGGCATATGGACTATAGGAGGCAGAATTTGACCAATGTACAGAACCGCACAGCAATCAGTGCTATGTAATAGTAAAGTGGTAACTTCCATTGGGCAAATATATTTACTTATAGGACCAAATGTAATAGGGTGTGAAAAATCCGAAAGTGAGAGATTTTAGGAGAGTTTTCCCTTATTTATTTTTTTTAAAGCGGCAATCATGTACATGGCAAAATCAACCTGTGTTTATTTTAGTCCAAACGATTTCTGCTTTAACAAAAATGGGAAAACTCTCCCAAAATCTCTCACTTTCTGATTCTCACACCCCATTACATTTGGCTCATAGTGCAGCACTGAGATACATGCATTCAGGGCAGCCGAGAGGAATGCGGCAGATGTGGAGGCGTGGCCTAAGTGTGGGAGGTGGGCCACCTCCTGCACTTAAGCTACACCCCAAAATGTTTAGAGGGGGTGAAAGAAATCTCTAAAAACTCTGAACTCAGCAGCAGCAGCACACACCTACAGCATGTGCTGTGCAGCAACCCGGGCCCGGGTAATTAGTACCCACCCCACCCCCCCTCTCGGCTGCCCTGCATGCATTAGCACTGGTACACAACCTAATGTACTATTCTGTGTATGTAATTTACTGTATGCATGTAACATCCCAAATTTAGGTTTTATATTACACTGAAAATTCCCAGCAAACATAATCCATTTCTGCATGGTGGGGAAAGACATTGCTTTGGGGTAAATCACCGTATTATAATCCATAGAGGTGTAATAGTATGAATGCAAATTTATGCTATTTTAATTACTGTGTCTGTACCCATCAGTACTTAGTTATGTGATCTTTAGTTATTTATCTTGTACACAACCTAGTGACTCTTATTGATATGAACACTTGTTTCATGCTGCAACTCAGCTTAATTATTTTCCATAGCATGTTTGTATTTGTATTTAGAACAGTAAGATAATTAGCTTATGTGTATTAGAAATCCCTGTTTTAATGAACAAATGTCCTTTTTCAGTTGAAGTCTAATCCAAGAGCAAACGGCTAAACAAAGCTCATGTATATGCAATCAGGCACATCAAGGGGAAAGTGTACAGCACATTAATCCTTAACAAAAATCAATTTTCAACAAATAAAGCACTGTACACATTTATTTTTAATTATAACAACTCCAAAAATGAGGTAAACCCAATAAAGAATGATTATTTGACTATGATATTTACATTTTGTAGTACTTTTATTTTACTTTCTGCTTAAGAATCTAACAATTGTTTATCAGACTGTGAACAGCCAATGGTAACAGCCACCAAGCAATCTTCATGATCTGCATTCGGTGGACCACCACAAACTTGTGTGGACAACTTGTCTATGTTTTTTTATGATGTCTCTCTGGGAGATCTTGGAGGTGAGCTCCAAGGTCGAAGTGTGGGGGGGGGGGGTCGGGATAAATAAACATCTTTAACTGGGCGCAGTTTTAGTATTTTCTCCCGGGAGTGTGGGAGGGTATGGTATAACTCTTCAACAGTCGGGATTCCGACTGTCAGTTCTCTGACATCAGAATCGCAACTGTCAGGAGCCTGACAGGGGGGGTGGGGGGGGGGGTGCGAGCACATTCAAGCCCCTTGCAGGCTCGCTATACTCGCTAACCTGTGGGCTTGGTGGCAAACTGCACTTGCCACCTATTGAATTCTCCCTCTACGGGGGTTGTGGACCCCCACGATGGAAAATATTTGATTTGATTCATGATTCCAATGTTGGAATCCCGACTGTCGGTGAGCCATCCGGCACATGTCTGGGAGAGGTATTCTTGAGGGAAGCAAAGTCTTGAGTTTGACCCTCATTAGAAAAAATCACCTCCAGATGTCATTAACCTATCGGCTACTAATAAGCACATTTTTATAGATCACTTTCTATTACCCCGGTGATGCGTGTGACAGCCAATGACTGCTTGTGCAGTGTGCACCACCAATCTGAAGCACTGTGATAGCTTCACCCTGTCACACTGCTTCCAGGTCTCCCGGCAAGAGATTATTAGTAAATTTGCATGCAAATATTAATTTGCACTTTGCAAATGCATGGACGTTACATATGCATTACAAATGTGGCTTGTGATAAATATGCAATTAAAAATGTATAAAACCATTTTTAGTATTGAAAGTTTGGGAGCAGAGCCATCTCCTTTATTGTTAATGCCCGGGTTTTATTTCTGTGTTTGTATCCAGTTGTACAGTATGCTGGCAAGATACAAATACATTTTATTCATAATAATAACAATAATAACAACAAGCTGTTATTCTGATGATCACATACAAAGCTCGTAATTAGTATATTTCCTCTGTACTGACGCTACCCCTGGCCCGTCACACTATACACTACAGTAACCTAATTTGTCAGATCGCCAACTGGATGTCCTGTTGCGGTAATCTCTCCCTGATCTCGAATCCTCTATGGTGTGAACCAGACAGGACTCGATATCTCATTTCACGCAGACCAACAAACATCATTGCGGCGATGATGATTTTTGGCCATTATTATTTATATAGGATAGACCACGGAGCCATATATTTTACTCTCTTAATTAGGAATAGTAAAACACTGTAATTTTATACATTAGTGACATGGTGCTCAACCCACTTATGATTAACACCTGCTTGATTTGGCACAGAATGTCCAGTGTTTCCTGAATTCCAGAATGACATTAAGCAATAAAATACAGAAATATGCTGTGCAAACATATGTTTTCTTTCCAGGGCCATCTGGTAACCACAGCTGAAATGCAGCTTGGCTACAGATGTGCTAAAGAGTTTGGCTCCCATTCAATATCATCCTATTCCCAACCCTTTTCTTTAATTGCAGTTTTTCACGTTTTCTAAGCTAGCGTGTCATTTATGATGTGTCGTGTCTGCTAGGATCATTTATGTCTGCAATGTAAACATGATACAAATAAATCAGGCACGTTAAGGGCACATAGAAAATAAATGTAAACTTATGTTTGTACAGGCAAAGACGTACATTGCTGATAGAAAGCATTTGGTGAATCTAGTCAGCAAGGCGACATCTCTGCTCAGATTGAAAGTAATAGAAAATGTGTCTCTCTGGATAACCCTTCCACAATTCTAAGTGCACACAGCGGTTACAAGTGTGTCCAATCCCTCCGCAGGTCTTTTTAAATGTAGAGAAAATCTGATCCATTACTGTTTCCAGCACAGAAGTGTTTTCATTTGCTGTGTTTTGCAGTACAGAGCAGAATACATAATTCACTCTTTTTGTGCAGGGTTTACAGAGAATCCACTTATAGAAAATATCAAACTGTTGCAAAAAGGCAGAGGTTGAAAAGTCTGTCAAAATGTGCCAGTTTTCCTTGCCATCACTGCTGAAGAATTCAGGTCCATACACACTGGGTGATTTTGCCTAGCATGCATGGGTAATGATGATGGGGAATACTGATGGGATGAAAAACGCTCAGTGCATACATACTAAGCACTTTTCACTAAGCAAATTTCCCTGGGGCATACTTGCCTACTTTTGAAAACTAATTTCAGGGAGATTATAGTTGGTAGGAGGATTTTTCACAGTGCCCCATTGAGGGGGGCGTGTCATGCTCCACCCAAAGGGCGTGTCTTGTTCCATATATGGAGAGATTGTGAAAAGAGATTGTGCACGTGGCACCTAGAAGCGTGGGTGTGTACTGCTACATCTGAGAGGAATCGTTTTATATAACTTATATCCAAATGTAGATGAGCCCCAAAGCAGTTAGTAAGAGCTACTATACTTGGTAAAGTGCTGGGAAATGATGCTGATAATTTAATGTAAATGTATCTATCTCTAATTCCTTTTTTCCCCAAAAATGTAACAGTGTTATGTGGGCAAGGTCAAATGAGGGAGATTGCTAGACTAATGAGGGAGAGAGGGAGATTGCTGTTATTTCAGGGAGTCTCCTACAGAATGCAGGAGGGTAGGCATCTGTGCCCTGTACACACTGGGCATACTTTGAACTGAAAGCATCTCAAATGAGTAAACTGAGCGGCTTTCAGCTCAAAGTCACCCAGTGCGTATGCAGGGCCGGCGCTACCCACTCAGCAGCTCCTGCAAAGCAGGGAGGCGCCATGCTGAAAAGGCGCTGTCTCCCTCCCTGCTCTGCTAAAGCTGCCTCAGCCCTCACTGTCACTGCCTCCTGCACGCTGCTCGCAGTGCCTGTCTGACAGCGGGCGGTAGTATGGAGAGGCCACTGCAAGTCCTCAACACTCTGCCCCCTCTATCTCCTCCCCTCTTCTTCCATCTCCTCCTTCTCTCCCCTCAGTCACGAGAGGGGTGTAATGGCATCCTCAGCGTCCTGCCTATGCAGATAGAAGAGGAGGGACTGCACAAGAGTTAAACAGCAAAAGAACAGTGAGTCTTTTATTATACATGTTTCTAACAATTTTTTAAATAATTGTAGATGTTTTTATATTAATTTAGACACTTTTTAAATAATGGGCTGGGTTATGTGCCTAAAGGTGGCCATACACGCTGAAATCAGGCATCGCATCACACAGTACAAAAAGTATGTGCAGCACATACTTTTTGTACTGCTTTCGGATTGCATTGCACACACATTGCATGCCGTGCGATGCAATGCGATCTAGCCTATAACATATGCGATTCTCGCAGCGTGTATGGGCACCTTTAGTGCCTGCAAAATTGTGTAGACACAACACTGAGATGGTGTATGCATTGCATACATGTACATGCACCCGAGATCCTCCATAGGATCGCATGTTGCATACGCTCCCACAATCGGGCTGCAGCTTCTTGCAATGGCAATGTGAAAGGGCGCAAAATGTATGGTTTGCAGGAGGGCGCCAGACACCCTAGCACCGGCCCTGTGCGTATGGGCCCTTAGTCATCCTTGTTATTAATATTGTCATTCAATTTTGACTGTCTGTAAATACCCTGTTTTGTTGTATCACTGTCTGCTATTGTAAAGCGCAACGGAATATGCTGCGCTATATAAGAAACTGTTAATAAATAATAAATAATAAATAAACTACTGTAGGTAAACTGAGGTCTGAATTTAGAAAATCTAGTAGACAAAATACTCCAGTTAAACAAATAAGCCATGCTATAAAATATGTAAAAGCAACTTTTGTTTTTTGTACTTTGGGGCTAATTTGGCTTGGATTGCTAATCTCCAAAGTAACAACTGACTGCAAGTAGATAGCTATCGCCAGATCGAAAACCCGCCCATGTAAATTTGTAAGTGAAATGCAAATGGATCGTTATTCACTATCCACCTGTAAATCCATAAACAATTCCCGCAACATCAAATGATTATTCGGTACTTGTTTCCTAGCTCGGCCACCCCGATTTCCATCGGGGTGGTAGTGTCGGAAAAATCGTGTCGGTCGCATCGCATGCGATTTGGTCGCATGCGATGCGACCGACGCGACCGACCCGATTTTTTAATTGAATCAAATGTGAATAGGGTCCCTGGGACCCGATTTTACATTGGATTCAATGTAAAATATTCCCTAGACCCCCAAATTTTACAACGTAAACCCCACCCCACGATAGACGCCAACCCGAAGCGTGGCGAGGGGCGGCGGTGCGCGTCCTCCGACCTTTTCATTCCCCTACTATCCACGTCGGCATGGAGTTGAGAATATAAAGTGTGGCGAGCGCAGCGAGCCACCGAGCCCGAAGCGTGGCGAGCGCAGCGAGCCCCGCGAGGGGACGCGTATAACGTCACAGGTATACGCGTTCCCTCGCGGGGCGCGCTGCGCTCGCCATGCTTCGGGCTCGGTGGCTCGCTGCGCTCGCCACACTATATATTCTCGTGGATAGTAGGGGAATGAAAAGGTCGGGGGACGCGCACCGCCGCCCCTCGCGGGCTCGCTGCGCTCGCCACGCTTCAGGTTGGCGTCTATCGTGGGGTGACGACGGGGCCATATATAATGTGAAATGGGTCATATTGGCACATTTCACATTTTTCAAATTTTTTACTATGTGAGATGGACTTAATCAAGTCCATTTCATCTTGTGCCATTATAATGGCACAAGACCGACGCGATGCTCCCGATTTCAATGTTAAAAAATATTTTAACATTGAAGCCTATGGCAAAATCGGGGGCATCGTGTCGGTCGCGTCGGGGCCAATGTTAATGGTCCTGACCGAAGCGATGCCCGCGATTTTTCCTTTGCTGGCAAAATGGACCTGATTTCAAAGGAAATCGGGTCCATCGCGGGCATCGTGTACCTTAACTTAAAGGTACACGATGCCAAAGATTGTGGCCGTGCTAGGAAACAAGTACCGATTATTCCAGTCTATGCAAATGTCAGTGAGTCTGACCCTTCCACAACTCTGTGACCGAGACAGGTGGATTGAGACCGGCACTGATGTAACACTTGGTATCGGGAGTTTTTTCTGACACTCCCGGAAAACGTCTGGGGCCAAATGTAATAGGGTGAGAGTTTCAGAAAGTGAGAGATTTTGGGAGAGTTTTCCCATGTTTTTTAAAGCAGCAATCAATTACACTGCAAAACCAGGCTGATTTTGCCATGTAATTGATTGCTGCTTTAAAAAACATGGGAAAACTCTCCCAAAATCTCTCACTTTCTGAAACCCTCACCCTATTACATTTGGCCCCTTGTTTCCATCCGCCAAACACCGGCTTCCTGTCAGTCAACCTCCAGCCCTTTTACGTTTTATACGCATTTTCTTTCACTAATCACCATCAGGCATGTGCGATGCATACAGGATGCATGCGCAGTCATTTGACAATCGCTCGATTTTTCAAATTTGCTGATTAGCCATCCAAGCTGAAATAGGCTTTTTATTCTTTACAGCTTTCATAACAATAATAATAAGAAGAAGAACAAAAAGAAGAAGAAGTTTCCACTAATTCTCCACTTGATCTTTCGAAGGCCTTTTTAATGTAGAGCCAGATTGGGCAGTAGACAGAAAGCGAGTACAATACCAGGCAGTTTAGCGGGGACATAGAGCAGCACACCACTGGATTTATCAAGGCATCTGATCCAGGTCTTTAATAGTCTAAAGGTTCCATCACTCACTCAATACCTCATTACTTTTGTTTTGAGCAGTAGTCTGTCAGCTGAAGGTGTCATTATCCAGGAGTGACCCCTACATACTCAATCACCTGAAATGACTCATAGATTACGTGTTACATTTACTTTAGCCTGTCAAACAAGGGCATGTACAAATAAATACTTGTCAATATCGTCACTCCTGCATTTCCCATCTCCCAATACTTTGCATATTGTAAAGGAATGTCTGAGGATATATGTGCTATGGCATCTACCAGGATAGCCAGACACAATAATCCTTAACTTTTCATCACAGACACCTTCACATTCAGACAGCAATAGAGGGGCTGACTGTGTTGAAGATGTTGTTGACCAACTTCTGTGCAATCTTTAGCTCTGTAGACATGAGGTAGTCCTAGAAGACTATGGTTAGCACCTCTCTCTAGGCCAGATGTATGCAATCACGCTACTGCACTTAAACATTTAAAAAAAATACTTTGAAAATGTTGACTACTGGAATGAACCTGGGACCACAATGTGTCTCGGACTCCGAAGTCCAACAATGCGAATGCCGGCGATGTGTTTCGGCGGAACTTACTGCATCTCCACCTTGGGCTGAGAAGTAGCCTATGAGCAGCATGCTCTAAAAACACTGACTCCTCAGGGCATCTACAGCCCCTCATGAAGATGCTCCTCATTCTCCTATAAAATACCCAGGGAATGTTGTTAAAGATATGGCACTACAAATGATTGAGTTGATGATGATTTTCACTCCAGCAATTATGGTACATGTAACTCATGTTACGTCAGGGCAGTCTCTATGTAAGGCCTTGATCGGGAGTTGTCCAAGGACACCCACAAACCAGGGGCCACTTCTCCCTGGCACTTCGCCCACTCCTAGCTGCCCGCCACTCATACCTTGACATCATGGCTGGACAGTAACAGCCGCACCCAACTAGCCCTCATATCTTACACTACGGTAGTTGCTAAATTCTAGTGGGCTAAAGGACTTTCCACGTTACAACCATGAGACATGCTATGCCAGGGGGAGGAGCAAGATCAGAGGGCTATCACTGTTACTATACACACATCATCTAATAGATTTTGTAACCGCTCCGCTTCACTCACCACTGTGTTCAAAGTGTGGGGAGCATTCTTTTGGGGTCCCATGTCCCAACCTTGCTCCTCTTGTAGCATAACACATGGTTGTGACGTCAGGGATCCTTTAGCCTTGAAGAATTAAGACTCAAGCCTTACGCTACGGCCACATTCGCAAGTGTCTTCCATATTTCAGCACTGCCTCCTGTGCTCCTCACTCACAGCTCTGCCACACTGTTAGGGAGCCTCCCAGGGTTCTGCTTGTCAGCCGTGGGAAACAGTTGTCACTTCTTATCAATAGTGTGTGTGTCCAACACTCCTATTATGTACAGTATGTTGAAGAAGTGCTTATAAAGGGCATCCACTGAATTGGTCATGGGCTGCACTTAGACATTACACATATGCTATACATTTTGGCAAGTAGCACAAAAACTTTCAGGTGCACTGTGTTCCTTGAATTAGTAAAATAGGAATTTATTCACAAAAGACATTAAATCGTTTACATTTTTAAACATCATTGATACCCTACCCAATAACGGTGGTGAGTGTCAAGAGGGATATTGAGAAGAATAGGGAGTCAGTGATAACTCCTTATTTTTGACACTCACAGGGTTATATGTCAAAGAGGCACATTAACACACATGTATGAATGATATCCTACCCAACAAGGGTGGTGAGTGTCAAAAGGGATGCTGGTAAAGAATTGGGAGTCTGTGTTCACTCCCTATTTTTGACACTCACAGGCATTTAAGTCAGTTCAGATGTTTATTCACTCCAGTCAATACATATAAAAAAATGGAAACAAACTCCTACCAAAAAACATAGGCGAGTGCCAAGGAAGGGTGGCAGGAATAGAGACTCTCTATTCCTACCATCGTGCCTCTGTGGCTGTGATGGTATTGCCACAGAGCACTTGGAACCTGACCCTGACTCTGTTGTCTCTCCCAGTGGTCGATTGACGCATGCAGTGCTAGACTTCACCTATAGCAGCTGCGTCCGAAGGAGCGATTTAGGCCCGCTCCAACCCCGATGCCCCCAGATCTAATGTAGGACAACGCGTCAACTGAAACTGAGAGATGGACAAAAGGATAACTAACTAAAACCCATGAAAACAAAAAAACTGACAGTGGTACTTTGATAATAAATGGTCAGAAACACCCGGGAGTTCAGTGGAAGAATATGGGAGAAATCCCCCACTGAACTCCTAGGAATGCAACAATGCAAGAAGATGTTATGCAAATAAGTAATTCCTCACCCCTACACTTGTAACTACAGAGATACAGCAGGATGTAAACACAGTATGTCCTGGCTACTAGCACAAATGCAACAATGCATGAAGATGTTAATAATAAACAATATATAATCTGTGTGGAACTGGATGGCAAAACCCCTAATAAGAGAGGACATATACTCCACACAGATAAACTCTAATGTAGGGTACACAACAGAACGATTAGGGCTCAATTCCATCAATCTGGATCCAATTCCAACCAATTGCATGTAGATTGGGCATGTTTTTGCATGTTTAGATCAAATTCCGATCCAATTCCAATACGATGTGCGTCCCCGCTGTCGTTTTGCAGATCCTACCTGCTGCAGGTAGGATCTGTAAAAGATCCATTCAACTAGATACAGACTCAGATCGGATCGTGATCGGGTGCAGATCGTTAGCAGATCGTGTGCACCAAAAGATCGTGCGACCATTGCACGATCTGCTAACAATCTTCTAACAATCCGGATCCTTCTGGTGTGTACCAGGCATAACAGGGATCAGCTGAATTACTGAAGGTGGAAAAACCAGCACTTATCTCTGCAGACAGGATCTGTGTTCATACAGGGTCTCTCAAACTGCAGCAATGGTACACTGGCACAGGCAGGACTTCACAGGACACCGGGCAGGAGTGCCTGTTGGAATACTCAGGACTATAACAGGACTCTGACAAGACTGACACAGGCAGGACTTTGCAGGACACCTGGCAGGATCTCTCAGACTGCTGCAAAGGTACACTGGTACAGGCAGGACTTCACAGGACACCTGACAGGAGTGCCTGCTGGAATACTCAGGACTATAACAGGATTCAGTATTGAATCCCGGCGGTCGGGATCCCGGCGTTCAGAATCCCGACGCCGGAATCCCGACAGCCGAAATGCCGACAAGGGGGGTACGTGGATTGCCCCACCTACGCTCGTCACGCTATTTAATTCTCCCTCCAGGGGTGTCGTGGACACCCCAGGAGGGAGAAAGTGTCGGCATTTCGGCGGTCGGGATTCCGGCGTCGGGATTCTGAACGCCGGGATCCCGACCGCCAGGATCTTAACTGCATCCCCTATAACAGGACTCTGACAATACTTTAACCAGACTCAGACAAGGCTTAAACAAAACTATAACTGGCAGGTATCAATGCTGGGAGAATACCTAAATACAAAGAGGCCTAGCAGGCAGCCACACCCAAGACCATGGTGAGCATGAAACCCAGGCAAGGTGGATCAGCAAAACCCGGAGTACTGATCCAGGGGAAACATAACTACAACTGAATATGAATAACACCGACCTAACGGAGGCTCTTACGCCGGAGGTGGTTTGTAAGAGTACCCCCCTCTTGAAGAGGGGTCAATTCTCCTTGATTGTCAGGGAGACTTCCTGAAATAGGAGTAATATCCCTGACTCCCTGAAGCCAAGGACCCTCACTTTAAATATATTTTTTATGTTTTAACATTGATTTTGTTTGACGTACCATTAAAGCTAAAGGTTTAACATTGTTGACCATTCACATTTTATTTGCGTCAATGGATGAATAGGGGCAAATGTTCAGGGTCAGACATGGGGCTTCCCCGGAGTCAGGGGCCGTGTAAATGGGTAACCCGGGTAATCCGACCCAGGGACCCATTTCCTCCAATCAGGGAGCCCCAACCTCTGGACTGTAGTGCCCTGAGGTCAGTCCGGAGGTTCGGCAGGGACTGCGTACAGCCTCCACTGCTGTCTGCGGTACTATGCAGACAGCAGCAGAGGTGAATGGATGCATCCATTCACCTCATGGACGGAGGCTGGGGGCACATGGAGGCTGGGGGCAGCCCAGCAGCTTACCTGGGTGCTGGGCTTGCCCCCAGCGCGTCGGTCGGCGTTGCGGGGGTGTCAGGCAGCGTTGCGGGGGTGACGGTCGGCGGGTTTCTCGGCGCTTGGAGATGATGTCATCCTGGAGTGCCAGCTCAGGGCCCGAAAAGGGTGCGACCCGGCAGTTTAGGTGTAAAAGTGGTATCAGATATAGTGATCTGGGATGAAAAATTGTGGCCTACGGTGCTCTACGTCAGGATCATATTGTGTATCGGCATTTCCCAACACAGCTTAACAAAAGATGAATTCGAAAATGATGTCACCCGAATTTGCCTCCTCTGTAAAATGATCTGTTCTACTGTGAAATTTAATTTGCACTATTTCATTCATCTCTTGGAAACGGCTCTGAGTAAATGGATAATTATCCCCTTTTCATAACTGGTTCATGATTCTTCATCTCAGTCCAAACTATCGCTTAGTTGGACTTTTTCTAAAGGTTGTACATTAGAATCTGTTATGCTTACGTAAATCCATGCATACAAATAACAATAGTAAAATCACTGTTTTCCATTTAAAAGATTGCTGCTCTCCAGTAGACAATTTTTTTTTTTCTAAACACAGAATTATTAAATAGTTTTCAATGGGGAAGAATAAAACAGGAAACGGAGTTCTTCAAGTCCACTTGAATGACATTTAAGAGATTGTAAGGGTAATTGTCATTCCGCTTAATAGCAGGGCAAATTGCTTCATCGGACTTAGGAAGGCTTTTCAGGTTTGTAAATAGTTGATGTAAAAGGAAATGTTTTCCAACATACAATTATTAGATGCATCGCATAGTAAGTGCACAGACCGATAAATTGCTGAGGCATTTGGAAGATTTAGCAAATGCATTGCATTCAGAATATTAAGATAAGAACTCATTATTTTTTATTTATATCAAGCTTCTCAATACACTGGCTAGCACTGCTATTAGCTGTTATGTTCCCTTATGTTATTGCTCTGTGCTCTGGGGCAATCATTTTCTGAAGAACGGCATTACATAAAAAGCCAAGGAAGGAATAAGTCTGTATTATTCACAAGATGAAATTAGTCATTTGCAATGAAACATGAATCTTGTTTAAAAAGAACATATAGGGCCAAATATAATAAGTGTTAAGGTCCATCCACTGAGCGACTATGCCCAGCGTGTATGGACAGCGATGATGTGCGGGGAAAGCAAGGAATACAAAGAAAAGTTTTCCCCTGTCGCACACCGCGCTCACAAACTAATGTTGATATCTAAAAGATAGTCCTTGGTGGGTAGTATTCCAAGACGTGTCTTTTCTTTCTTTCTTTACTTTTTCTTCTTTCTTTTCGCCCCTCCTCTCTCCGTGGCGGGAGTATAAAAGAGAAGCAAAAAAGAAAAGAAGGAATATAGTGTAGTATGTTCTAGAACTAGTAATGGATTATTTGGTAGCCACCACCCTAAAATAGAAGTGGGAAGTTTTTTTTATATATATGTAGAAGTCCAGAAGGGTAGCGTACCCTACTCACACCAAGAGAAGGATGTGCTCCTCACGTAAAGGTTTCTTTTCAAGCCTAAAGGTAAGGCCTTTTTTCTATCAGTTCCTCTCCTTCCCCAAGGTCAGACTGAATCTCCACCCGGTGCAGGATAGAAAGAATAAGACTGGGGACGTACCCCACTTACACAACACAGTGCAGCTTCAATCCTATCTCGGTTTCTTTAATGTGGTCTCCTTCTGATTCAGAACTCCTTTTCTTATGTCAATAGTTATATATCAAAAAGAAGAAGGTAAAAAATGCCGGTATAATACAGATAACCAATTTATTCGAAAAGACAATTAAAATGTGGATCACAATGGGCCAGTACAAACTGCACAGTACAGATGAAAAAATGAACACTTAACTTTGTTCAGGGGATCAGGTCCGGACTGATACCCCTGAAATAGAAGTAGGTGCATGCAGCAGTACAGGTCTCCAAATATGTCCCAGACTCTCCACCAACGCGTTTCAACCTTGCCAGGTCTTCCTCAGGATTTTCTTGGTGCGGGGAAAGCAGCTCACTGCATACACACTGAGCGGCTTTCCCCCTGCCCGGCGCAGAGCTATGCAAAGCCGTCCTCAATGCCGCTCATTACCAGCAGATGATGCGGCTCCAATGCTCATTGCACCATGCTCATTACACTACATTGTCCCCATTCATTCTGTTATTCCATCTCTGCAGTACAGAAGCTCTACCATCCAGTAATCCTGCCATGACTTTTCCCCTTTATTATACGGTACTGTTCTCCTTCCTTCCCTCACGTGGTGCATGTCGATCTTTCCGTACTGGAGCCACTGTGCAGTCAGCGGGTCCCACTGTGGCTGTGAGTAAGAGGGGCCATCAGACCTGAGTGCTGTAACAACAGGCTGTACAGAGTGACCTACAAAAGAAGGGATCAATTAGTATTCTTGCCAGCTAGTCGTTCGTCCCCCCCTTCGCACTGGGAAATCTAAATGTTATTACAAAATACTTTTATAATTGCATTTGTTACCAGCAACCTCACCACCCTGGAAAAATGGGGAGGGGGGATTAAATGCCTATTCTCTTTCTGGTCCAGAGCACCAAAACGTTTATTACAGCTCCGTAATGACCATACACAATGCATCCCACACAGTTTACAGCACACAATATACAGGTAACAAAAACACTTTCCTATAACAATACACAGGTCATTATACACATCAACATACCTTTAGCAATACACAATTCACAAAACACAGCACACATACACAAACATAACAAAGAAAGGTCACAGTACATAGCTTACAAAACACATACTCATAAACTATATTAACTGGTTGGACTAAATTAAATTCAGTTTAGCTATAAATGTATCTAAAGTACTGTAAAGACACATATTGAGTAGAATAAAGAGTCAGATTTATTTTTTCCTAAGGGAAAAGGCACTATAGTAGCAAAGGAAGAATGTCCCTACACACAGTGTACCATTTGTTCAAATACAATAGGATTAAATGGGGTTCCTTGAACAGCCTAGATGGGGGTCAACTAAGAGTCCATCACATAACTCAAATCCTAGCTGGGACCAACTGCCAGCCCATCACAAACTCAGATCCTAGATGGGGCCAACTGCCAGCCCATCACACAACTCAAATCCTAGATGGGGCCAACTGCCAGCCCATCACACAACTCAAATCCTAGATGGGGCCAACTGCCGCCCATCTCTCAACTCAAATCCTAGATGGGGCCAACTGCCAGCATATCACACAACTCGAATCCTAGATGGGGCTAACTGCCAGCCCATCACACAACTCAAATCCTAGATGGGGCCAACTGCCAGCAAATCACACAACTCGAATCCTAGATGGGGCTAACTGCCAGCCTCTCTCCCAACTCAAACTCTAGATGGGGCCAACTATCATACCTTCCTCCAACTTAAATCCTAGATGGGGCCAACTGCCAGCCCATCCCCAATCACTCAAGGTATCCAAACTCCCTTCCCAATAACATACAAGACACCCTCGTGGACCTGTGCTGCTGCTGACCTCAGTCGGTTAGAATCAGTCTAATCCATGTATTGGAGGGGAGAGCACCTTAAGACCAAAATCAACATGGCCACTGTAGACATTCTTTAATGCAAATAGAAAGCAACTAACTAAGCCTTAAAAAGATTGGCACTGTAAGTGTTAATGTTCTGAATAAGCAAGAGACAACATCACAAGTGCGTCCACATTCTCTGGTGCGCCAACCAACAGATACAGGCAATTATCTCTTTTCTGGTCTTACTGTAAATGGTCTTTCACCCCACAATTTATTTAAATACCATGGCTACACCTATATTTCTTGCACACACACACACACATATATATATATATATATATATATATATATGTGTGTCTGTGTGTATATATATATATATATATATATACAACATCTTGATGTTGTAATAACCCATTGTTACTATGCTGTAATACAACTTCAATACACGTATTTTTTTCACAACTTTACTGAGTGCTGGTCTGTCTCTTTTCCATCTGCAAGGTTGGGTAAGTGCTTTCTTTATATATATATATATATATATATATATATATATATATATATATATATATATATATATATATATATATATATATATATCTCCAAGAAAGCAGGCGTCACTCCGGGGCTTGGTGAATCAAATGGTGAAGTTTATTTTTCTTCTAAACGGTCTATGCCGTTTCGGGCAGTCGCCCTTCGTCAGGACCAGAAGAAATAACAAGTGCAACAACAAAGTGAAAAGTAAAAATGGAATTGCTCCAGGCTGGGATATACTACAGACATACATCTTCTTCTATATCTATATCTATATCTATATCTATATATATATATATATATATATATATATATAAAGCAGGGTCCTTCCAACAGAACTTGCACGTCACTGCAGCATAATGCATAAAGGTTTTATTGAAGCCTCGACGGGCCGTTTCGGGGGACAACCCCTTTATCAAGATATATATATATATATATATATATATATATATATATATATATATATATATATATATATATAGAAGAAGATGTATGTGTGTAGTATATCCCAGCCTGGAGCAATTTACACCAAACGTGGTACACATATGACTTACAATCTGGAAAAAAGGGGTAAGACACCTCTATCATCCCTGAGGGGGACCCGGGTGGCCAAAAAGGGGTCCAGCCACTACACAAAGTGGGTCAGGGAAGCAATATATGGAAAAGTTGCATAACATAGGGGGTTATTCTAGTTCATTCTTTCTGACAAAATCCTTCTTAGATGGACAAAACCATGTGCACTGCAGGTGGGGCAGATGTTACTTGTGCAGAGAGAATTACATTTGGGTGGGGTTTTACTTCAAAGTGAGATCTATATTGCAGTGTAAAATAAAGCAGTCAGTATTTACCCTGCACAGAAACAAAATAACTCACCCAAATCTAATTCTATCTGCACATGTTACATCTGCCCCCATGCAGTGCACATGGTTTTGTCCATCTAAGAAGAATTTTTTCAGAAAGAATGAACTAGAATAAACCCCATAGAGAGGTTCAGATTACGTTCATGGTCCTGTCAACACATTATTATTGTACACTGAGTAAATGTAGACCTGTCATAGAGTACCTCACCAGAACAATCTTATTTCTCTGTCTGCCATTAACACATAGGCCAGTATTCAATGCTCCCAATTCACCGAATCGGGCTGTTTTCACTCCTTGCGGTGAATTTTCTTTTACTGAAAATATGATTCACCCTATTCAATGTTCACTGTTCGCTTTCGGCGAACAGTAAACATTGAATAGGGTGAATCAGTGAACGCCGACCAGTTCTCCGTTTAATGCTCGCTGCAATTCGCTGGTGTATTTCAATGGAGTTTTCACTGGGATTCGCCGAGAGTGTATTCAATGCTAGGATGGCGAATTGCTTTCTCTCTGATTTTTGCCATGATTCACCATTTTGCATTCGACATCTTTTTAAGGGGAACTGGAAAGTGATTTTTTAAAATAAAGGGTTTTGGGGTTTTTTTGTGTCAAAAAATAAGATTTTTTTTCTGTGAAAGGGCATGCTATTTTTATTCATGTGCTTGAAGCACATTAATATATACCGTATATACTCGAGTATAAGTCGACCTGAATATAAGCCGAGGCACCTAATTTTACAACAAAAAAACTGGGAAAACGTATTGACTCAAGTGGGACCCTCACTCGAGTATAAGCCGAGGGGGGCTTTTTCAGCATAAAAAATGTTCTGAAAAAGTAGGCTTATACTGGTATTTAATTTTAATTTTATATTTTTTAACATATTTCACCAGCAGGGTCCGGGAGCCGCTCATTAGATATTCATATATTCACTTCACTCTGGTCCCAGCTTGTTAAGTGCAGGACCAGAGGAGCGGCTCCCTAACCCAGCCCCAGCTCCCTACCACTGCCCCTCCGGGGGTGGGGGGGCAGCCTCTGCTTCCTGTGATCTGGGAGTCTTCCCACACAAATTCTGGGGCAGACAGGTTGGCTTACATCTCCCTGCCTGCCTCCGTCCCATGCCGCAGGGGTTAAAATTCGCCTGAACCCTGAAATGTGCAGTGAATCCTAAACAGGATTCGCTGCACATGGAGAAAAAAATCATTGAATACTCCCCATCGGGTGAAGTTTAATAGGATGAGAGATTCGTAAAGTGAGAGATTTGGTAAGAAATCTCTAGTATTTTTAAAGCCGCAATCATTTACACTGCAAAACCAGTTGGATTTTGCAGTGTAAATGATTGGCGCTTTAAAAAAACTGGAGATTTCTTACCAAATCTCTCACTTTCCGAATCTCTCATCCTATTAAATTTGATCCTTATTGTTGTTCATTCCCAGTTGCAAAGCAACACAGAATGCACTGTCGCTTATTCAATAAATGTTTATAAATCAGTATATATAGATGCAAACGTTTGGGGAGTGGTGGACAAATGGTATGTTTCTGCAAGACTTGATTTTATAAATGTAAGCACAATTTCTGCAGGTAATATGCCCCCCCCCCCCCATACATTATAATGCATCACTTCCATTTATTTCCTAAATTAAATGTACTGAAAATACAAATTGATGAATGTGGCGTGTTCAAAAGTTTGGGTACTCATCCAGATGATTTATTAATACCTCTTTTGTTTTTTAGGCTTCAAGCTATAATTGACTTGTTAGGACTTTAATTAAGCCATGTGACGATAATTCTGGTTGAATTAATATTCCGACCTTTCTGACCTCTTAAAATGTTCCACCTATTCTCAACAACCAAGAAGCTATCTGGGGAATTGAAATTAAAAAGATAATTAACTGTAACAAAGCAATTCAAGGCTATAAAGAGATACCTATGCGCTTATAGATTGGAATCTTTGCCATCAGAAATCTCATTAAGAGCTGGAAGTTAAAGGGAACTGTCAAAGTCAAGGCAAGATCTTAAAGGCCGAGCAAACATTTCCGATAATACTGCTAGCAGCACAATGGCTGGATGGCAATCAGAACTCAAATCTCCTTAAAAATTAGATGCATTCAAGAGTAATAAGAAGGAACATTTTACACAACTTACTCAAAAAGGTAAATTCCTGTGGTTGCAAACATATGGCTCAGATCTAGAACACTGCTTATATTTGTTAAGTTCCACAAATACAAATTAATTGCACATAACAGGTCATGTTTTATTTTGTATCATAGCAGATTAAGTTAACCTCTTTTGAGATTTTGTGGTAAATATATTTAACCCTCAAAAAAGGACAGGTGTAGACATCCATAGCGACCAATCAGCGACCAATCAGCTTCCAGGTTTCATTTTATGCAATATACCTAGCTAGAATTTAAATGATTGCTATGGGCAGCTATTTCTCCATGTGCTCCCTTCAAATAGGTTTACACCCCCACCCCCCACCCCCTCAGGGTCCAGCAATTTTTCCAGTGGTACCCAAAAATTTGCATAAAACTTTATATATAGATATATATACATGGATTCCTTAGACTTTTTATATACACCACAAAACGGCATATTCATACAAAAATATTTGTGCCTACAGTTAGTCTGGCACACTGAGAATTCACGGATATTTGGTGCAATGCCGACTGTACAGTCCGCATTGCTGACATCACAATAAGTCAGCACTGATGATTACAGTTGCAAATGTAAAGAACCTGATGCCTCTAAACATTGGTTCCGGATTAAAGGGTTGATAGTGTCTACATAGTTCAACACCAATGACATTTAAAAGGTCAACATGAGTTTGAAAAAAATGTTTATGCCAATATCGACACCCGAGCACATGGACCTACAACTAGTGTTATGAGTATCCCTGGCATGGCTCACTTTGCTCGTTGTGCTTCAGGTCAGTTGCCACACTCCACTACCACTGTGCTTGGCACACTATACTGTTCCTAATTGGAGTCCACATAGATGCAAAAGTATAAAACTCCCAAAAAATGGGG
Source organism: Crinia signifera (assembly GCF_055691185.1). Classification (NCBI taxonomy): domain Eukaryota; kingdom Metazoa; phylum Chordata; class Amphibia; order Anura; family Myobatrachidae; genus Crinia; species Crinia signifera. Next base: position 40,659,075 of record NC_139221.1, on the reverse strand, counting down.
AAAATAATGCAAAACACATGTTGACATATCATGTGGATACTGTACCCTAAACATGTCCCAGCCTGCGCACACTGGTAGCAGATCCCTGGTAAGCCAAGCCAAATTTGCTTGTGACATGACTCCCAATATGCCCACTTTTTGGTGGGTGTTCCAGAATGTTACTGCTCTAATGGTGAAGAATCCTCTTCTTAATTCAGTACAGAATTTATTTCAGTACATGCCCACGTGTCCTAAGTATAGACCTGTTAGTGAACAAATCATCTCTTAGTTCCTTATAATTCCCAATCCTGTATTTAAACATACTAATCATATCACCTCTCAGCCTCCGTTTCTCCAGTGAAAACATATTCAGCCTGGTTACCCTATCTTTGTATTCTAGTGATTCAAGACCTTTTACTAGCTTAGTCGCCCTTCTCTGTACCTGTTCCAATTAATTGATGTCCTTTTTAACTGAACATAGTATTCCAAGAGTGGTCTCACCAATGCCTTGTAAAGAGGCACTATCACATTGGCATCCTTTGAATCCATTCCCCTTTTAATGTATGCCAATGGCCGTTTGGTTTTGCTGCTGCATTTGAGCAGTGTGCACTATTATCCAATTTTCCTTTTCCTATTCCTCTATGATGACCCCCAAGTTCTTCTCTACAGCAGAATTCCCTATAATAACTCCATTTAGCCTATAAGTAGCTTGTTCATTTTTGTTCCCATACTGAATTACTTTACATTTATCAACGTTAAACTGCATTTTCCACCTTTCTAGCCAACTTTCCAGTATAATTATCACTCTGTAGTGTATCCACATCCTCTCTTGAGTTAAATTCCTTACTCAATTTTGTGTCCACAAATATTGCAATTTTACTCACTATGTCACTTCCTATATCATTAATGAATATATTAAACAAGGTGGTTCCCAATATTGAACCCTGTGGGACTCCACTTTGGACCTTATCCCAGCTGGAATGTATGCCATTTACCACCACTTGTTGTCCCCGATTGTGCAAACACTTTTTAATCCAATTAAAAATTTTAACTCCTAAACCTAAATTACCTAGTTTTATTTATAACCTTTTATGAGGCACCGTGTCATAGCTTTAGCGAAATCAAGAAGTACTACATCAACAGATTTCCTTAAGTCTAGCCCCCTACTGACTTCCATAGAAGCTAATTAAATTAGTCTGACTTGATTTTGACGAAGCCTTACTTATCACCTTCTCCTGTTCTAATAATTTTGTATACTATATTTTATTATTCCTTCCAGTGGCGGAACTCCCGGAGGCAATGGAGTCATCTGCCGCCGGGCGCCAGCCTTAAAGGGGGCACTGGCTCCATTGCCCCCGATGTTCCGATTTTAGTGTTGCCCGACAGTACCCCTTTGTATGCAGCGGCGTCCACCGTCACTCCCCGCTCCTCAAAGAAATATACATCCGTCCCTAAGCGCAGCATACTTGAAGCTTCTGGCAGCACTGAGCAGCACAGGTCCGTGCGGCGTGTGCTCATCGGCCGGGTGTCAGCCACGCCTTCTGTCACCAGCAGCGAATGAGGGCCCCGGGGAGAAGCATCCCCACAGCACCTTACCCCGACACTGCCATCCATATCCGTGACGCCGGACCCCCTCCGCTCTCTCCCCTGCAGCTCACCGGCGGAAAAGCGCCACGCTGCAGCACAACAGATCTGAGCACGGCTGAGTGAGGCTCTGGGGCCGAACCCAGAAACATTCACCACCGTCAGCAGAATCTTGGGGGCAGCAGCACAGTGGGCCCAAGGACATGGAAGGTACCTTTACCTGCCCCCCCCGTGTCTGTCTCTCTCTCTCTCTCTCCCCTCCCACCCAGTCCCTCTCTACCAGACCTCACTGTTACCAATCTGTCTTTGCCTGACCCCCTCTCTCTCTCTCTCTCTCTCTCTGCCTGACCCCACTGTCACCCATCTCTTTGCTTGATCCCCCCCTCTGTCTCTCTGCCTGACCCCCCTCCCACCCATCTCTCTTTGCATGAACCCCTCTCTCTCTGCCTGACCCCCTCTCTCTCTGCCTGAGCCCAATGTCACCCAATCCCTCTCTGCCTGTCCCCTCTGTCACCCATCTCTCTTTGCCTGACCCCCCCTCACTCTCTGTGTAACCCCCCGTCTCTCTCTTTGACCCCACTCTCACTCTCTCTCTTGCACATGTAACCCCCCTCTCTCTTTGTACCTGACCCCTCTCTCACCCTTAAATCCTCTCACCCCCTTCTCTCTATCCCTGACACTCTTTCGCTCTCCCCACTAATTTCCTCACTTTCACTGATACACCCCTCTGTCTCTTTCTCTCAACCCCCCCCCCCCCCATATTTATCATTCTTCCTCTCTTTAGCTATCTATCTATGGGGGGCACCAACTTTTATCTTGCCTCCGGGCAACATGGACAAACTTACGCCACTGATTCCTTCTTATATTTTCCCCACAATGGATGTAAGGCTGACCGGTCTATAATTCTCAGGGTTAGTTTTGCTACCTTTCTTCCATATTGGTACTACGTTAGCTATAAGCTCGTCCCTTGGTACCATCCCCGAGTTTATTGATTCCTCGAATATCAGATATAATGGTAGTGCTATGACAGAACTCCATTCTTTTAGTATCCTAGGGGAGATTTGTTACTATTTAGGTTGTAATCTAATTTTGACTATTTCAACATACAGTTTGGGAGCAATCAAGAGCCAAGCATTTAATCTGTGGGAGATCTTCTGAAGAAGCTTCCCTTGTAAATACCGAAGCAAAAAATTAATTGAATAATTCCGCTTTTGCTTTTCCTTCTATTACCAGGGTACCCTGCTTATTCTTTAGTGGGCCTTCTTTATTGTCTCCTTCCTTCTAATATCGTATCATCACTTTATAATATAACCAAATAGCTAATCCCACGGACAGAGGTAGCTCTCATAACGGTACATACAAAAAGCCCAATTCAGACCTGTTCGCTAGGCTGCGTACACTCACAGCCGAGCGAACAAGTAAGTGCCGCCCACCGCCCTGCCAAACACCAGTCCCCTCCCCCCTCCCCGCCATCTGCATCCCCTGGCTACCATGCAAGGGGATGTGAACAAGAACACATCCCCTCGCATGCAGCCGCCCCGGACAAAAAAATGATTTTTTCTTTGTTCATGGATAAAAATAATTCTATGCTTACTTTTATCGTAGACAGAGATGGCTGAAAAGAGGGCCCCATGCCGGCATCGATCCACCTGTGTTCCCAGGGGAACACCCATTATTATCATGGGGATGCCCATAAAATGCTGGGCGTTCCCCTGGTATCGCCTCCTGCCCGCCCCATGACCTCCTTGTCCAGAGTGAACAGTTCGGTGAGTGTGAAACTCGTTGCAGCCATTCGCTCTTGGGGTCATTCATGCATGCACATGCACAAGGCCGAATCCAGACCTACATGGATGAGCTTGAATCGGCACCAAAGAGAGAGCGCTAACTGGTGAAAGTATTTTTACCTAAAATACAAACATACAGCAAAGTAATATAACATAAATAAATCCCCAAAATATTATTATTATAATTTTATTTATAAGGCGCCAAAAGTGTTCTGCAGCGCCGTACAAAGGAATAGTACAGTGAGACAAAACAGTATTACATTGAATACATAACAAATAAAGAGCGCCACAGTTCAATACACATTACAGCTTAAATATAAGTAGTGAGGACTCAATCAACATACTACTGTATAAGAGGCTTGAGGCCAATGATGGAGATGAGTATGCAGACGAAGATGGTCACAGAGTGTTTGAGTATAGGAGAGCTGTGAGTGAAATGTGAAGAGAAGTGGGATTTGACAACAGTAGGGAAGAGGGCCCTGCTCGAAGGAGCTTACAATCTAGTAGGAAGGGGAGACAGACAGTTTACAAGAGGTGCAAGCAAGTGGGTGGTGGCTAGATAGCAGGATGTAAACAGGCAAGGGGTCGGAGAACCAGCTGGTTTATGCAGTGGAAGGGTATGCTTTGATGACTAGGTGAGTTTTCAGTGAGGGAGTGCGTTCCACTGAAGGGGTGCAGCACGGGCTAAGTCCTGTACATACTGTTTGTTAATTAACCAATATTTTAAAATGTTACCTCATAATCTCCAAGCATACAGTAGCAGCCTATTAGGATGGATTACAGAATTATATCCCAACTCATTGTGTTGCGTTACTATGCCAGACACCTGCTACCACTTGTTGATGTAATAATAAGCACCCCAACAAACCATTAAGCCCGTTAAACCCCATTAAATAAACCATTGAAAGGAATAAAGCTAACTAGGAAGTAATCAATACCCCTTAGTACAGCTAACTTGCTAGTTACTTAGTTCTTTTCATAGATCAGGGTCACTGATGAAAGCAGAATATTACAATGAAATGCAGACATTCATTAAATCTGATTATAATCACTTTGATTTTTATGACACTTTTTAAAATACAAAAAAAAACTAAATCTAATTAATCTTGTTGGAAGATAAAGGAAATATTTCATTCTTTACATTAATTGCATTTTCTTTACAAGGGGCATTTTTTTGTGACTGATATTTCTTTTAATTTCTAGTCTGTGAGACATATGGAGGTCACCTATATCGCCTCCAGCAGAGATCCAGGGACAAGCTAGAATGGCAAATAGCCAAGTCTTATTCTGCCACATGAAACTTTGAGTTTGTGAGCTGGTGGCAAAGCTTCCCCCCCCCCCCCCACCCTCCCTCTTATACGCCTCAGGCTGAAAAGCAACATACGGCTTAGAGGAAAAACTTCTCTGCAGCTTAACTCCAGCTAAAAAAAATAGAAGAGAAAAAAGAAGAAGCATTGACAGAAGGTTACTGGTGTATGTTTATCTTTTCGTCTGGAACTTAATGGAAGCAACGAATGGGACCAGTGATCAGAGGATATCAAAATAAATAAATGTATTTAAAAAAAAATTAGAATTGCCATTATTGATAGATATCCAAGCAATAGAATTCCCACCAGTGGCATTTTCTATCTTTTGAAGAGGTCAATTTTAGTTTACCTAATAAATACAATTGTGATAGATTAACCAGTCTTTAATTATTTTAGCACTGCTTATTTTTGTGTTTTCTAAACATCATTCATCGTTCATACCCGCCACCTCCATCCTTTCCCAATGCAAACAGCAGGACAACATTGTAAATCGCCTAGGCCAATCGGAGTCAGGGTTTGCACATGTGCAGAAATATGCATGTGCAAACCCCGACCGTCGGGGCAGGGGGCAAATTCAGTTCACGGCCCCAATGTTTTGAGAGGGACATTTATCAAGAGAATGATGGGAGGAATTGGGAATAGCAACCAATCAGATTATATCTAACATTTATCTAGTACTTTCCATAAAATGGTAGCTACTGTATAACATACCCCCCAAGTTGAGCCATCGGGACTTGCTATACTGGAAACATGCACCTGAAAAAGCCTTGAGGTCTCTCTAGGGGTGGCCATGGCCTTGGGTGGAGGGGCATGGCCTAGCACTGCGACCCCTGTTGTCATCATTTTGGGGGCATGCCCAGTACTCCCTAAACAGCTCGAAGGCCCCAGGCTCCTCCCCCTGCATTGACAGATGCGGAGCAGCACAACTGCCACTTCGCCACCACCTGCAGGACTCAGATGGGTGGTACAGCGGGACAGGGTACCATTAGCCGCACTGTACCACTGTAACAGTTCTGGCTAAAATCTGATTGATTGTAATGACAACATCTTAATTGTCCTTTTTAGAAGGTATCTCCCCCTAGGTCCTGGAGAATCATGGGAAGCAGGAGTTGAACAAGGGCGGTTTATGAGTATTTGCTCTTGGTAAAGGTGCTTGTCTCTGTATACAATAATAATTTTTATGATATTTTTTCTTAATTGAATTAACATACTTGACACACATTTTGGGGCCTAGCCGTGCATGACATTTCATGAGCAATTATTGTTTTTATTAACGTGACTCCGGAAACTTTTACGGCTGGAGATAACTAATAAAAACCTTACTTTCTGTCTGGAAATGGAGCGCCAGGATTCCTGCAGTGTAGAGCTAGCTCACGATAACATACCTAAACAATTACGCCACCATTACAAAATAAATGAATCCTTTTCCGTGCAAAAAAATAAAAATGATATAAAATGATATAATCCAAAAATAATTCTTCCACATGTAAGTGTTTGAATCTCCCGCAGAGATTGATCATTGAGAACTGTGATGTTGGCTGCCTCTGAATGAGGATCCTAGAGGGAGACTGGATATAAAGTTCTTAAATATAATTTTCCAGCTCAGATGAAAAGTATTTAGAAATTGTTTATTTAGGCAATGTTAATAGACGATAAAATACATTTAAGGAGGTTTGCTAATGGCAGATAGAGATTTTGAGAATGTATTTTGTACATGTATTGGAATTTATATTTATATTTTACAGTATATCTAAAGGGAACTTCCACTATAATTCATTGTTTTTCTCTTAAGCTGCCTGTCTGGTTTGGTTATATACCATTGAGTAATCCCGATTTCTACAGGATATTTATTATTATTAAATATTATTATTATTATTATTATTATTATTATTATTATTATATTATGTATTTGGAGCTAAAAATGTTCTGTAGCACCAAAAATAAGGACAAGAACATATAGAAATTACAACTTACATAATTGTTACAAATTCACATCTTTCATCATTCTAAATTAGAATTTACACAACTAGGTGCAGTAAATTCATGAAACTGGACAAAGCTTCGATATTTGACCGAAATGAATAGACACAAAGGGGTTTATTTACCCATAGTAACCCATCAGAATCTACTTATTTAGCAGCTTCTGGAAGATAATAGATATAATCGGATTTGGCATATCAACATCCCATCTTCATTAGAACTCCCATCTTAGTAATTAAACCCCAAAGAGTGAGATGGGAAAGAGCTGAGGGATGCTGAGGCAAGAGGGTTATGGGTGGCAGATTTGAAGGAAGTGGTTAGTTTTATTGACCCGTTTATATGCCGGTAGGCTGGTTGCCTATCTACAGAAGATAGATTAACACAACTGCGCTCAGCTTGTGTGTGCTCTAAGCTAGGTCCAGGTGCTGCTAGTCTCATGAAGGGTATCCCAGTCCCTTTTAATTGGATTCAAAGATAGTTTGGGGTGAGACAGCGCTATCCTGTTTGTAATGTCACTATGCAAGTATGTATCTGGACAAAGAATAAAGGTAGAAGAGATAGATGTATAAAATAATGTAAGGTTTATTGAAAGGTCAATAATAAAGGATATATTCCTAAGCAAGCAGCTAAAAGTGTGGTATTCTTGTCATGTGCTTATACCAGACTCTGATATGGGGATAATGGGGTGGTGTTTACCCTAAGGGTAAAAAAGGGGGGGTTTATACCTCTGTGGGTATTTAATTGGTGTTTTAATTACACCTATGAGGGGTCCCCCAAATGGGGTTTCCTGTGGCAAGTGTCACCAGAAGAGTGTTCCCAAACGGGTGTTCCAGATAGTCTATACTAGACTTCTTTAGCTACCGTAGGCCCTGCACCAGAGCCTATGGTCTCTCCTGGTGATTTGTTCCAGGAATGGAGTCTGGGTGATATGGTGGGGATGTCTGTGTTTCCAGCAGGGAGGTGCCTTATGGGCTTCAGGCGATTCCAAAAGAACCCCCTTACAATCTCATAGGTTGGTGACCTATGCCCTCTCTGCTAAAACACTGTCCAGAACTTGTCAATGTCTCAGTTACAAATGCTGCTAGCGGCGTCCCGCATCGCAGCCTGTTTCAAAGTGTGACTCACGGTTCCTTGGTAGAAGTTCTCAGCGGGGATGCAGCAGTATCTGGCAGCGTGTAGCTTGTTCACTGGGGCTCCCCTTCCTTCTCCGTGTGGATGCGTGTCACTGTGTTTCTCCGGCCACTTCCTGGTCTCCAGTCTCGCGAGACTTCGGGCGCCGGGTGTACAGCGCTATTTAGCTGCGCTGGTCTGGTTCTGGGTCTCTGTAGGTGAAGAAATCACTTGGTAGGATGTTGTAGGGTGCGAAATTAATGTCTCAGCAACGCGTTTCGGCTCCAATAGCCTTCCTCAAGCTTAGTGTCAGTTTGTAAAGGTGCTCATTAAATATGCTTGCACCTTCTCATTGGCTGGTGCTCCCGTACTGTGATTGGTCTGACTCATTGAGTGGGAGTTGCTTGTGTGATGCGGTGGATGGGGATTCGCCTCCCTAGGATATGGGAGTTGCTTGTATTCGCCTCCCTAGGATATGCGTGTGTTTAAACGGAAAAACTGGATGTCAGCCTATGTCTTACTGTAAAGCGCAGTATAAATTCCTTACAGATATAGTTTAAATGTAATAAACTCTAGGTGGTCTGGAAGATAACTTGTATTGTGGCTACTACTATAGGTTTGACAATCATATATTTTGGAATATGCGCAATGGAGAGAGATAAGGTTCAAGGGAGAGATGGAAGCAGGATGGGGAGGGAGGGGAAGATGAGAGAAACAGAGGAGATATTTGTGTGATGTAGGACTGAAGAGAGGTGGAAGGGAAATGTAGCAGTTGTGAGGTCGGTGTATAGTTATTAGGGTTTGAGAGAGTTAGGGTAAGAGAGATACTGTATTGCTTCTGTGTTAAATGGTACTTCTGATATGTTCCTAAACCTTGTAGTTAATGTGTGTTTCTTTAGGTGAATTAGTTCAAATATCATTAGGTAATTCTTATTGATATAGGGTTTGGAGAGAGATAATGTATATGGTACATTGGTAATTTTCCTACGTGACCTTTTGTATTAGGTCCTTATAATTTTATATATCTGCCTCCAGAGATTCGGTGACGACGTGGTTCGTAAATGATTAAGGAATTGTTGGTAGAGAAATCATGTGCTCGTCAGGCTATGTGTGGTCTCATAGCACAGTTGCTATGTTGAAGTCTATATTCAGTCCTGTTGGTTCTAGGGTTTTTAGTGTATAGATCCACTTTAATTCTTCCCTATCTAGTTTCTTTTCAAAATTCCCTCCCCTCCAGTTCCTGGGTACACTTGTGATGATTGTGAACTGTAGGCTTGTGGGGTCTTGGTTATGTGCGTTCTTGTAGTGCGCTGATAGGCTGTGCTGTTCATTTCCTTTGCGGATGTTTCGTACATGTTCTGCCAGCCGCACCTTAAACTGTCTTATAGTGCGGCCTACATACTGTGTACCACACGGGCACCATAGGAGGTATATGACCCCCTTCGTGTGGCATGTCAGCTCTTGTTTAATTTTAAATGTTTGTTTACTTACTTCTGATGTAAATGTTTTTATTTTTTTACCTGTGGTTGTCTTACATGTCTGGCAGCCTATGCATGTACCGCAACGGTGAAAACCTTTTGTGTCAGAGTTTTTGTCGAGTTTGGTTTGTGTATAGTTGGTTGGCGGAATGTGATTTTTTACTAGTTGTTTCTTGATGTCAGGGGCTTTTCTATAAACTACTTTTGGATGTTTTGGTAGTAGGCTTGAAAGTGTGTCATCTTTTAGAAGTGTTCTCCAGTGTTTGCTTATGAGGTTTTTTACTTCACCAGCCGAGCTGCTATACTCGGTGATGAAGTAAACATTCGTGTCTGGTGCTTTTATTTCCATTGGCGTTTTTGTTGTGAGTAAATCTTCTCTGTTTTTTTGTTCTGCTTTTTGGAATGCCTCATCTACCAGTTCTGTATTGTATTTCTTTTGTTTGAATTGTGTTTTTAAATGATTGCTTTGTGTTTTGAAATCTTCTATGTGCGTGCAATTTCTGCGTAATCTGGTAAACTGACCCAGGGGTATGCTCCTGAGCCAGTTGGGATGATGTCCGCTGTCTGCCAGGATGTAACTATTGACATCGACAGTTTTGTGGAATGTTTTGGTGGATATTGTATTGTTTTTGATGTGTATGTCCAAATCTAAAAATTCAACTTTTTCTTTGCTGTATGTGGTGGTGAAGACTAGGTTTCTATCGTTATTATTCAGTTTCAGTATGAAGTTGGTGAGTGATTGTTCGGATCCTTGCCAAATAAACAGTATGTCGTCTATGTAACGTCGCCAGAGGACCAAATTCGCACCCAGCTCGCTTCCCCCCATATGGCTTCCTCCTCCCACTTACTCATAAAGAGGTTGGCGTAGCTGGGGGCGAATTTGGTCCCCATGGCGGTCCCTGTGCGCTGTAAATAAAAACTGTTGTGAAACCATGTGTAGTTGTCTGTCAAAATGAATTCAATGGCTTTTGTGATAAAGTCAGTCTGTGTTGGGTTTGTTGAATTGTCCTGATTGAGATAATGTGATGCGCTCTGGAGTCCTTGGTGGTGTTGTATGACAGTGTAGAGTGACGTCACGTCGCTGGTAACCAGCCACATGTCGTCACTCCACGTGATGTTTTGTAGTGTCTGTAGGGTGTGTGTGGTGTCTTTTAGATGTGAGGGTTGTTTGCTGACCAGGGGTTGAAGGAAATGATCTATGTATTGTGACAGATTAGTGGTGATGGAGCTGATGCCTGAAATTATAGGTCTTCCTGGGGGGTTTGTGGGGTGTTTATGGATTTTTGGCAGATAGTAAAAGACGGGTACCACTGGGTGTTTGGGTAATAAGAAATCATATTCTTGTTTGTTCAAAACACCCAGGGATAAACCGTCGCTAAGGAGTTTCTTCAGTTCTTTCATGTATTGTTGTGTTGGGTCTGTTTTAAGTGGAAGGTATGTGTCATGATCTCCCAGGATCCTATTCGATTCGTCAATGTATGTTTGTTTGTCCAAGATTACTATACCCCGACCCTTATCTGCTGGTTTTATGATTATGTCTGGATTGTCCTTGAGTTCCTTTAGAGCCTCGTGTTCCTGTCTGTTGAGGTTGTCCCTTTTATGTGTTTTGGTTTCAAGATCTTCAAGATCCTGTAATACCAATTGCTCAAAAGTTTTGATGATGTGTCCCTTTGTGTGCTGGGGGTTAAAAGTTGACTTGGGTTTGAGATTTGTGTGTTTGTATGTCTCGTCAATCTGCGGTGTTCTGTCTGTGGTTATTGGATTTTGTGCGAAGAATTTTTTGAGAGTCAATTTTCTTGTGAATGCTTTGATGTCTAAATAGTTTTTTTGTGGGGGCGAATTTCAAACCTTTTTGTAAGACTGATTTGTGTTCATTAGTTAAGGTCAGTGAGCTAAGGTTGAAGATCCCTTGTTCTATTGTCTGTCTTCCTGCTTTGTCTTTTTTGCCTCCCCTGCACCCTCTGAACCGCTTCTTGTTTTTCTTTTCTGTGGGATAGGTGTGCTTGGTTGTGCCTGGCAGGCTCGTATGCCTGCCTCCAGATCTAAAAAATCTGTCCCCCATTGTTCTGTCTGTTGTGTGGGTTCTTTCTGTGATGTGGTTTCTGGCTGTGGTATGTCGTTCTTTCGGAAAGTGATGTGTCCTGCTTCCAGGGATTGCCTCGCAATGTCTGTGTACACATTGTCCTCTATTTCGTATATAGAAAATGTTGATAGGTCTGTTTCTGAGCATGTTGAGTCTGGGTCTTCGTCGCTTTGGAGTTGGTCTAGTGATTGTTTATTTACATTAATGTTATGTGTATATGTCATAAATTGCTGATATGTGAGTATTCTATTGGTTTCGGGGTGTCTGTATTCTGTTTTTGGTCTGGAGATTGTCAGTCTGCTGTTTTTTTGGTGAGTGGTTTCTGTCTCTCTTTTTCTTTTTAGTGTTTTTATAGAATGTTTAGGTTTGGTGGTTTGGGGTGCCTTTTTGTCTTTTTTTGATGTGGTGCCTACCCCCCACTTGTCCCTTAGGAATTTTCGTTTCTTTGTCTCTATTATCAGTTCTTCCCCTTTCTGGAGTCTTTGATTAGTAAGTGTCTCTATTTGTTTATATCCTTCTTCCCCCCTGAATGGTTCTAGGTCTTTATAGAGATCTGTGATTTCTTTGTCGAATGTTTTGAGGTCTTGTTCATGCTGGTCAATAATGATATGTATCAGTTTTGTTGAACACTCCTTAAGGGTATTGTTCCATCTGTCCATAAATACAGGGTTGTCTTTATTATGTGTGGGGATTTTTTTAATAGTCAGTCCCTTTGGTGTGGTTCCTTGATCTAAATACCACTGTAAGGCAAACGTGTCCCACCATAATTTGGTTTCTTTCTTGAGTACTTTCTCTAGTTTGTTTAGTTGTGAGAGAAAATCCTGTCCCTTTCCTAGGGCTGCTGATGTTCTTTCGAATGTGGTAAAGGTGTCTTTGGCCCTATCTATACGACTTTCTCTTAGTGTTAGTAGGCCCATGTGTGATTGCTTTTTTGTTTCTGCCGTGCTGCAGTGTGATTTTGGGAAAACGGCAATATACAGAAGATAGATTAACACAACTGCGCTCAGCTTGTGTGTGCTCTAAGCTAGGTCCAGGTGCTGCTAGTCTCATGAAGGGTATCCCAGTCCCTTTTAATTGGATTCAAAGATAGTTTGGGGTGAGACAGCGCTATCCTGTTTGTAATGTCACTATGCAAGTATGTATCTGGACAAAGAATAAAGGTAGAAGAGATAGATGTATAAAATAATGTAAGGTTTATTGAAAGGTCAATAATAAAGGATATATTCCTAAGCAAGCAGCTAAAAGTGTGGTATTCTTGTCATGTGCTTATACCAGACTCTGATATGGGGATAATGGGGTGGTGTTTACCCTAAGGGTAAAAAAGGGGGGGTTTATACCTCTGTGGGTATTTAATTGGTGTTTTAATTACACCTATGAGGGGTCCCCCAAATGGGGTTTCCTGTGGCAAGTGTCACCAGAAGAGTGTTCCCAAACGGGTGTTCCAGATAGTCTATACTAGACTTCTTTAGCTACCGTAGGCCCTGCACCAGAGCCTATGGTCTCTCCTGGTGATTTGTCCCAGGAATGGAGTCTGGGTGATATGGTGGGGATGTCTGTGTTTCCAGCAGGGAGGTGCCTTATGGGCTTCAGGCGATTCCAAAAGAACCCCCTTACAATCTCATAGGTTGGTGACCTATGCCCTCTCTGCTAAAACACTGTCCAGAACTTGTCAATGTCTCAGTTACAAATGCTGCTAGCGGCGTCCCGCATCGCAGCCTGTTTCAAAGTGTGACTCACGGTTCCTTGGTAGAAGTTCTCAGCGGGGATGCAGCAGTATCTGGCAGCGTGTAGCTTGTTCACTGGGGCTCCCCTTCCTTCTCCGTGTGGATGCGTGTCACTGTGTTTCTCCGGCCACTTCCTGGTCTCCATTTAACACAGAAGCAATACAGTATCTCTCTTACCCTAACTCTCTCAAACCCTAATAACTATACACCGACCTCACAACTGCTACATTTCCCTTCCACCTCTCTTCAGTCCTACATCACACAAATATCTCCTCTGTTTCTCTCATCTTCCCCTCCCTCCCCATCCTGCTTCCATCTCTCCCTTGAACCTTATCTCTCTCCATTGCGCATATTCCAAAATATATGATTGTCAAACCTATAGTAGTAGCCACAATACAAGTTATCTTCCAGACCACCTAGAGTTTATTACATTTAAACTATATCTGTAAGGAATTTATACTGCGCTTTACAGTAAGACATAGGCTGACATCCAGTTTTTCCGTTTAAACACACGCATATCCTAGGGAGGCGAATACAAGCAACTCCCATATCCTAGGGAGGCGAATCCCCATCCACCGCATCACACAAGCAACTCCCACTCAATGAGTCAGACCAATCACAGTACGGGAGCACCAGCCAATGAGAAGGTGCAAGCATATTTAATGAGCACCTTTACAAACTGACACTAAGCTTGAGGAAGGCTATTGGAGCCGAAACGCGTTGCTGAGACATTAATTTCGCACCCCACAACATCCTACCAAGTGATTTCTTCACCTACAGAGACCCAGAACCAGACCAGCGCAGCTAAATAGCGCTGTACACCCGGCGCCCGAAGTCTCGCGAGACTGGAGACCAGGAAGTGGCCGGAGAAAAACAGTGACACGCATCCACACGGAGAAGGAAGGGGAGCCCCAGTGAACAAGCTACACGCTGCCAGATACTGCTGCATCCCCGCTGAGAACTTCTACCAAGGAACCGTGAGTCACACTTTGAAACAGGCTGCGATGCGGGACGCCGCTAGCAGCATTTGTAACTGAGACATTGACAAGTTCTGGACAGTGTTTTAGCAGAGAGGGCATAGGTCACCAACCTATGAGATTGTAAGGGGGTTCTTTTGGAATCGCCTGAAGCCCATAAGGCACCTCCCTGCTGGAAACACAGACATCCCCACCATATCACCCAGACTCCATTCCTGGAACAAATCACCAGGAGAGACCATAGGCTCTGGTGCAGGGCCTACAGTAGCTAAAGAAGTCTAGTATAGACTATCTGGAACACCCGTTTGGGAACACTCTTCTGGTGACACTTGCCACAGGAAACCCCATTTGGGGGACCCCTCATAGGTGTAATTAAAACACCAATTAAATACCCACAGAGGTATAAACCCCCCCTTTTTTACCCTTAGGGTAAACACCACCCCATTATCCCCATATCAGAGTCTGGTATAAGCACATGACAAGAATACCACACTTTTAGCTGCTTGCTTAGGAATATATCCTTTATTATTGACCTTTCAATAAACCTTACATTATTTTATACATCTATCTCTTCTACCTTTATTCTTTGTCCAGATACATACTTGCATAGTGACATTACAAACAGGATAGCGCTGTCTCACCCCAAACTATCTTTGGTTGCCTATCTGATTGAAGAAGATTCCATAGGTTGGGAGCAGTGCTGGAGAAATCTTCAAGGTGGGAGTTGGGACCGGTGTTGCGGGAAGAAGTCAAGTAGCAGTCATTGTCAGAGGTGTAAAAGGTTGGGAGCAGTTCTGGAGAAATCTTCAAGGTGGGAGTTGGGACCGGTGTTGCGGGAAGAAGTCAAGTGGCAGTCATTGTCAGAGGTGTAAAAGGAAAAGTTTTCACAGCACCTGTGAAAACTGCATTTTCTTTTTGCCACCCACCCACCTGCCAAGTGACCTGTCCACCCATCCTAAGGAGGATCCTCATAATTCCTGGATTACAAATAATTTCTTATGGGATAACTGCATGATCCCTAATCCTTCCAGATGCATTTAAGAGGACACTCATACTGGGAAACCTTGAGTCCTTGAAAATATAGGACAACCACAGGACATTGTGTCACAGAACCTGGCAAAACAAAACCGGGCCCAATGGGATGGTAATATACAGCCTATTCACATTGTTTTTCACAATTGAACTCACCCTAAGCTAAAAGCTTAAATTCAAATCTGATTATCCGCGTTATAGCTAGCTCAAAATTGTGTATCATTAACTACACCACTAGAGTGATTTACCTTTTTACTTCTTTTAATACTTATTCTAATTGATGTTATTAATAAATTGTTATACTTTTGAGAACCGTGTACTGTATTTGTCTTAAAACAGCCAGCGCTGGCACAATTTTCCTTTTTCTTCCTGCCAGCAGCTGATGATAGCGCACCACACACCAACCAAAAATCTTATTGTCAGAGGTGTGTGTGGGTGATAGGGTAGTTGGTTGAAATAAAGTTGGAGATGTACAGTAGAAGGAGAAGAGAAGGTTCAGCAGCTGAGTGAGGTTGAATTATGTAAAGGAAAGGGTACCATTGGAAAGACTAACAGAGGGGGTCAGTAGTGTTAAAGTAGAGATAGTGTAATATGAAGTATGAAGAGGGCTTAGGTAGGAATTTGGTGCAGTTTTTCCTTAGTGCAATTCTGTTGCAGTTTCACCTATTGTGCATAGCATTCTCATTCTTTCCTTGCCAATAAATAGACATCAGCCACTCATACATTATTGTGAATACATACAGATGACCGCCAGATAGGATGCCAGCGGACAGAATACAGACGCCAGCATTCCGATGGAGGGGATTCTAACAAAGGTCCGGACGTATACTTACCTTTCCCTTGCCCTCCCCCAACACTCCTTTTCTACAGCCTAACCGTAACCCTCCTCACTTCCTCAGCCTAACCCTTACCCTCCTTTCTAGTGGATAACCCTAACCTGCCTACCCTACTGCCTAAACTTAATGCTCGTGCCCTGCAGCCAGGGTAGGCGACAGGGGGGGTCAAAGGGGACACTTGTACCGGGCCCCGACCAGTTGAGGGGCCCCAAGACTTTGAGGGACTCGGGGTCTGAAAGTATGGCTGCCTAATCACTTGTCTGGCTACCTGTACTAATGAGTTTAGTGACATCACGCAACACACTAAACCACACAACGCACAATTCTGTGCCCTCCCATCTCTGCCCTCCCATATTATATTGCATTGTAAATATTAATTATCTATTTATTTCTAATAATAATAAAAAAAACATTCAATATGCAATGTAACACAAATCCGTGTTCGGTGTTGCCCCCCCCCCCCCCCCGAGATATCAGTGTTCCGGACCCAAGATTTCTGTTGCCAGCCCTGCCTGCAGCCTACCCAACTCCTTCTAAGTACCTAACCCTCCCTCACCATAGCCTAACCCTAACCTTCCTCCCCCCATGCAGCCTAACCCTAAATCACCTGCTTATCCCTAAACCTAATCGCTGCCTAATGCTGATGGGACCCCATACTGTACTTACGATTGCCAATATGTCAGTCGGGATTCCGGCATAGGCATCTCCATCTATGTTGGGATTCCAATGGCACTTTTCTGGCAGTGAGTTGGGATTCCAGAGTTAGTATTGTGAATGCTGGCAACCTGACAGCCAGGATGCTAACCACATCCCACTACTATGTGAGCGTGACCTATAGAAATGGCATTAGAGCTCAAAGTCTATAGATATATTTGTATCTGAACCTGAGCAAGGACATACAGTAAATAAAACAGTTTGAGGTATAATATTTGCTTAATATAAGTGTAGCATATGTGACTCTAGGGGGTATATTTACCAAAGGTTGATTTAATGCTATTTTATCAGTCTAAATTGATACTGTTTTTCCAGGGGCTAAAACACACATTTACTAACATTCACCCCGAAATTGGTTGCAAGCCGGATTATTCAGATGAAGCACATTGATGAATATGCCCCAGTGACACTGATACATTCTATCACAGCAATAACTATAGTGATTACCTGGGGACTAGGGAAAATATTCGTCTTAAATGAGGACAGCTGCCAGCACTTGTTAACCGCTTCTAATTGGCTGATTATGAATTCATAGCTAAAGCATTATCCTTGATTGTTCTTACTTTGGGCGGGATGCACTAAATTACCACATTTTCATATGCAGGAAAACCAACATCGCCAGCAGAAGCTGGCGATACCCAATAGAAGCCTATGGGCTTCTTAACGCGAGCATCTCCGCCCCGCACGGACCCTGCTGACCCCCCCTCACCTTTGTCCGGGCAGCACAACACTGTGCTGCCCGGACCAGTGACCTCCTCCTCCCTGCATTATACATCCTCTTCTGGGTGCAGGGAGGAGGAGGAGAGCCCGCCCCGCAGCATCATCATCAACAGCCAGGTAAGAGAGAGAGGGGGAGCTGCTGGAGAGCCATTGGGGACCGGCTGCACATCACCGGCGCAACGCAAAGGACAGCTCTTAACGCAAGAGCTGTACTTTGCAATAATTATCACATATGTTAGTGCATAAGCGATAATTATCTCTGCGGTAGCCGGCGTTGTGTGGCGAAGTGGGGGCGCAGATGTTAGTGCATCCTGGTGTAAATATGAAGCTGTGTATATTATGGTGTGTACACACGGGGTGAAATGTAATAGAGTGAGAGATTTAGAAAGTGAGAGATTTGGTAAGAAATCTCCAGTTTTTTTAAAGCGTCAATCATTTACACTGCACAATCAAACTGGTTTTGCAGTGTAAATGATTGCCGCTTTAAAAAAACCTGGAGATTTCTTACCAAATCTCTCTTTTTCTGAATCTCTCATCCTATTACATTTCATCCACGGTGCGAGTACCGTGCATTGTCATCCCAACGCGATCAGATTGCATCGGGATGACATCACACGGAATACATGCGATCTGCATACAACTGACTATATAGTGCACATCTGCACTATATAGTCAAGGCAGCCAAGACTTTCTGCTTGCGGTTAAAAACCCATGCGATCTGCATGTGATCTGCATGCGATCCCGATGAGATTTTGACTATATAGTCAAAATCTCATGCAGATTGTACCCGTGTGTACACACCATTAGAAAGATTTGTTTATATATTCGTACAGAGGAGGGAGAGTTGCCCCTGCAGAATAATAACATTTTTACCAAATTGCACATTTGTATTTCACCAGAGGCATAACAATGGTACTGCAGCCCAAGTAGTGGCTTGGGGGAGCTGGTGCTGTGGGGGTGCACGGTCTCTGCAGATTCCAATGGCTCTAGCTGTCTGTATAGAATCCTCTCAAAATGTCCCTCCAAAAATGGCCACCGACTTTCAGAAGACAGATGCTAGAGGTCCTACTGGGCAGATGGATAGATGCTAGAGGTCCTACTGTGTAGCGTATATTGTTACCTGGAAGTTACAGATTCCGTGCAGCAATATATCATAATTAAGTTCCACACACATAAACCTCTGAGGCACTTATGTATTTTATAGCTTTTCTTCTGGACTTGCAACTTGGTGGGACTGCTATGCTATTACTGGTGCCTGTCCTTGTGTTTCCCTCCTAAATCCCTATAGATTGTAAGCTTGCAGCAGGGCCCTCCTACCTCCAAGTCTGTCTGTTGTTACCCAGTTTGTTTTATCACTGTCTACTATTGTAAAGCGCAACGGAATCTGCTGCACTATATAAGACACTGTAACGGAATCTGCTGCGCTATTTAAGAAACTTTAATTAACTAAATAAATAAATATACTGTATATACTATATATTTTTTTTGGGGGGGGGGACTATTATAGAAGGATGCACGGGTGACACAGTAGCACTTACCCAGCAGTCCTTAAAGTCTCCTGTGTGCTAAACTTCACCGACAGCAGCCACCTTTTCCCGGGCAAATTATGTCCAAGAAAAATACAGAAATAGAGAGAGACCTGGATACAAAAGCACGAACCAGACACACAGGACAAACAAGACACTTTAGCACAGTACCGTGTGTGACTGGCAGATAACCACTGCAGCAAAAAGTACACTAATGCCAGTGCTGGAGATGTAGGAACTTAGCACTGGGTAGTGAACCGCAATGTTAGCAATGCAGTTGCTATAGTGTCTAATGCACAGTGTCTTATAGTGTGTACACACGGTCCGATTTCCTTTCCGATGTTGATGATATAGTCAACATCGGATTGGCATCATATCGGAATCGGATGCAGATCGCAAGGGTTTTAACCCTTGCGATCCCGATCCGATCCTGATGCGCGTTCACGTATCGCAAGCCAGAAAGTCTTGGCTGCCTTGACTACATTGGTTGGGAATGCCAGATCTAAATGCACAGTGTCTTATAGTGTGTACACACTGTCCGATTTCCTTTCCGATGTTGATGATATAGTCAACATCGGATTGGCATCGGATCGGAATCGGATGCAGATCGCAAGGGTTTTAACCCTTGCGATCCCGATCTGATCCCGATGCGCGTTCATGTATCGCAAGCCAGAAAGTCTTGGCTGCCTTGACTATATTGTGCAGATCTGCACTATATAGTCAAGATTGTATGCAAATCGGATGTGCCTTAAGATGCGATCCCGATCCGATCTGATCTGATCGTGGATCGCATCTTAAGGCACATCTGACCATGTGTACACACCTTTATTCTACAGCAGCAGCAGCCTGTCATTAGCGAGTGGCAGAGATGACAGCGCTGGAGCAGGTATGTATATGTGAATGATTTTAATGTGTTAAGGGGGTGTTTCATAAACTTTTACATTGTGTGTGTCTCCTTATTTACACATTATTTTTAAAGGTGAACTATGAGACCCAGCGGGCATATTAATGCTTTGTATTCTGGTTCTTGCAGTTCTGATTTATAAAGCAATGTGTTTTTTTTTTTTTTTTTCATTTTTTTACATACATCTGCCCAGCACCACCACCCTGGGATACCGGGGACAGCATTGCACTTTAGCCCTGGATGGGAGTCCCCCTTTAATGGGGGGGGGGGGTTCAGACTCCTCCATGGACCTGTCCAGGGCAGACCAGACATGGTATGTAAAAAAAATGGCTGCTGGAGCCTGGTGCTGGTTTTAAAATATGGGGGAGCCCCAGTTTTTTTGTCCCCCATATTTTTGGAACCAGGAACAGTTTAAGAGCCTGGGGCTAGTTTCAGAAATAGGGGGGACCCCTACGCTTTTTGTCCCCCATATATTTGGAACCAAGACCAGCTGAATGAGTCCGGAGGTGGTTTGGCCCAGAAGGGGGGGACCCCAGGCAGTTTTTATTTAATTATGACAAAAAAATGCGCATTACCATGTGTAAAAAAACACACATTTCCATTACCATAATTCTCACATTTCTGTGACCAAAAATCGCCATATATCTCATACAGATTCCATTTCTACCAAACCCCCCCATTCTTTTACGTTTGCGAATTAGGCAAATAATGATGCCAAAAATATATGCCAAAAATGACATCCTAGTTTTTAATTTAACAGAATTTGGTGATGTCCATTGTTTCCACACCTTAGGCAATCATCTTTGACAAAGTATTAACAAGTTACATTTTTTATATGATTATTTTTACATTTAAAGCCCTGAAAACAGGGCACTGTGTATAAAAACTGTTACAATTTTAAATGTTTCATAGAACATCTTTGTTTCATCTCTTGACTTAAAGCTGAAAGTCTGCACTGTAATTGCATCTCCATTGTGTCATTTCATATCAATAGTGGTGGTTTACAGAGCCATAATGATGAACATTGTGTCAGTGTGCAAATATATATATATGGAACAGTACACACATTTGCTGTCTGTAGAAGCAGAGTTTATCTGCAAAACGCATCACAGCAACATCACAGTGAGATATCTAAATGTATTTTATTTCCTTTTATTTATTTTTTATAAAAAAACATCTTTGTGTGTTTTACCTATATATATTTTTTTTTAAATTCAATTTTTTTAACATACTTTTTATTATCTATTATTTAGTGACATTCTCCAAGACATAGAGGGGTATTCAATCACAGCCGTTCCGCCAGACGGAAATAGCAGTCAACAGTATTCAATCCCGGACGTGATTTGTCTGCAACAGGTTTAATTCAGGCAGCTGGATTGTCAAATCCATTTCCAACTAGCAGCACCCGTTTTCGCTGACTTTCCGACTGGTGGAACTTACCCGACACCGAATATTTGTGATACGTACAAGTTTGCCATCATGTCCAATCAGCGGTGTAGCTAGGTGCCATGGTGCCCGGAGCAAGGGCATATTTCGCGCCCCCCCCCCCCCCCCCCTGGAAATGAATTGGGGGCGTGGCTAACATGTGTTGGCATGTTACATTTGAAATACATAAGACACTGTAGACGAATCTGCTGCGCTATATAAGACGCTGTAACGGAATCTGCTGCGCTATATAAGAAACTGTATCGGAATCTGCTGCACTATATAAGACACTAACGGAATCTGCTGCACTATACAAGACACTGTAATGGATTCTGCGGCACTATATAAGACACTGTAACGGAATCTGCTGCGCTATATAAGACACTGTAACGGAATCTGCTGCGCTATATAAGACGCTGTAACGGAATCTGCTGCGCTATATTAGACGCTGTAACGGAATATGCTGCACTATATAAGACGCTGTAACGGAATCTGCTGCACTATATTAGACGCTGTAACGGAATATGCTGCACTATATAAGACGCTGTAACCGAATCTGCTGCGCTATATAAGACGCTGTAACGGAATCTGCTGCGCTATATAAGACACTAACGGAATCTGCTGCGCTGAATAAGACACTGTAACGGAATCTGCTGCGCTGTATAAGACACTGTAACGGGATCTGCTGCGCTATATAAGACACTGTAACGGAATCTGCTGCTCTATATAAGACGCTGTAACAGAATCTGCTGCGCTATATAAGACACTGTAACGGAATCTGCTGCGCTATATAAGACACTGTAACGGGATCTGCTGCGCTATATAAGACACTGTAACGGAATCTGCTGCGCTATATAAGACACTGTAACGGGATCTGCTGCGCTATATAAGACACTGTAACGGAATCTGCTGCGCTATATAAGACGCTGTAACGGAATCTGCTGCGCTATATAAGACACTGTAACGGAATCTGCTGCGCTATATAAGACACTGTAACGGGATCTGCTGCGCTATATAAGACACTGTAACGGAATCTGTTGCGCTATATAAGACGCTGTAACAGAATCTGCTGCGCTATATAAGACACTGTAACGGAATCTGCTGCGCTATATAGGACACTGTAACGGAATCTGCTGCGCTATATAAGACACTAACGGAATCTGCTGCGCTATATAAGACACTGTAACGGAATCTGCTGCGCTATATAAGACACTGTAACGGGATCTGCTGCGCTATATAAGACACTGTAATGGAACCTGCTGCGCTATATAAGACACTGTAACGGAATCTGCTGCTCTATATAACACACTGTAACGGAATCTGCTGCGCTATATAAGACACTGTAACGGAATCTGCTGCGCTATATAAGACACTGTAACGGAATCTGCTGCGCTATATAAGACGCTGTAACGGAATCTGCTGCGCTATAGAACACACTGTTTGTTCTTCGGGAGGCTTGCCACCTAGCAACAGCAGGTGGGATTAGGCAGCAAGCCTCCCGAAAGTGCTGAGGGATAGAAAGTGAAAAAATTTTTCACTTACCTCTCCCTCTACAGCTACAGCGCCGCTGGAGGCGCGCGCGCGTGCGCGCGCGCGCACGCCGCGTCACGTGCACGCGCGCGCACACGTGAGCGCGCCCCCCAAGCGCTGGTCAGATTTTTTCTGTCAGCAGACATGGAGGACAGCGTTTCTGTGTCTGCCACAGACTCACTGGATATGTCCTCCATGCCTGGCAGTAGTAAAGCGGAGAGAGCCCACAAGAGGGCACTCTCTCATTACTCAAGCGATTCATCCTCTTCTGAGGAAATTCCAGCAAAAAGGAAGAAAAAGTCAGTCAGGAAAGTGGTGCAGACTGACTCAGACTCTGAGGTAAATGAGTCTTCCCATGAAGAGGCAGGGTCACCCTACACCTCAGGGAGCCCTATTCCACGCAGGAAAAGTCTAAAAAAGACTGATAAAATTAAGTCTGCCAAAAAAGGGACCTGTTCAGGTGAAAAACCCCTTTTTCCTGGCATTGCCCGTAGCAGGCAACCTGATAGTGCTCGGAGCAAGCACACATCCCCTGCCCGTAGCTGGCATAACTTTCCTGCCCGTAGCAGGCAGCATGAAGGTACCCGTTTACAGCACAAAGGGTCACCTGCCAGGTCGTCACAGTACTCCCGCAGGAGTAGCCCCCCTCCCCCAGTGGACTGGGAGTCTGAAGAAGTTACCAGAACTTCGGCTTCTTCAAAAAGGGGGGAATATAGTGACATCCAAATGGCCAGAGTGGCGCTAGCAGGAAAGACCCCTCCATCTAAGCTCTATGCTACCCACTGGGCACTGAAGCAAAATTCTGAGGTGCAGAAATTCGCTCAGTTAGCTTTCAGAGCAGCACTGGTTAAGGAGGATGAGTTGGTACTGCGCTCTCATACAGGGCTACCAGACATTCCTGCGCTATTTGCGCCTGGCATTGACCCAGCGCTAATGTCTATTGTGGGTGACAAAAGGCAAAATGACACCACAGACCGTACCCTGAAGAAGATTCAGTACAAGATAGCAGACGCAGCTGGTCCGCTACTATATGTCCTAGACAAGGCAGAAAGGGAAGGTGAAGCTAGCGTCTCCCTGGACGCACTGGTAGCATCTAAAATGGCTCTTCTGAAGGCCATCAGTAGAGCAACACTGATTATAGGACAGACCTTCAATCACATCACAAATACCCGCAGATCCAGATGGCTCACGGCAGCGGGCCTGGCAGACTTAGCCCCTAAGTCTCTAGAATTCCCCAATCTAGAAAATGCGGACTTGTTTGGGCCCCAATTCATAGAAGAGGTCAAGATACGCCACAAGGCAAGGAAATCCTTTTCCGACCTCAAGAAAGGGGGTGACCACTTCAAGAGGCCCTTTCTCCAAGGGGGCCGGACTTCGAGACCCGCGGGTCCGTCCCGAGAATACCAGGGAACAAGAAGAACCCAGACCGGAGGGTTCGGTAGCAGACCAGCCGATAATTCCAGAACATCGGCAGGAAACAATTGGAACAGCTCCAAGAGAGGCCGAAATTTCGGTAAGTGTACCCACACACACCACATGCCACAGAACTCTGGGCCAAGCCTATGCAGAATGGGAAAGCATTTCCTCAGACAAATGGCTACTAAAGACCATTCAATTCGGGCTGAAGCTCCCTCTACTACGGTTCCCACACCAGTTCAGCCGCATTCCTTGTTCAAGGAAGTGCAGTCCTCAAATAGACGAGGTCCTGGCATTAGCATTAAGCCAGGGAAAAATAGAGCCAGCGAACCCAGGGCTTTCGGGCTGGACAAGTCACTTGTTCCCTATAGCCAAACAGGATGGCTCCGTAAGACCAGTATTAAATGTCAAAGGTCTAAACAGGTATCTCAAGACCAAGAGATTCCGTATGGAGGGCATAGCAGACATTCCATACATCCTGACAAGGGACTGCTTCTGTATAAAGATAGACCTGAAGGAAGCTTTCCATTCTATATCGGTTCATCCCAACCACAGACGTTTTCTCAGATTCGTCTGGAGAGGCAATACATATCAGTGGACTGTCATGGTATTTGGCCTCTCATGTGCACCCTATACATTTACACGGGTAATGAAAGCAGTCATATCCCATCTACGTCAGCGGGGTATCCTGTGCATCATTTACTTAGACGACATATTACTGGTGCACCAGGACAGCGAGATTTTAACGAAACACAGGGACATGACTTTATCTCTCCTGTCCGCCCTGGGCTTCACTCTAAACACACAGAAGTCCGTCCTCGGCCCCACAAAATCAATAACATTCTTAGGGTTCAACCTGGATACCCATTCTTTTTCACTGGCAGTCCCTCCAGAGAAATGGCGGGACACTCAATCATTTATCCACAAGACATTAGGGAAACGCAGACTAACCCTGCGGGACCTAGCCGCAATCATTGGCAAGATGATCGCCATGTCACCAGGCTTTCGTCATGTTCCTCTGATGTGCAGGGAGATGCAGGGTCTCCTCAGATCGCTCCTACACGCTCACTATGCATGGAAAGATACAATATTCCTGTCCAGGAAAGCAAAGACAGAGCTGTCCTACTGGAACACTCTTCCTATCCCTCCTCCTCGTCCCCTGATAGACCCCCCACCGTCTTTGACAATCACCACAGACGCTTCCTTAACGGGGTGGGGAGGCTTCTCACAGGACAAGGCAGTCCGGGGAAGCTGGTCGGCAGAGGAGACACAGATGTTCATAAACATCCTAGAATTGCGAGCAGCGAAACTAGCGTTGAGAGCTCTAGTTCCCAATCACATGACCAACACCCGCATACAGCTGTGCCTAGACAATACAACAGCGGTGTCATACATAAACAGAATGGGGGGCACGAAGTCCATCTCCCTATGCAGGGAAGCCCTAGAGATCTGGGAGTGGGCTACACAGAGGGATATTATCCTAGTAGCATCTTATGTCCCAGGCCAGCTAAACGAGCTAGCAGATTCGCTATCTCGCGAAAGAATCTCTCTAGACTCGGTGGCTCTAAAAAGCCAGGTTTTTCAAAAGATAAGAGAAGCATTCGGGGACCTAGAAATAGATCTCTTCGCCAGTCCCACAAACGCCCAGATCCCACGGTTCGTGTCCAGAATATGGACCGAGGGAGTCTGGAGGATGGATGCAATGTCCTTCCCTTGGACAGACCTTCGGCACCCTTACGCCTTCCCTCCCCCAGCCCTTCTCCTGAAAGTCCTTCAGAAGATCAGGGAGGACCGGGTACCCCACATAGTTCTGGTATACCCTGTTTGGCCATCCAGAGTGTGGTTTCCCCTAGTCAACCAACTTCGGATCGGCCCGAAGATCCCCCTGGGGCTGTCCAGGGATTGCTTCCAGGGAACCTCAGACATACTAGAGACCCTTCCCCAGTGCATGTGGATGGCAATATTATTGGGTTGCTGACCGACCGAGCCCTAGCATCTCCCACAAGGGCACTAATTAATGCGTCTTTAAGACCGCGAACTAGATCCAGATACGGGGCCATTATCAAGGAATTTGACACATGGAGAAGCCAACGCAGCCTACAGACGCGGGGCTCACCTCTCCATCTAGCCCTAGACTTCCTAGCATCTAAATACCAATCAGGGTTAGCCTCTGCCACCATAAGATCATACGGCTCGGCCTTGGCTATTTTAGTTCCTAATCTAACGAATAATAAACTTTACCTCCGACTTCTGAGAGGCATCCACCTTTCCAGGCCCCTCACACCAAAGTATTCTAATACCTGGGACATAGAGCCATTCCTTACATTCTGGTCTTCCCAAGATACAGTGGAGGACATAATCTTACTCTCCCGCAAGTTAGCATCCCTATTAGCCCTGGCCATAGCAGCAAGAGGGGCTGAGCTAACTCTAATCCACATAGAGGACCCGTGGTTATCACGTACCCCAACAGGTTACCACATCATCCTGAAAGGGCATACAAAAACTTCGTCCTTTAATACACCAATAGTGGAATTCGACATCATTAGGGATCCCACCGACCCCAATATTTGTATATCTACATGTTTAGAACTGTACCTGGCCCGAACGGCGCTCATTAGAGAGAACATCTCCCAACTTTTCATCACCTGTAGGAAACCCTACCGCCCTGCTAGACCATCCACCATCAGAGGGTGGATAGTAGCTTCCATGAAACAGGCGGGTATAGACACGGACCAATTCAAAAGCCATTCCCTGCGGGGAGCGGCTGCCACTAGAGCGGCCGCGAAAGGCATCCCCCTGCATGCGATTATGCGAGCAGCAAGATGGTCCTCCTCCCGTACCTTTGCAAGACACTATTGGAGACCAACCGATCTTCAGAAGATCGAATTTCTCAGAGCAACCACCAGGTATGTGGTAGTCTGCCCACCTGCTGTTGCTAGGTGGCAAGCCTCCCGAAGAACAAAACACTGGTTTGCAGGAATCTATGACCTGCAAACCGGATTTGTTCTAGGGAACAGGATTGCCACCTAGCAACAGCTCCCACCCACCCACCCTTGGTTGGCACCAAATGTCGCTAGGTCTGGCGCTTCCTCTGTTAAATTAGTTGGTCCTAAAGATCCTTCTCTCTTCCCATCAGGCGCACCGAGGGACCAAAAGAAGCCACAGGCACCGGCCAATAAGGATCAGAAGTGACCTCCATCACTCAGTCGGCGGCTAATCCTCAGGCTGCAATCAAGTTTCTTATACACATTCAGCTCAGGAAGCTCAATCTCCCTTTCAGAGAGATAGTCCTATTATCTAGTTAGCCCAGTTTCTCAGAAGGGCTCCCGGTTTCATGTTAATAAACCTTTTTCTGGTTTCAAGGCATTACGGGTTTTTGAGTCTTTGTTACCTAGGTACCCGTTAGGAGTAGACCTACCGGGAGGTCATCTTACCTTCCCATATTCTGGGAGGACAGGTTGCCACCAGTAACCTTCCGAAAAAATCTGACCAGCGCTTGGGGGGCGCGCTCACGTGTGCGCGCGCGTGCACGTGACGCGGCGTGCGCGCGCGCGCACGCGCGCGCGCCTCCAGCGGCGCTGTAGCTGTAGAGGGAGAGGTAAGTGAAAAATTTTTTCACTTTCTATCCCTCAGCACTTTCGGGAGGCTTGCTGCCTAATCCCACCTGCTGTTGCTAGGTGGCAATCCTGTTCCCTAGAACAAATCCGGTTTGCAGGTCATAGATTCCTGCAAACCAGTGTTAAAGCATACTTGCCGACTTCTTAGCTGGGCTTTGCGGGAGAGAGGGGGCGTGGGAGCACTCAATTGTAATTTGGATAGCTCCGCCCATGGCCCCACCCCATTTACGGCATGTAAATGGGGCGGGGCCATGGGCGGAGCTATCCAAAGTACATTTCAGAGGGTACTTTTGAAGCTGCGTGGGGGTCTGTAGTGAGGGGGGCGGTGGTTTGAGAGACAGCATGAGCCTTATTAAAGTAAACAGCGTGAGCAGAGGGAGAGAAGCAGGAGGGAAGTGCCGAAGCAGCCAGCCGCTAGCTTACCATGTCATCTGCGGCGCTGCCGGGCTGCCCTCTCTATGCTGCTCCGGAGTCCTGTTGTCTCCTCTGCTGCTCGCTCGTGCTGCTCCCGCGACTGCCCCATGCTGTGCTGCTGCTGCGGATCCTCCTTGCTCCTTCGGTCCTCCTCCCTAATGTGCACAGTGCTACTGCTGCTGGCCGGGAACCTGCACCGCCGCCCCGCATCGATCGATCTGCCGCTACAGGGCTAGGAGGAGGGTCTCTCTCCAGTGTCTCCACCTAGCCCACCATGTCCGACCAGTGCTGCCGCTATGATGGTGACCACATCCGGTCCCACAGAACCGCGCCGGGCAGGGCAGCCGCTGGCGCTGCCCGGGCGTACGCCACAAGTAGCAGGGATCATTTGCAGAGGGGGGGCGGGCCTGCGGCGCCAGCCAACCAATCGGCGCCCGGAGCAGGAGCTCCGGTGGCTCCGCCCTCCCTACGCCTCTGTGTCCAATCCCTTGGTCCCTTTGGCGCTCTCTGTACGTCTCTTACACCCTTTCAACTCCTCTATACTAGTAAGTCTCTCTAAATTAAAACCTCATTTTGGAAGATACTAGCTTTAAATTCCCTCACTTTACTGCAGTTTGGGATCGGGAGTTGGGAGGGAAGATTGGAAGTGTCAACTGGGTTAACATTTTCCATTCAGTACATGCCTGTGACCCCTAGTGTCAGGGTACGGGAGACCCAATATAAATGATTGTCTCACTGGTACAGGTGCCCAGATGCCCTCTCTAAGATGGGCACTGGGGTTCCCAATATCTATTGGTGATGCTCTGGGGCCCCTAACAACCCATGCCACATATGGTGGCAATGCCCTTACATACTCCCATTTTGGTCTGAGGTGGCTGTTCTACCTCCCCTGCTCTTCCATCTAAATAATGCCGCTAAATCTGTTATCCCGGTAAGGTGGCGCTCCTCCTCTCCCCAACGGTTCACGAGTGGTTTAAGTTACCTTTTATATGGAAAGTGATGATATCTTATTGTCTGTGGATGATAGATATGCGCTATTTAGGGACACATGGTTCCGCTGGGTGGCTTTCAAAGCCTCCAAAACCTATAAGGACATTATTGCATCCCATCCCTCATAAACCCTCCCCTGTGAATTTTTTTCCTTTTCCCCCCTTTCTGTCTGTGGCCTCTATATATAAGTAGATTATTTGTTATCCTCCTACTCAGAGCATTCTGGAGCTTCTCCCCCCACTTTTTTGTCCTCTCCCCTTTTTATTCTCTTTCCTTGCTCATTCTCTCTCTTATTTTTCTTTACTTTCTGCTTATACAACTTGGTTTTAATATTAGTTGTTGTATTGTGACTTGAGATTTTTTTGTATACCAAAGTCTGCTTTTGTACTTTTTATCCTTAAAATCAATAAACCTAATTTACACTAGATTTAAACAATTTCATATAGTTTTAAATAATTGTTAAACTTTGGGATGTATAAATAATGTGCACAATTTATTTAAACATAGATATCTAAAACAATTGAGAAACAATCAAAATTAAATTCATAAGTACACCACATAAGTACACCACATAAGTACACCACATAAGTACACCACATACAGTAGATATATATGAAAGATAAAATTCTCATTACAAATATGTGATTCACTGTATGAATTCAAATTAATGCATGGTAATCTCTGGTAGTTTTGAAATAGTTTCTTAAGGAAAGTGAAAGAATTACCATTTCCACATAAAGGCCCTTATTCTGATCTGATCGCAGTACAAATTTGTTCTCAAAATGGGCAAAACCATGTGCACTGCAGGTGGGGCAGATATAACATGTATAGAGAGAGTTAGATTTGTGTGAGTTATTTTGTTTCTGAGCAGGGTAAATACTGGCTGCATTATTCGGTGCTTTTGTAGTTTCACGGGGACAGCCTACGCTACGTTTGAATCTACGTTATCAGCGAGCCCAACAACTGCCTTACTTGTGTAGTTTCAGTTTCAACTCACCCCACCCAAATTGAACTCTCTCTGCACACAGTACATTTGCCCCACCTGCAGTGCACATGGTTTTGTCCATTTTGAGAACAAATATTTACTGCAATAAGGGCCAAAGTCCAAGGATTTCAGATGTTCAGATACCAAACGCACTCACCCTCCTTTAATAACCAACACACAACACCCTGCTTCCCCACCCCGTCAGTTCTTCCCCCATCCAGACCTCTCCAACGTCCATAGCATGCCACCACTCCCGGTCCTTCCAATGTGCACACCACAGAAAACTCCCCCCACCCCACAGCATTCCCCCAGGCCCTTCCAGGGTCCACACCACACCACTCCCCCTCTCCTGGCCCTTGCCATGTTCACACCACAGCGCCCCCTCTCACCCTACAACATTCTCCCAGGCCCTTTCACACCACAGCACACCCTCAACATGTCCCCAATAATCACCAAACACAGCACTCGTCACCTTACTCCCTCCTTATCCCCTTCAATGCCAACATCACAGCAATCCCTGGCTCCTCCAGAGTCCATACCACAACACTATCTCACCATCCCCTTCAATGTCCATATTACAGCAGTGCACAACCTCCTGTCCTGGATCCTTCAATGTCCACATTTTAGCATTCTTCTACTTCCTTTGGTGCTTTAATTTCTACATTAGAGCCCCCACCGAAGCCTCTTCAATGTCCACACCTCAGAAGAGCCCCAGCTTCAGCTCCATTGTCAACCAACTTCGTGTCTCCGCCTCCCAACATACAATGCAAAGAAAATTAGCATTGTATAACTTGGGGTGGGTCTAGGATTCAGCAAGAATTGCGTTCTTCAGAAACCCACGTACCGCTCACTTGTGCTCTGTAAGTGGACGGCCGAGAGCGGGTTTGAAGGGCTGTGCAAGGTGGCGAGGAATGCAGGAGACTTGCCTGCTTTTCCAGGGGTCCAGGAGCACCACCCAATTTTCAGGAGCCTCCCACCTATTTCTGGACGGTAGGCAAGTATGAACAAACTGCAGTGAAGTTTATTATCCACAACACTAGCCTGCTGATTGCTGATTGATCCCGCTAGGTGATAGTACTGAAATCATTAGTGACGCTGCTCTGTCATATGAATTGCATCTGCCTATTCACAAGGGGAAAACAAGTAAACAACAGATGTTTGTACTTGAATTTTATTTAATTTGTATTTTGCATTTGTTGCTGTGTGTATATATATATTATTGGCTATGAGCAACTTGAACATTTATTAATATCTGTTTTACTGTCAATCCACATCATACACTATCTCTACGTCTCTACGCAAGTAATATACAGATGGATGCCCCGCGAGTCGTGCCTAACTGAATCAGAATATATATATACATAAATAAATGTATTCCTCTGTGCGTCATTCCCTACTTACGTCGGGGACCCAAACGCATTCAACTATACAAGAATGTTTTAATAAACAAATATATCTATCTCCGTACCAGATATATTAATAGGTTTATGGGAATGTTTTACATGTATGCTTCAAATGAAATTCCCCCGTACCTCAATTTAGTCATTGCCAAATGCTCCCTACAGCTTGTATAGAGGTCTAAGTATTAATAAAGAAATACTGGTGAGTTAATGAAAAATTCCGAAATGCACAAACAGTGTGACAAGTGCTAGATGATAGAAATCATTCATTTTTATATCCTCTGTGGGGGCGTTAAATGCACTTGCCAGCATTAACTGTCCTGCAACTGTAATAATACGGCATAGCTAGGAATAAGCAAAATATACAGGGCAATAAGTAACAAATTGCTCCGTTACATCAATAAGCCACTGTGAGTGTTTTTATTTATTACAGGCTGTAAGGCGTTTATTGTCCGTTTTACAATGCTAAATGCTCAGCATACAATTTCATCAGGAATCCTGCCAGACACTTTCTGCTTCCCCCAATGTACTGAAATGTAGTTTACAGCCTTTCACGTTAACAATTAAATATCCCATAGTAAAAAAAAATGCTTTAAGTAGGAATAGCAGCAATTTACGGGAGAATAGTCATTTCACTACTTAGCATTCAACGTGAAACTTTTCTCACTTACAATTATTAAAAGTAGAGGGTCAGAAAAGAGAGTGAAATTAAGTAGAGTTTGGACTTCAGATTTATTTATTATGAGAAGTAAGGGGCAGGGCTGCCTTAACAGCATTGTAGGCCCTGGGAAAAGCAATGCACTCAGGACCTCCACATCCATTCACTGGGGAAAACGGTAAAAGAAGAGGATGCTGTATTGTGATTGGTGGATAGCCCTAGCCATCCACCAATCAACATCCTCTCCCTGCTTCCCTGCAGGCTTGGACGCAGGAAGAGGATGCTGCCTGGCCATTCTGATTGTTCAAAGTCACAATCAAAGCAACCAGGCCGCATTCTCTACTGCCTACCAAGAAGCAGTGTCAAAAAGTCCAATCAACCGCTGCTTGAAGGCCCCTACAATTGGGGGACCCTTGGCAACTGCCCATCAAGCCCATGCATTAAGATGGCCCTTTTAAGGGGGACATATCGGGAGTTATACTATGAAGGTAGTATTAATTGTCCTTCATTACAATATAAGATGATTCCAAGTCTGTGCATTGGAAAAGCTATATCTATACAAAAGATTTGTTGCTATTATTATTATTATTATTATTATTATTATTATTATCCTTTATTTATATTGTACATATGTCCAATAAAAATAAGTAGGGGGCATGGAATTCCCCTTTCACCACTTAATGACTGGATGGTTTTTCTCCATGGCCCTTATTGAGATCTGATCGCAGTACAAATTTGTTCTCAAAATGGGCAAAACCATGTGCACTGCAGGTGGGGCAGATGTAACTTGTGCAGAGAGAGTTAGATTTGTGTGAGTTATTTTGTTTCTGTGCAAGGTAAATACTGGTTGCATTATTTTTACACTGCAATTTAGATTTCATTTTCAACACACCCCACCCAAATGTAACTCTCTCTGCACATGTTACATCTGACCCACCTGCAGTGCACATAGTTTTGGCCATTTTGAGAACAAATTTGTACTGCGATTGGATCTGAATAAGGGCCCATGTGTACCAGTGGGACTTTGCTGCCGATGGGACCTGGCGGTGGTGTTGACGTCATCAAGTGCATACACACATGCCGATGCAGGCAGTGATATAGTGGGCGTGGAGCCATTCTGTATTTAGCAGCATGGCCTTCACTTGCAATGACCTCTGTCGCCTTGCATGCACAGAGGACAGAGGATTTTGCACACACACACACACACACTAAATACTGAGCACACGGCATTGTATAAGTTCCACAGCCAATGTCTGACAATTTAGCAGTTGGGTAAAGATATTAGTTTGGTGGATTGGGTTAGGGTATTCGAAATAGGGTATCAGGGCTGCTGGCAGGTTGGAGACTGTGCAATGCAGGGATGCCACTGAGGGGGTGAGGTGGGCGGAGAAGTCTTCTGAGATCAGCCGGGAAGACTTGCTGTGTAGCTGGCATAAGGGAACAATGTATGCTGCATTTGGCTCCACCCTCAAGCCCATCCAGTACTGACATCAGAAGGTCCATCCAACGAAGCAGAACTAGCCACTTCCATTCCCTGTTTTTCCTCACCGCCCGTTCCCCATCGCTCTTAGCTTCCTGTACCCCGCCGCCTCTCTCAAATTTTTGGGGGCAAGCTGCCCCCTTACCCCCGCAATTCTGACGCCTCTGGTGACACAGTGTAAGGGCAGGACATGGCTGCCATGGTGGCTTTGCAGAAGGGGGACAGGGCTGACATTGAGGGGAAGAGGGAAAGGGCAGACACGGGGGAATGATGACAGGTCTGACAATCATGGAAGAGGCACATTACTCCTGTGGGCAATGTGTGCATAAGCTGCTCTAGTCCTGTGGGCATTATGTGTGTAAGGGGTGCCACTCCTGTAGGCATTTCCCTTTCTGGCACAGGGAAGCAAAATGTCAAGTTATGGCACTGATGCTCACACACCCTTAGTTACAGCCCTGCAATTTGGTGCACATGAAGTTTTTTACCACAGAGCCTGGAATATGCCTGGAAAAGTACAAAATAGAGTCACAATGGTGTAAATTTATTAGGGTCCGAATTACCTAAGGTCCGCGACTTCATCCAAGAATTGCCATACAGTATTTTCAGTATTGGTTCGCAAAGCACATATGGTCTGTTAATGGACAAAACCATGTGCACTGCTGGTGGGGCAGATGCAAAATGTGCAAAGAGAGTTAGATTTGGGTGAGTTATTTTGTTTCTGTGCAGGGTTATTACTGGCTGCTTTATTTTTACACTGCAATATACATATCAGTTTGAAGTACACACCCCACCCAATTCTAACTCTCTGTACATGTTACATCTACCCCACCTGCAGTGCACATGGTTTTGTCTATTAGCAAACCCAATGTGCTTTGCAAGCCTCCTTGTGTTTGGCTACTGTCCTATGCGTAAGTAGAAAGAAAATTTCTATTGTTCTTCATTTCTACATTGTGAATAAATAAATTAATGGAACATAAAAAGCAGATGCCGTCATCCTCCATATGGGCTTTTATTGAACAGCTTTTGGTATTCAACAGCAAATTATTTCGGTCTCTCACTCTCCCGGTAACAAGCTGCTTTGTGCAGAAATTAAAAGTGATCCTTTAATATATAAATGAAATGATAGTTGCGGTAACAACAGGTCGCTATTGAAATAGAAAGCTCTAAAATAATCCTCTCAATAGAGCGACTCAGCTGTACTGCAGCGATCCTATTGAGGAAGAGGTAGACTGACATCGGCGTAGAAATCTGTTCCAGCACATGGCAGGACAACTGCTTATGCAGATAATAAACAACCATTCCTAGTGTCTACCAGGAGAAATCATCCTATGTGAGACTCTACTGAGCGGTACAGTCTGACTACTAGAACAGAGCATATGCAGCAGCTTACTGGTTTCCCCCCTTCTGTATTTAATAAACAACAACAACAGCAACAACAATATAAAAGATCATTTGTGTCCCTCAGTGGCTAATAGGCCTTAGAAAGAAGTGTAGATTGCATGATGGATGATCTGGTTATGCTGAGGTTAAGTGAGTGCCTGATTAACCAATAAGCTGATTAGTCTGCAGAATAGGGTGCCAGAACTGGGGTGTGTGTGTGTGTGTGGGGGGGGGGGGGGTGTTGGCAGATGACAGCCTAATTTATTCCATGCTTCTTAGCCATTACCCATCCCAGTGTACTGTGTGGGTTACAGTTCTTAAGGCAACGGCCAGGTCGGCTGTGCCAGTGTAACTTATTTATGGAAACATTACTTTATGTATGTTGTGCTACAGTACCAGCTGGGCAGGCCAAAGCCAAAGTCTCCTTCACACACTACAAGCATTTGATTAAATGATCCCAATCTGATGGGTAGTGTAGAGTAGATGCTCTTTACTGGAGGGTAGAATGGGCGGATTCAGGGGTAGGGCACCCACCCATGCTACCCTCTGTCAGACATAGCTGGCAAAGCTCTAATGTTTTCCCCATAGGATAACATGGGACCGATAATTCCGCCGGCCACCCAATTCCAACGGCTGCCAATTCCATCACAGCAGCTGGTTGACCTCATTTGAACCCAAATTGCTGGGCCTTCAATCAGATACAGGCTGGTCCATTGGTTCCGGAGATATTGTGGGTAAACTGATTTTTTATATATTTATCACACCAGAAAATGCAGGCTGGTGTAAGTATCT
Source organism: Crinia signifera (assembly GCF_055691185.1). Lineage (NCBI taxonomy): Eukaryota > Metazoa > Chordata > Amphibia > Anura > Myobatrachidae > Crinia > Crinia signifera. The sequence continues at coordinate 40,623,250 of NC_139221.1, read as the reverse complement.
GCATTTTCTGGTGTGAAAGGGTTATTATTTCAAATAGCTGGGACCTGCAGTGCTCTGAATACAGCCGGGCAGCCACCCACTCTCTGCCCGGCTGTCGATGGTGGTCACTTCTGCCTGGCGGCAGCAGTCCCCCAGTTACCACGAGCATATATTCCCCCTTGGCAATGAGCATGTAATCCCACATGGAAACGAGCATGGAACCCCTGGCAATGAGTGGGGAACCCTTCGCAATGAGCATGTAGGTAAGCAGCACTTATGTAGCATAATTTTAAATAGGCATTTTGGTGTTTTGCATAATACATAATGGAAATGATGGTTTGTGGCTTAAATGTAATGGGCATTATGGGGTAAATGTTTAATGCGGGACTCTCGCACAATCTCCCTGTTTATGAGGCGTATTGTTAATTTTGGCTCTATCGATGTGGCATTATGTGAATTTTTCCTCAATCCATGTGGCATTATGTGAATTTTGGCTCATTTCATTTGGTATCATGTGTAAGGGGCAAATATAATGGGGTCTACTGTATTACTTTGTTGCATAGTGTGTAGAAATTGTATATGGTTTGGTACACTAAACTCAAGGACACACCCCCTTTTGAGTGGCAACATACCCTTTTGCGGAGCGCGCCTAAGGCTTACGCACAACTACATCCTTCACTTTTATCTCCAAGGTGGGCCTGTGTACTTTAAACACCAGGGCCTATTTTAATCCCATTCCCGCCCTCCTAGCATGTACACTGGAACCATAACACCCTCCCTACCGCCCTCCACAATTCTAGTGGCTTATTCTCAGCAGATGACAATTCTAGTGGCTAGTTCTCAACAGATGACAATTCTAGTGGCCAGTTCTCAGTAGATTACAATATTAGTGGCTAGTTCTCCGCAGATGACAATTCTGGTGGCTAGCTCATCAGATCAGAATTCTAGTGGTTAGTTCTCAACGGATCAGAATTCTAGTGGCTTGTTCTCAGATGATTTTGTTTTTGGTGGCTAGTCTTTACTAGTTTTTAATGAGTGTCGGGGCCGAAGATTTGGATTTGGATTTGTCGCCGGGATTTGGATTTGGCTTTGTCAAGCGGCAGTGAAAGGCTTTGGATTTGGATTTTTTTCAAAAATAGTCAAAAAAGCCCAAATCACGTATTATTTGCAAAAAATTTAGCAAAAAAATAAAAGTACATTCCAGAAACTATGGTTTTCGAAATAATTCGTATAACAGATATCTGGATAAGTTATACTCAACTTGTATAGTGAGGCATATTTAAAATTATTATACTTTATTCCATAAAGTTCTTCTGTAGAATTCCTCTTTGAAATTGTTTTCAAAGTAGTGATTGGCTACAACAGCAACCCCATTGTCACCTCATTGATGTCGGCATTTCAGCATGTTCTTGTGTGGTTATGCCATTGTGCTATTGTACTTGCTTGGTTGATGGTGGTATATGTGCTCTACAGTCATTGTTGTTCCATGCATTTGTGACAATGAGGACAAATTGTAGTTGTGTTCCTTCTGTGGAAGTTGCACTCCCTTGGGTCACCTGTAAGTGCACATTACACTGCTTTGTCATAGCTATTAGCGTATTCATAAAAAATGGAGGATCACAGGCTATATCTTACATCTTGTGATTATCCCGAGACTCCTGGTGTGCTTGAGAACTTATACAGCCAGAATTGATGTTCAACAATAAAGAGAAATTTCACACAATTGCTTGCCCTTGAAAATATAAATCCAGCGTGTTTTCATTTTCTGGTGTGTGTGAGATATTTGTAAATACTGTGAGATGTTTTCACTGGTGTCCAAAACTGCAAATCTCAGCCAGAGACATTATTGAATTGTTCTCAGAATCAAAATGGTTGTTTCTGTAGCTTCGACAATACAAAGACCTATAAGTAAATTATATATATATATATATATATATATATATATATATATATATATATATATATATATATATATACATACAGGGCTGCTGAGAGGTACAGTTTACCCGGGCCCAGGCCTGTCAGGGGGCCCGGATCTGGACGGACACACACACTTTTTTTTAAATTTGGTGGCTGGGTGCTCTGTGTCTGCTACCTCCCTGCATGAGATCCAACTCTGGAAGTCAGCATGTAACCCCTGACAGAGCATGTACTGTAACTCCATTTCAACAAGCATGTTAACCCCTGGCAAAGCATGTAATCCATGGCAGAGCAGGTTAACCCCATGGCAATGGGCATGTTAACAACCGGCAGAGCAAGTAAACCCATGGCAACAAGCATGTTAACCCCTGGCAGAACATATTAACCCCTGGCATCAAGCACGAAACCCATAGCAACGAGCATAGATTGTAACCATGGGCCTTATTCTAGTTCACTCTTTCTGACAAAATCCTTCTTAGATGGACAAAACCATGTGCACTGAAGGGGGGCAGATGTAAAATGTGCAGAGAGAATTAGATTTGAGTGAGTTATTTTGTTTCTGTGCAGGGTAAATACTGGCTGCTTTATTTTTACACTGCAATATAGATCTCACTTTGAAGTAAAACCTCACCCAAATCTAACTCTCTATGCACATGTTACATCTGCCCCACCTGCAGTGCACATGGTTTTGTCCATCTAAGAAGGATTTTTTCAGAAAGAGTGAACTAGAATAACCCCCCATGTCGGTTTGTATCTACCCAGTTTGTTTAATCACTGTTGTGTCCAATTGTAAAGCGCAACCGAATCTGCTGCGCTATATAAGAAACTTTAACGGAATCTGCTGCGCTATATAAGACACTGTAACGGAATCTGCTGCACTATATACGACACTGTAACGGAATCTGCTGCATTATATAAGACACTGTAACGGAATCTGCTGCACTATATAAGACACTGTAACGGAATCTGCTGTGCTATATAAGTAACTGTAACGGAATCTGCTACGCTATATAAGACACTGTAACGGAATCTGCTGTACTATATAAGAAACTGTAACGGAATCTGCTGTGCTATATAAGACACTAAGGGAATATGCTGCGTTATATAAGACACTGTAACGGAATATGCTGCGCTATATAAGACACTGTAACAGAATATGCTGCGCTATATAAGACACTGTAACGGAATATGCTGCGCTATATAGGCATTACAGTGTGTTGCATAATATGTAATGAAAATTATGGTGAATGGAATGACATGTAATGGTCCTTATGGCATGTGGTAAAATATGTAAGATATTAAGGTGTATGACATAATGTGTACTGGGCACTATGGTGTGTGGCATAATGTGTAATGGGCATTATGGCATGCAGTATAATATGTAATGGGTGTGTGACATGTATAATAGGAAATACGGTGTAAATTTTTGGTGCGCGCCTTTGGCGTGCACTGTCCCTGTATGCGCCTTGGAAGCAGCAATATACCAGCAGGTCCACAGAACACAAAAAGGCTTAGGGGAGGCAGAGTGGAGCTCTGTCCTTGGGGGCCCCGGGAAATTGTTTTACCGGGGCCCAGGATTTCTCTTGGCGACCCTGTATATATATATTCTCTAAACTCCTTGAGAAACCACATTATAGAACAAATCCCCAAACTCAAAAGAGGGGGAGATAGTGGTCTCAAATTGTGTCAAGCAGAGAGCCGCTGGATACACAGACTCGATACTCTGGCCCCCAGGGGGCTCAATGAGCATGCGGGTCGGTCATATTTTTTCTAATATTGTGTATGAAATAGATTTTCTATAATACATTTATTGGAAATTCCCTCTGTATATGAATTCAGGTCAGAGGGATTTATCTTTAACATATTTTTATATGTGAATTGATCATGTAGGTGCGACAATAACTCTATTAGAAGTCTTCCATTGGGCCCATAAATGCCCGATATACAAATCCACCTGACAGGTGGAGCCGCATAGAATAACTTTGTGAAAACATTTTTTTCATTGGAGTAAATAGCGGTTCCTGATGGACATCATCCAGCTATTTATAAATTCATTCACACCCATAATGGTGAGTTACAAAAAATAAGTGTATTCCACCCTTTTGCAGCACGGACGCCCGCAACGGTTGACACAATGTTGACTGCGCATGGCATCACAGTCAATTGTATGGTTGTGATTCACACATTTGAAATTTGTATTTGTGGCTTTAGGATGACCAATTTCTGTTAGTATATGTATCTGATTGTAATGTATTTGTTTTATATGTCTGTCACCTGCACCTTGATAAAGAGGCCAAGCGCCTTGAAACGTTGGGAACCAATCCAGTCTACTGGTTTCTTTATTTGTACAGTTGAGTGCCGCCGTCACCCAGTCTCCATAGATCCTGGGAACATCCCAGGTTGTTTTGCGGGGGGCACCGCAACATTGCAGTTTGGATTACAAGCATCACGGAGTGCCGCTCCTCCAGATCTCTCTCTCTCTCTCTCTCTCTCTCTCTCTCTCTCTCTCTCTCTCTCTCTATATATATATATATATATATATATATATATATATATATACAGATGGAGCCACAGCTGTCTAGCAGGGGTCTGGCGGTCGGATCGCCAACCACCAGCCCCCACCCATCCCTGGCCGCCTGAAAACTGGGATGTGGGTGCGTGTGAGACGCTTGCGCCTCCCATTCAGATGGAGCGCCTCTCCGTCGGTGATTGCCAGTGGGGGCATTCTGGCGAGCGCTGTCTGAGAGGCACTCCATCTGTATGTATGTATATATCATATAATGTATATATACATTGATTATATTTTCCTGCAGGTCCTGCCCAAAGGCTAAAGTGCCCCAAACACTAGTGCGAAGTATTGCATGCAATACCCCGACAACTGACCCAGCAGCTCCCCAGCGGCTGGACCACATGTCAAATCAAATCATTTTTATTGTCACTATTACGCTAAAAGAGATGCACAAGTGAAATTCCATAAAAGAGAAAATACTCACAGCTCACATACTCTGATTCAACCTTGAGACAACAGAAGGAAAAAAACGGTAACGCCGCCGACTAGTACGGCAACCTAAATATCTATATAATTTTCCATGTGACACATTGTATGCGGTCCTTTTACATACGATATATCGCATTCGATCCCATTCACCACTATCAGATACAACAAATCCTTGTGGCAACCATAACAAGGGCATCAGATTGGAATCGGAAGTAAATGTCATGCGATTTGACACTTTTGACATGATTTATTGGGCCGATGCATCATAAAAAAATTTACTTTCTTTTGTAGAAATTAAGTATCAGGGCCATTTATTAAATAGGTAATGCAGGAGATATCAATGATACGGTATCACCTGCTTTCCTTTCAGCCCCCATCTGGCCCGCCGTCCCCATACTTTTGAATACCTTCCAGCTTTCCTGAGTACAGCAGGAAATTCCCGCTATTTGGAGACTGCAATGCTGTCCCTCCCACAGTTGGAAATGTCCCTTGGATGGGTGGACAGTCGGGGGAGCCGGAAATTACTCCAAAGCAGCCGGTGATCACTGAGGAGATGCCATGTGCTTGCATCAGTGCAGGAAGGGAGTTAGGGAGAGAGTCCTAAAAATGATGAAAACTGGGGTTGCTGTGCTAGTCCATGCCCCCTCTACCAGATGCCACGCCCACTCATCCATTATCTATACCCCTTTTCAGAGCACCCTGATTATTTGATTCCAGTGCTTCTTTGTTCAAATAAGAAAGATCCATTTTATCTCTGAGCTTCTAATTGTTATTGTATCATACCTACCTGGCAAGTGCAGCAATATCACAATCACTAGAACCAGTGAACAGCTTAACATATTTACATTAACATATTTTTTTGTGAAAGCACCATCGACCGAAGTGTGGCCTATTTTGTGGAGAGTATGCATAAACCCATATTTGCAGGTGAATTTCTTGCTTCCAGGATGGTAGCAGCTAGATCCTCTTTGCCGGAAGGACCTTTCCCGTCATGCACTGGGTCCACATCTCCCTGGAAGGGAGATAATAAGCTGTGGCAAATGCAGCAGGCCACTACGCCACTGCAGCTAAAATAATAAAATACACCAAACTAGAGTACAGCCAAAATATAAAATGTTGTAAGGGCATCTAACAACTTCTGTCCTCACCTGATATAACATCCTGGTCCTTAAGGTGAAGGGGAATTAGTCACGAACCTTCCAGGATAGGGCTAGAGCAAATAGTGTTGATGTCAGTGCCAGATTATCCACGGAGCGACAGGGGCGGTCACCCTGTGGCCTCCATACATCCAGGACCCTCACATATCTAGGCCCCCCACACTGGCACAGCTGTGGTGGTGGCAGATGGGTGACAGGCAGCAGGGTCGGTCAGCGCGGGGTCGGGCATCACGGGGCGGGCAGGGGGTCCCTGCAGCTTATGTGAAGTCAGCGAGTAGGACTATTAGTTCCCATCCACCGCAGGGACCCCGGCGCTGACTGCCCATCTGCCGTAGGGACCTCCCTGCTTCCCCAGCACTGCACGGACCGCGCTGCCCGGATCCTCGCGTTGCCCAGGTATCAGGGGGACCTGCCTTTGTCCGGGAGGGGGTGCTGCCTCTGTTGGGGGGGGGAGGGGCACAGACCTTTTGTTGTCCATGGCCCCCACAGACCTTAATCCAGCCCTGGCTGATGTAAAGGGGCTGTGTAGCGGTTTGATAGGGGTACTGCACCCACATAGATTCACTCGACAATGAGTATAGGCACAAATTCTGCAGCTATTTGAATGCAGTCCCAGATGTGTCCATTGACAGCAAATAAAGAGTTCATTTACTACAAGAGAAGTCTCCTTAATGAGAGTGAGCTGAGTTATATAACACTAAATGATGTGTTTAATGATAAAACATTCAGTAGTTGGCTGGGTCTGGTGGTTTTGTTGGCTACTGGGTTAAATGGGGAAAAAGCTTCTTCCCCGAGATGTTAACCGTTACTTGCCAACGGAACGGCAGCGTTCTCATTCATGATTGATAACATATTCACAATTGTATTCAATTTATATCTGTGTATTAAACAGCCCTTCTGTCTTTTACCCTTCAGTACACAGATTAAACAGCATTCAAAGGAGAGTTAAATTATACAAGCAGAGATAATGGAAGGTACATTTTAAAAGACTGCAATTTATGAATTTCTTTTGCTGTTATTGAGCTACTGCAATGTACCAGCTATGATGTGAATTCATCTTTATTATCATTGCATTGCAGGATTATGAACACACTACTTGGTTGTAGAGAGACTTTCCAATCACCTTTTCACAGGCAACACTGTCCCTGGTGCAATGGTAGAAGTGTTACTACAGCCAAGTCAGTCCGCACCAACTGTCACCATACAACAACAGAAGTAATGCGGAGTTGTAAGAAATAAACATCCACTCTAGGGTCCTCATTCTAAAACAGAATAGAATATGTGATACTTGTTATTAGGGATGGCCATCGACCATTGATGATTCAAATCATTGGATACTGCTGCTGTTAATGTCCAGTCCAGTCCAGTGATACTGCCATTAAATAAAGTCCAGTGATACTGCCGTTAAATAAAGTCCAGTGATACTGCCGTTAAAGTCCAGTGATACTGCACTTACAGATCAGTCCAGTGGTACTACCATTAAAGTTCATTGGTACTGCCATTAAAGTCCAGAGATACTGCCATTAAAGTCCAGTGATACTGCCGTTAAAGTCCGGTGGTACTGTCGGTAAAGTCCAGAGGTACTGCCGTTAAAGTCCAGTGATACTATCCATAAAGTCCATTGGTACTGCTATTAAACTCCAGTGGTACTCTCGTTAAAGTCCAGTGGTACTGCTGTTAAAGTCCAGTGATACTACTGATAAAGTCCATTGGTACTGCTATTAAAGTCCAGTGGTACTGCCATTAACGTCCATTCCAGTGATATTGCTGCATAAGTCCACTCCAGAGATATTGCCTTTAAAGTCCAGTGATACTGCTGCAATTCCAGTCCAGTGATAGTGCTGTATACAGTCCAGTAATACTGCTGCAGTTGAAGTCCACTGATAGTGCTATATATAAGTCCAGACCAGGGGTACTGCCATTGCAAATCCAGTCCAGTGATACTGCTACATAAGTCCAGTGCAGTGGTACTGCCGTTAAAGTCCAGTGGTACTGCTGATAAAGTCCGGTAATACTGCCGCTAAAGTCTAGTGATACAGCTGTATAATTCCAGCCCAGCAATACTCCTGCATAATTCCAGTGCAGTGATACAGCTGTATAATATAATTCCAGTTCAGCGATACTCCAGAAAGATAATGGAGAACCAAAATTTAGAGGATAAAATAGTGAAAGAACAAGAATCATGTCCTAGTGCTGAAGCTGCTGCCACTAGTCATGACATAGACAATGAAATGCCATTAACGTCGTCTGCCAATATCATCGTAGAGGGCATGTAAAATCCCAAAAGTTTAGTAACACGAACAAAAATCATTAAATGTAAATCGTTTGAGGAGAAACGTAAGCTTGCCAATATGCCATTTACAACACGGAGTGGCAAGGAACAGCTTAGGCCCTGCCTATGTTCATGACTAGTGGTTCAGCTTCACACAACGATCTAAGCCCTTCTCCTTGCCCCTCTTTTTTGGGCATTATGTGCTCTTTGCGGCCTAGTTTTTCAAACTGCCTTCCTGTCTGCGCTGCAGTGCCACTCCGAGTTGGGCCACGTGTTTGTGCCACCCACTTTAGTTGCTTAGCATAGTCATCCAGCTACCTCGGTGCAACTTAGTGGAAATTAATGTTATTGAGGTTAATAATAGTGTAGGAGCAAATTTTTTAGTTATCCAGATCCGAAACACGAAACACAAAATACAAAAATGGTGGTGTCTTGTAAAAGATCCAGATCCAAAATACTGCCCGAGATACAGACCCGAAAAGTGCCCCGTGCACACCCCTAGTAAAAAGTCCTCTGCACCTCTTCTACTTGTAGAGTCTTCCATAGTCCATACACCATCATGGGGAAGATATATCAAAACTTGGAGAGAGGGAAAATAGTGATAGATAAAGTACCAACCAGTCACCTCCTGTCATTTTTCAAATACTTATTTGTCCACTTTCTCTCTCTCCTAGGGCAGTATTCAATGAAAAAGTTCTCCGTGCATGGAGAGCGTTTTATTTAGCTCTCCATGCACTCTCCGTGTTCCGGAGGGCTCGCTGCCACTCCTGCTCCCTCTATTCAATGTGGTTAAGACTCGCCGCCACTCGCGGCGAGTCTTAACCCCTGCAGGGAGCAGGGAGCTTTCAGGGAGCCGGAAGCAGCCAGAGAGATTAAAGTCTCCCTGGCTGCTCCAGAGGACTGTGGAGGGGAGGGGGGCTCTCCAGGACCCAGGCTGCACCCCCCTATAGCCAGCGGGGGACCCAGTATTCACTGCACCATTCGTGCATAGTTACGTTCGGCTGCAGTGAATATATGAATATCTAATGAGCGGCTCGAGCGCTCGGGCCCCCTGCTGGCTGCACTGTGTAAAAAAAAAAAAAAAAAAAATGTAAAAAAATATTTTTTTTAAAATTAAATATATATTCATGTGCTATAAGCACATGAATAAAAATAACATGCCCCTTCACAGGAAAAAAAAACCTGATTTTTTGACACCAAAATTAAAAAAAAAAACCTTTACGTTCAAAAGTTCACATTCCAGCTCTCCATCAAAAGATGGAGAATTGCTACACGGAGAGAGACGGAGAAAATCACTTAAAAAGACGGAGAATATTTCACATTGAATAGGGTTGCTCGCTTTTGGAGAGCAAAATGCTCCATCCAAGGCGAACAAAGCACAAATTCTCCACAAAACACGGAGAACTTTTCTCATTGAATACTGCCCTTGGGGCTTGATAAATCTCCCCCACAGTATGTTACATTGGGCCTTATTCTGATCGGAGCGGCCAAACGTGCGTACGTTCGCTAATAACATACGCTATCCGCACGCGGCCGTTGGGGTTAAGTCCACCCACAACTCAGCCGCATACGTACGGCCAGAAACAACGTCGAAGGGGAGTGGCGTACAAATGTGCGTACGCCAACGTACACGGACGGGCCAGCCCTTACACTACGACAACTGGCGTACAATTGAGCGTACACCACCGTTTACGGACGTCTCTCGTCCGTCTTCCCACCGACTTCTTGCGGCTATCTGAGCGTACGCCAGCTTGCACGGACGGGTCCCTATAGTTTTCAATAGAAAAGTCAGCTTATGTCACCGCTCGTGAGAGTGAGCGTACGTCCGTGTACGCTGACATACCCTTCACATATATGGACCTGCAAATCTTGCCTTTCAACTATAATTATGAAAATTAATTAATTGATTGAATTAATTAATGTGCAAAATAGTGGGCATGGGCTTAAAACATTGCTGAAACATCCTTTGTAGGTGTTAGATGTGGTTTATGTTATTGTATCATAAATACAAAACCTATGTTTGTATTAGAGTGAACACGTTGACACATGTCGACTTGTGTAGATTGAGTGTGCTACTGTGTAAAGTCTATGAAAGCACGTAGTGAATGTGTCTAACTGTTTAACAAATACCTACCTTAGCATATATAAGCAGGTCTTACCTTAAATTAAACAAACCTTTAAATGTAGAGAAGTATGGAAAGATAAGCTTCCAATGTGTTTGAGTGCTGTGTGTGGCTTGCAGGTAGTGAAATCATGGTTTGGACTTAATAGACTGCAGCATTGGTTATTACATTCAGGTGTATGTGTTTGGTAGTAAGCAGCGTAAATTAGCAAACCCAGGCCCACGCTGGCATGCGGTATCTGTAGGGGTGGTTTGAGATGGCGGTTGGCGGCCGCCTGTTTTGTGTCCGAAATGAACGGTGCTGTAGGCGATCGTGCGGTAGTAGCACCGCTCATTTTTGGTGCACACCCCCGTGTACGCCCATATTTACGCCCATTTTCCCTCATTATTTCGGCCGCTCCCCTCATCACGCCCCTATGCCGCCCCCAATGCCCGTACACTCGCGTATAGGTTTTTTCGCACGTAGAGACCCGTCCGTAAGCGTTGTGGAGTGGTCGCGCAGGCGCATTAGCGAATGTACGCATGCGCAGATCATAAAAAACACCGGGACGTCCGCGTACGGCCCGGCCGCTCCAACCAGAATAAGGCCCATTATGGCTGCCAAGATAATTGTGTGTGTGTGTACTTCTGTCTCTGATACATTCTACCTCATGTTGGTGTCTGGTTGTGGAGGGAATGAATACAGATGTGGAACAGGATTGGTGCAGCAGGAGCAGTGCTCCAAATGCCCCTGAGGTCTAAGGGGCCCACTGCTGTCCCTGTCACCCACTGTTTTTCCCTGTCACATTCTGCCTCTGCCTGCCTCTTCCTGTCACCCTCTGCCTTTCCCAGGTCATCCATTGCAGTGTTACATATTGTGAACTTGGGTTAAGGTGGATGAGGTGGGCCCCAATTATATTTATGCACCTGAGCCCAACACCCACAAGTTCCGCCACTAGAATGAAACCTAGAATTTAACAATAAGCTAGTGACATTGTGGAGACATTATCTCGTGAATTGATAATCTGGGCATGGGTTCAGCCCACAAATGATCTGTCTTTAATACCTGGCTTCAGTGGGTATACGGTCGTATTATCGACCACACTTAGGTCAACACCATTGGGTCGACATGCAACTAGGTTGACAGGTGTCTAGGTAGACATGGGTTTAGGTCGACATAGCGTTAGGTCAACATGGGTTAGGTCGACAGGTCAGAAGGTCGACATGGGTTTTTTCACTGTTTTTTTGAGCCAACATGTGCCGACAGGCGGTATTTCATGCCCTACCATCCACTAGGGCAGGGGTGGGGAACCTTTTTTTTACCGAGGGCCATTTGGAAAATTTGAAAACCCTTCGGGGGCCATATAAAAATTATCAGCATATACGCGTTGGCATTATACACAGGGCAGCGGCATATACATGTGGGCATTATACACAGGGCACCGGCATATACATGTGGGCATTATACACAGGGCACCGGCATATACATGTGGGCATTATACACACTGACAGTGGCATATACATGTGGGCATAATACACAAGGGCAGCGGCATATACATGTGGGCATTATACACACTGGCAGCAGCATGTACATGTGGGCATTATACACACGGGCAGTGGCATATACATGTGGGCATTATACACAGGGCAGTGGCATATACATGTGGGCATTATACACAGGGCAGCGGCATATACATGTGGGCATTATACACACTGACAGTGGCATATACATGTGGGCATAATACACAAGGGCAGCGGCATATACATGTGGGCATTATACACACTGGCAGCAGCATGTACATGTGGGCATTATACACACGGGCAGTGGCATATACATGTGGGCATTATACACAGGGCAGCGGCATATACATGTGGGCATTATACACACTGACAGCGGCATATACATGTGGGCATTATACACACTGACAGCGACATATACATGTGGGATTATACACACTGGCAGCGGCATATACATGTGGGCATTATACACAGGGTAGCGATATATACATGTGAGCATTATACACAGGGCAGCGGCATATACATGTGGGCATTATACACACGGGCAGCGACATACACATGTGGGCATTATACACAGGGTAGCGATATATACATGTGAGCATTATACACAGGGCAGCGGCATATACATGTGGGCATTATACACACGGGCAGCGACATACACATGTGGGCAGAGACACCATAAAAAGTGACAGTGTGGAGGAGGGGGGGGTGTCACCCCCAAACAGGTTAATGTGATTATGCCTGATTATGAGAATCAGACATAATCACATTAACCTGTTTGGGGGTGAATCCAGGGGTAAATGACAACCCCTGGACCTGTCAGTCACTGGGGAAGGGAGGGTGAGAGAAGCAGCATTGGCGGGCGCGTCTTCTGCACATCTCCCCCGCCACCCGCCCGGCTTTATTACCGATTAATCAGCCACCCGCCCGCCTATATAACTGATGTATCAGCCGCCCGCCCATATTACTGATGTATCAGCCGCCCGCCCGCCTATATTACTGATGTATCAGCCGCCCGCCTGCCTATATTACTGATGTATCAGCTGCCCGCCCGCCTATATTACTGCTGTATCAGCCGCCCGCCCGCCTATATTACTGATGTATCAGCCGCCTGCCCACCTATATTACATACCAGGCGCCGGGGATGGCTGCTGCTGCTGCTGCCGCCGGGGAGATGTGCAGAAGACGCGCCCGCCAATTACAGTGGCTGTGGAGGTGATGCGCCGGCAGTGATTGGCGGGCGCGTCTTATGCACATCTCCCCGGCGGCAGCAGCAGCAGCCATCCCCGGCTGCTGGTATGTAATATAGGCGGGCTGGCGGCTGATACTTCAGTAATATTCCCCACCCCTGCACTAGGGCGTAGTGGGAGAATAAAATAGTGTGCCCGAAGCATTGCGAGCAAAACGAGGGATGCGAGGGGCTGCGGTTGACTTCCAACTGTGTCCATGTCGACTATGTCGACATTCGGGTAAAAAAACTGTGAAAAAACCCATGTCGACCTCGCGACCTGTCAACCTAACCCATGTTTACCTATTGCTATGTTGACCTAAACCCATGTAGACCTTGTCCCATGTCGACCTAGACACCTGTTGACCTTCAACCATGTCGACCTAGAACCCTGTCGACCTAGTTGCATGTCGACCCAACGGTGTCGACCTAATGACTGTCGACCTAAGTGTGGTCGATAAAACGATCCCCTTCAGTGGTGGTGTAGATATTACACTTGGTAAATCAGAAACAAAGAGTAAATGACATGAAGAAAAAGTTCACGTTATTTTAGAACGTTTAAGATTATTTGTGGAGACGAGGTCAACTTGATCTGGTTAACTTAATAAGAGATCAAAGTGACCCTCATTCTAACCAAGCACAGATCCACTTGAGAACTATTATTGCGCTGTTGCATTGCTAAACTAAGGGTGCACCTGATGCTATAGAAACAGCTTCAGCATACTCCATGCAACATGTTTCATAATAGTTTCAAGCAGTCAGATATCAAATACCAATGCAGTCATCAAGCGTATTTATCATGTAGCAGCTGACAGCTAACTTTGCACTGTCAGCTGTTACAACCCGAGATGTCGCGGTCAAGGATTGATAGACAAGTAATGGAGAAGGATAAAATGGATCCACCATACAGTACATTGCACGGTACTTGTTTCCTAGCAGGGCACCCAGTTTCACTACGTACGGTACCGTGTTTTTGCATGCGATGCGATCGCATGCGATGCGGTTTTCCTATGTAATTTATTCAGTGCTACCCCCCCCCCAGGCGGTGCGATCTCATCGCATGCGATCACATTGTACGGCAAAATTGCGATTGTATAGGGTGCAATGCCATGTACTTTACTATACAGTTGTATGAGATGCAATGAGATTGAGGCACCCCCCCAGTATCCACGCCACCCTGAAGCGTAGCGAGCGGCATCAGAACGCGTCCTACCGACCTTTTCATACCCCCACTATACACCTCGGCGTGGAATTGACTTTATATAGTGTGGCAAGAGCAGCGAGCCACAGAGCCCGAAGCGCGGCGAGCGTAGTGAGTCCCGTGAGGGGACAAAGAATTCATGTAACGTAATCCGCGCTCGCCACGCTATATAAAATCAACTCCACGCCGACGTGGATAGTGGGGGTATGAAAAGGTTGGTAGGACGCATTCCACCACCCCTCGCAGGGCGCGCTGCGCTCGCCATGCTTCGGGGTGGCGTGGATACTAGGGGGGGGGGGTGCCTCAAACTCATTGCATCTGATACAACTGTATAGTAAAGTAAATGTCATTGCACCCTATACAATAGCATGTGATCGCATGCGATTTTCTTACGCTGAATCGCCCACTAAGCTATTTGCTTAGTGGGCGCCCTGATAGGAAACAAGTACCCATTGCACTTGTTATAATTGGATTGGATAGCGGAAACCATATGACTACATGTAGAAGTGTTCTTCTGGTCCATTCACCAATGTGATCTGTCAATCTAAGCCCAGCAGACAAGATAACACTGTATGCAATGGAGTTAATGTAGCCGGATAGTGGCAAACTCAGGGGGGGAAGGGAGGCAAATTGTGCCCCAGTTTTTTATACTGGCCTCCATCCATTGCATGGGTTTCACCAAACCCCAGTCTTTAGTCTGACATCATCAGTACCAATAACTTCGACCTATCCCATGCCAGGTGTAAGAGTCCTGTCTGACATAGGTGTCAACCTGGCCTTTGCCTGACTTTTCTGTTACGTGCTTACGACCAGTTGCACCCTATTTCACACATGGCAACACCCAAACCACACTAGATACAGCAGCAGATAAAGGGGCAGATCTATTAAGCCTGGACAAGAGATAAAGTGGAGATAAAGTGAAAGGCGATAACGCACCAGCCAATGAACACCTTTCACTCTATCGCCACTTTAATCTCCAGTTGATCTCTTCTCCAGGCCTAATACATCTCCCCAAAGTGGCATGTGACCCAGTATTAGGCTCCTAGTCTTCTTCCCATATTATTTTCCTTTTGATGTTTAGTCATTGGTTTGTTTCTTATGAATGAAGAACTCTGTGCTGACCGATGTTACTCATGAGGAAAATGCTCTCCTAACAGCGAGTTCTAGATCCAATCAATCATCTCCTCAGTGCATCTTAGTCCATATTTCAGTGAAAGCTTCTGATGTTCATTTACAATAAATCATCACAGCATGCCACGATAGGATGCATAAGTTACAGCTGTATTAAAATGAACATGTAAAATGTTCCATAAATTAAACATAATACATCATAAATATGAAATAAAAAGTACAATGCAAACAACACCTGTTGGTTCAACCTAATGAGAAGGCTGTACAGTATCTGTAGCATGCCGTTTGTATCAATAAATGCCAATGTGACTAATAAGCATAGTAGTCAATGGATACTGAGGGGCAATATACTAACAATAATTATAGACATTTGCTTTTAATGTCTATCTTGCCCTAAACTGAAAAAAGGCAATTACTGACTAGTTTTTATGGTTTTAGAGCACATTTATACTTTATAAACAAAATTTGGGACAAAATTGACATACCCATCATCCGACTCGGCTCTCATTTACAGCAATGGGGTAAGCCCAAACTCCAGACCGCAGCGTCCTGCGGTCAACATGAAGGTTGGGCGGGGGGGCGCGCACAGCCTCCGCTGCTATCTGCTGTACTCTGCAGACAGCAGCAGCAGAGGCCGGGAGGAGGTGAATGGATGCCTGTGTGCAGCATCCATTCACCTCGCGGGCGGGGGCTGGGGGGGTTGCATGAGGGGTGGGGGCAGCCCGGCAGCTTACCTTGGTGCTGGCCTTGCCCCCAGTGTGACGATCGGTGGACCCGGCGGTCCCGACACTTGGAGATTAAGGGGGACATTTACCAAAATGGATTCGTAGAAAAAAGGTGTATTCGTAGGGAGAAATACACCTTTTTTTTACGAATTTGTATTTTCGGGATTTACAATCCCAAAAATACAAAAATTCGTAGTCCTAAAGATGGAACATTCGTATTTGTATTTACAAATACGAATGTCTACACCATCGATAGAATACGACAGAAATCACCATTCAAAAGAATGGTGGTTTCTGATTTACTAAGCAGCCGTACTGATAATACGGCTGCTAATTGGTGTAAAACAGGCACGCAAATACGACAGGAAAATAGAACACCATTTTCATGTCGTATTTGCGTTTTAGCCTGCACGGATCAGTCAGATCCGTGCAGGCTACAGTGTAAAAAAATGGAAAAATTAAATAAATAAAAAAAAAAACGGCGTGGGGTCCCCCCCACAGCCGAAACCAGCACCAGGCTGAAGGAGCCGGGGCCGGTAATTAAAAATCAGGGAGCCCGACAAATAGGGGTTCCCCGATTTTTAACAACCAGCCCCAGGCTCCAGGTCCGGGGCTGGTTCCCAAAATACGGGGGACAAAATGAGTAGGGGTCCCCCGTATTTCAAGAACCAGCCCCAGGCACAACCAGCCGGCAGGCTAATGCCACAGCCGGGGGGAGACTTTTTATGCAAGTCCCCCCGGCCAAAGCATTAACCCTACCGACCAGTCAGCCTGGCCAGGGGCCCTGGGGGAGTGGGGACCCCCCCAATAAAGGGGTCCCCCCCCTCCAGGACTTACCTGACCAGGCTGAAGCCTGGTGCTGTCCCCGGTGACCCTGGGCTGTGGTCACCGGGCTGATCTTGGTGTAAAAAATAGAATAAAAACCATTGTCTTTTACTGGTGAACTATGAGTCCCAGCAAGCCTCCCCCGCAAGCTGGGACTTGGAGAACCACAAGTCCCAGCCTGCGGGGCATTAAAGGGCCCGCTGGGTCTTGTAGTGCCACAGTAAAAGAAAGAGTTAAATAAACACACTGACACACGTGAAAAATAAAAGTTTAATACATACATAACACATACATACTGATACTTACCTTTCTTGATCCCGTAGGTAGCCCTGGTCCTGATGTCCTGGTCCGTGTCGGCGTCTGTATCCATGTCGGCATCCCTGTCGGCGACGGCGTCGGCGGTCCGGAGTCCGAAGAAATCCATTTGGGAAGCTGTGGAAGGAAATCCTACTCACCTGTCCCAGCGCTGAAGAAGTCTTCTCTTGATCCGACGTAGTCCAGGTAATCTTCATGCTGTCGCCGGTCCCCGCTGTCTGCGCTGTCTCTGCATCGCGCTGAGGAGAGATGCTGAAGTTTCATATTCGGCGCCTCTCCTCAGACTGAATTCTATTGGCCGCCTAGCGGGCCAATCAGGAGCCGACTCTCGGCCCGCTAGGCGGCCAATAGAATTCAGTCTGAGGAGAGGCGCCGAATATGAAACTTCAGCATCTCTCCTCAGCGCGATGCAGAGACAGCGCAGACAGCGGGGACCGGCGACAGCATGAAGATTACCTGGACTACGTCGGATCAAGAGAAGACTTCTTCAGCGCTGGGACAGGTGAGTAGGATTTCCTTCCACAGCTTCCCAAATGGATTTCTTCGGACTCCGGACCGCCGACGCCTTCGCCGACAGGGATGCCGACATGGATACAGACGCCGACACGGACCAGGACATCAGGACCAGGGCTACCTACGGGATCAAGAAAGGTAAGTATCAGTATGTATGTGTTATGTATGTATTAAACTTTTATTTTTCACGTGTGTCAGTGTGTTTATTTAACTCTTTCTTTTACTGTGGCACTACAAGACCCAGCGGGCCCTTTAATGCCCCGCAGGCTGGGACTTGTGGTTCTCCAAGTCCCAGCTTGCGGGGAGGCTTGCTGGGACTCATAGTTCACCAGTAAAAGACAATGGTTTTTATTCTATTTTTTACACCAAGATCAGCCCGGTGACCACAGCCCAGGGTCACCGGGGACAGCACCAGGCTTCAGCCTGGTCAGGTAAGTCCTGGAGGGGGGGGGACCCCTTTATTGGGGGGGTCCCCACTCCCCCAGGGCCCCTGGCCAGGCTGACTGGTCGGTAGGGTTAATGCTTTGGCCGGGGGGACTTGCATAAAAAGTCTCCCCCCGGCTGTGGCATTAGCCTGCCGGCTGGTTGTGCCTGGGGCTGGTTCTTGAAATACGGGGGACCCCTACTCATTTTGTCCCCCGTATTTTGGGAACCAGCCCCGGACCTGGAGCCTGGGGCTGGTTGTTAAAAATCGGGGAACCCCTATTTGTCGGGCTCCCTGATTTTTAATTACCGGCCCCGGCTCCTTCAGCCTGGTGCTGGTTTCGGCTGTGGGGGGGACCCCACGCCGGTTTTTTTTTTTATTTATTTATTTTTCTATTTTTTTTACACACTGCAGCCTGCACGGATCTGACTTGATCCGTGCAGACTGCTAGAAATAATTCGTATTAGCAGCCGTATATACGGCCGCTAATACGAATCATTACACCATCGGAGGGTTACAAAGCAGTCGTATCTGACTGCTTTGTAAATCCCCCTCCGGAACACGACTTTGCATACGACTTAAACAGTCGTATGCAGTCGTAGGGAAACAACCAATACGAAAAACTAGGTTTTTCATATTGGTAAATTTCCCCCAATGTCATCTCCATGTGCCTTCCCTGTTTACACTGCTGGTCGGCACTCAGTGTAAACGGTGCAAATACCGGATCCAACCTGGCTTGGAACCATGTTCCGAATACCAGGTTGGATCTGGGATTTGTGTGTAAAAGGGGTATTAGTAAGAAGGAAGTTCTAATGAAGATGGGATGTTGCTATGGGCAACCAATCAGATTCTATCTATTATCTTCTAGAAGGTGCTAAAGAAGTAGAATCTGATTGGTTACTATAGGCAAAATCCCATCTTCAGTAGAACTTCCATTTTAGAACATAAATCCCTTATGGTCAACCCAATGGGCCTCACACGGGTCATCCTATCTTGTAAAAGAAGTCTTACTCTTGATTTTGTTTTCCATACTGGATTAGAAGTATCTGATCTAAAAATAAACCCAGTTATGTGGTCAGACCACCACTCAATTTATGTCCCAGTTGCGACACCTCAAAATAGACCTGTGCACATGGAGTTGACAAGGTATCGTTCATGGAGGGGTATGACTCCCCAAGCTCTGGCAACAAATCGGGATCTCTTTGCGATATTGGTTGTCTGTGAAGATCCTTGTTCCCTAGTCTACTTCTATTACAAGGATGTGATGGCTGCAATGGATATTATTGCTTATGTGCCACAGATGGGTTTTCCACATGGCAACCTACAGATGGAGCACCTGTCATCCAGCCTGCGGGATCACCAGATGTCCTGAGCTGAGGCAGGCTGGTGGCCAGGAGCTCCATCTGATGGGGATGTGAGAGCATCTCACACGCTCGCATGTCCCTGTCAGCACGGTGGCGGGGAGCGGCTTTCCTGCCCGTTTCCGCTTCAGGGAGATGGGCATGGCGAGCGGGGGTAGATGGGGGAGCAGCAGCGAGCTGGTTGCGGTCCTCGGCGGGCTCTGATAGAATGAGGCGCACAAGTGTTTTGTGCAAACCTGCTACCTTCTGTCGATTGGTGAAGCTCCATTGAGAGCTGCTCCATCTGTAGGTGCCTGCCTAGGGCCCAGCAGCTCCCAAGGGGTCCCATAAAGATATCCTGTATCATTGTGGTACTACCGCATGATGTCATGACATCACATGGACCTGCCCAAAGTCCCTTTGATGTTCTTTGATAGGATAAAAATTGTTTGGATGCACAAAATGGTTTCACCCACTGTATGTGGGCAGTCAGTGTACTTTAAATGTGACACCGATTTTAAGCCTACTTTCCATAGACCTAGAGCCTGATTCAGATTTGTATGCCATGCTGATGTTCAAGCAGCTGAGCATTAATCTATAGACTGTGCATGCGCAAAAGTACTCTATCGATGCAGCCTGCAATCAACAGCAAAAATATAGTGCTGTGGATTGTTTGAGGAGGGCCCCAAACTGGTATCTTGCCTAGGGCCCCATGAGAATCTTTGTCCTGTGTGTATACAGCCCCATATACTACACCATCAAGCTCCCTATTTGACAACAGTGTTAATCCCTTGAGTAGTGCCTCTTCCTGGGGCAGAACAAACCTACAGTACCAGGGAAGGTTTGTCCTGCCCCAGGAAAACCCACATCTCAAGCGGCAGCCACTACCTTTTGCAGGTAGTGTGCTGCAACCCAGCCAGAAGCAGCAGCAGCAGCCCTGAGCAGTCACTCGGGAAAGTTCGGGGCCAATTGGGGGGGGGGAGGGGCAGAGAGAGTGCCCGGCATCAGCGGCGGCGGGGACTGCATTTGGGTGCTCATGTGTTCAGGCAACCTAATGCTAGAGTGCTCCCGAGCATCCCCACTCGGTGGCGGAAGAGGGGAGTGACGATTGGTGGAGGGGAGGGCCTGGCAGCCGCAGCAGCGGAGAGGAGTGCCCGGCAGCATCTCCGGCGGTGGGGAGTGCCTGGGGACGACAGGATGGGACAGGTGGGTGGCAGAAGTGTGTACAGTATGTAGCTGTGCCCTAGTGCTGGAGGCACCACTGGCGCACACCTACATACTGTATTGTGGTATGCCCGGAAAATTTCCGGGCATACACCGAAGCGGTTAATGAGCTGAGGAAATGGGGGCACAGACTTGAAAGATGGTGGACGAAGATGGACCTGCTATAGAATAAGATAAAACTAATAATCAGGGCTATTTTTCAGCAGGCTCTTAGATGGACAAAACCATGTGCACTGCAGGTGAGGCAGGTGTTACTTGTGCAGAGATAATTAGATTTGGGTGGGGTTTTACACCTACCTCACCTGCAGTGCACATGGTTTTGTCCATCTAAGAAATATTTTGTCAGAAAGAGTGAACTAGAATAAGGGCCTCAGTTCCTGCTGGAGCCTGCTGAAAAATAGCCCTGCTAATAATCCATAATGAAGTGTATCAATCAAAAATTACCCAGAAGGAATCACCGGTCCTGTCAGATGTGATCATGGAAGCAAACAATAGGCCAGGTCAGCTTTTCTGTACAGTAGAGATGATTTATAAATACAGTAAGTACAGTATGCCTACAGCCTGATGCGACCCTCTCCCAGTCAAAGTGTAATGAGTTTACAAACTTCCCGTATCTTCCACCTGGGATAAGGTCACTAGGCTTTGGGTCGAACATTGAACAAGGCTTAGGTTGAAACCTGAAATAGGTTGACATGGCTACGGTCGACAGGGTTGAAAGGTTAACAAAAGCATTAGGTAGACAATGGGAAGGTCAACAGTTAAAATATCAACATGAGTTTTTTATGTTTTTTTTTGTCACGAATATCAACCCTGTCGACCTTAGTTATGTTGACCTATTTAAGTCATCTACAGTACTTAATCCTTTGTCGGCCTTCAGTGGTTGACCGAATGCATGTCGACCTTAATAGGGTTGACCCAATGCCTCCATCCAGACTGGAATCCTCACAATACCATCAAAGAAGTGCTACATTTACAAGCCTGCCAAAGTAAGCCATTGCCTACTTGGTCTAATCCCATCTAATGCATAGAACCCCTGCAGTGTTGAGTATTTTGATATCACGCAAACACTCCCGCTTTCGTCACCAAAACCTAGACTGCAGCGGTCAGCAAGCCCCACAGTTATGGTATTTTATACCTACAGTGTCTAGGTCTACAGTCACATGGTCGAACACTAATGGTCGACAGTCAAAAGGTCAACAGTCAAAAGGTCGACAGGGTCCACAGGTCAACAGTCAAAAGGTCAATGGGGCCAAACTGTCGACAAGGACACCACTAACCCGAACCCATACAGACATGAGGATCCGCAAGTGTGTTTTGCACTTGCAGCTCCTCCCAGAGACTGAGGGATTTCCCAGTGACATCATTCACTGGGTCCTCCCTCAGCCAATCAGGAGCGGACTCCAGGGGGGCTCCACAGCTGATTGGCAGTGCGCGGCTCCATAGTCACCCATGTTTTGAATTAAAACTTATCATGGGTGTCTATGGTGGAAACATAGACACCCATGTTAAATTTATCATTCAGGTTTCAAAATGTGTATGCTCTATATTGTGTGTTCTGTAAAATTAAAACGACCATTGCATTGTTTGTTACATTGTCTAGTGTATACACAGCTTAGCAATTCCTCTCAAAACATCTCTGACCATGTTACCCCTACATTTTATCTCTGACCTTCAACTCTATGCCCTCTAATAACCTTCTCCAACTCCAGTATCCCGGACTTCCCCAGGAAAGCTTCCCTGTTATGGAACACCTCTTCAGCTGCATATCTCCACCTACCGTCTCTCATGATCTCTTCTCTATAACATAAGATCTCACAGACAAGGTCTTCTCCACCCTATGATTCTGTTCACCTCATATGGCCATATTCAAGTTCTTCAATTCAGTCTATAACTGTGCCAGCTGTACAGTATTTGCTAGCTCATGAATATCCATTTATGTGTTATTATGCTAAAATGTATTTGTAATTATATTTATTTTATATCTGTAAGATGTATGTCATGCCAAATGATTGGCCGGCATCTGAGTACATCTGTAAAGGAACTGATGAATATGATTAAATGTCCAAAGTAAATCTTAACCCTACTCTTTTGGCATTTTCATCATTTAAATCCCCATTAGCATCGAAACCTTGGTCTACAAATGTTTTGTTGTCTTCCTATATTTTTTATGCACAGATTTTTCCCGCAGCATGGCAGCAACAAAGGTCAAAATCATGCCGAGTAATCTTTTTATAGCTCATGATAAAAGCACAGGTGCTTCAATTAGCGAGCTGCCTGTCAAGCGACAGTGGGGAATTCCAACCGACCTTCTGTCCAACAATTTTCATAAAGAATCCACACAAGAAGAAATGTTAGCAGTGCCATGACCATGTTTGTTCAATGCACCGTGGCCTCCTCAGGGTTCTCCCATCTTAAACTAATAAGAGTTCACAAGACGGTATGACTAAACCTATCACGTATGTTCACTCTTGCAAAACAAATAATTGAAAGGAGTCTTATAAATCTTTTTTATGATTGTGAGCCTTGTGAGTTTAAAACAGATGTTATTGATGTATATTTATTGATGAACTCAGTAATTCATTAACAGTGAATTATTTCATATTTACAATATGAATTACATAGCTAAATTCATATACTGTAGTTGTAGTATGATTTGTCAACAGTTCTTGTGTTGAAAGTCATCAAGAATATAAGGATATGCCAATATGGTTGAATTGTTGACATGAAGAACATCAAACAGATAATATTGACATTCATCATGTCTACCCCAATAATTTGTAAAAAATAAATCTTGCCTGGTTGAGTACCACCTCCTGGTGACTGCAGCTGCTCCAATGTCTTCATCCAGGTGTTATGAATTGCCTGCACAATTATATAAGACCCCTTGTGCAGCTAGGGATGGTATTCTGAATGCAACAACTGTCCACTGTTCCATTAGTGTTTTATTTACACACAAGTACTTAGGATGCCACCAGATCTAAGCAGCAGTGGCTTATATTATTGGTAGGAGATCACAGAATGTTTAAGTGATTCAGGAGTATTCCAATATGTCATACAGTATTGTATAGCAACCATCTCTTTCCCCACACGTTACGCCTAACCAGTGGCATGACGTCAGTCCTTCTGCGTCTGGTGGGCGTTCCCTTCAATTCCCGGCGTCCCAGCCTCACTTCTTTGGTGTAACTTCTCTATAAAGGTATGTGTATGATTTTTATTCTTTGTAACCTGAAGACAATTGATAAATTGAAACGTTGTTGCTATCTGGCTTGACTACTGTTCTTTGTATCGGCTACGAGTGCCACACCGCCACGCACCTACATTTCAGTCCAGTGGAGGCACCGGCAAAGCTTCTCTTGGTTATAGGGAGTGCCAAACCCCAGTCCTATCTATCTATCTATCTATCTATCTATCTATCTATATATATATCTATATATCTATATATATATATATATATATATATATATATATATATATATATATATATATAAATATATACACACACACACACAATACTTTCAGTAAAAAAGGGGGTCTCCAAAAGACATTAAAACAAATATTAATCAGAATATTTTCAACAAGTAACATGCAAATGTGAATAAGCCACAGATCACCAGCCATTGACCTCACTGAATGTCACTGGTCCCCATGTGTTCCTCCCCAGCCATTGACCTCACTGCATGTCACTTGTCCTCATGTCTGCCTACCCAGCCAATGACCTCACTGCACATCATTGATGCCCATGTGTGACTCCCCAGTATTGGCTGCACTGCATGTTATTGATCACCATGTGTGCCTTACTAGCTATTGACCTCACCACACGTCATTGATCACCATGTATCCTCCCCAGCCATTGACTTCCCCTCACATCACTGATCACAATGTGTGCCTCCCCAGCCATTGACCTCCCCACACATCAATGATCACCATGTTTGCCTCCCCAGCCATTGACCTCCCCACACATCAATGATCACCATGTTTGCCTCCCCAGCCATTGACCTCCCCACACATCAATGATCACCATGTTTGCCTCCCCAGCCATTGACCTCCCCACACATCAATGATCACCATGTTTGCCTCCCCAGCCATTGACCTCCCCACACATCAATGATCACCATGTTTGCCTCTCCAGCCATTGACCTCACTGCACATCACTGTACTTTAAGTAAGGGAAAGCACATGAGGAAAGAGGGCCCTGCTAATGAGAACTTACATTCTGTATCATATTAGACTCAATTACAGTATGTACACAGTAAACTCCAACCTTCATTATTTAACAAGTTATATAGCTACCTGGATCTTTGAGGCCATATTAAGTATGCATTCTATGTTTGCATTCTAACATTTATTTATTAATCGTTGATGGGGCCCTGGTGCTTCCAGGCCCCTTAGCAGTCACATGGACTTCTATAGCTATACTGTAATTACAGTACGTCCTTGCCACTGCCCTCTCTTCATTTTATTACCTTTTACTAATAACTCACTAGTGAATATAAGAGCAATAGAGCAGTGAAATATCAAATTCATTCTCTTAAATTGTATCTTATCTCTCAAGGCTTTAATATAGTTTCCATCCCCCATAGTGGGTGATAAAAACCGTCAAACCTGATAACATCCATACCCAAGGCGTTTCATGGGTTAAAGAAAAAAAGTTAAATGCTGAAGGAAACTTGAAACAAACACTTCGCACAATACAACAGGGAGATGGTTGAATTTTAAAACCAGCTGTTAGAGCAGCCAACCATAAATCACTCCACTGCTACAGCTAGAGCATCTGACAGAAAGTCACTGTGCAGTTGTGTAACAAAGACACACACAACACACAGGCGCACACTTATATACATATATAAATAAATGAATTTGTCTAAAATAGATTCACAAATATATATATATAATTACAACTTTGCACACAAAATTACGGTATTATTAAAATCAATTACATAATGGGGAATATAGAAATAAAAAAATCTAATATGAATCTGGAGCCATTTACCCTGTGGCCTGCTCTAGAAAGCACTAATACATGTTTTTTAGGTACTTGTGTATTATCACGGCGCCCATTACGTAGTTTGCGTAGTGGTGTATTGAGAATACCAATACACCACTATGCTGGCTACGCAAACTACGTAACTTACGCAAACTACGTAACATACGAAAACGACTTAAATTACGTAGTTGGAACCAGGGCTGGTGCAAGGCACCGGAGCGCCCCAGGCAAGGGGGGGTGGGGCGCCCCGGTGCCTACGGGGGGGGGGGTGTTTATCTGCGGTGCTGTGTAATCTGGCGGCGGGGTCCCTGCAGTGATGCGCACTATCCGGCAGCCAGGCGGCGGCGCGGGAAGCGCTGATGGGTTTGAAAAATCGCCGCACGCTGATTGGCTGAATCTCAGCCAATCAGCATGCGGAATGTTTTCAAACCCAGCAGCGCTTCCCGTGCCGCCGCCTGGCTGCCGGATAGCGCGCATCACTGCAGGAACCCCGCCGCCAGATCACACAGTGCCGCAGGTACCCGGCACGGACACCCCTGCAGCCTCCCTGTGAGAGGCGAGGGGCGAAGTGCCGCCCTCCAGTGGCTGGCGCCCTAGGCAAATGCCTAGATTTGCCTAGTGGTGGCGCCGGCCCTGGTTGGGACTGTGCTAATACATAATGGTTCATATCCCCATTATCCACGTCATACCCCCAGTATCCACGTGGGCGTGGAGTTAATTTTCTAAAGTGTGGCGAGCCCCGCGAGGGGACGCAGGAACGCGTCCCCGCGCAGGGCTCGCTACGCTCTCCACTCTTCGGGCTAGGTGGCTTGCTTGGGGAGCAGGGAAACCATGTGATGCTCCCCCAGCGGCAGTACACTGAACTACGGACATTGCTGCCGCCCCAGGACGCACCTTCCCCCCTGCCGGCTGTTTGTGTCTGCCGTGTGCAGGCGATATCTCCCCTCTCTGTCTGGCCGTCGCTCAAGCCCCGCCGCCCGCCCTTCAGCCCGGCGGTCAAGCCCCGCCGCCCGTCCTAAGTAAGTGTAAAGGCACAGGCACATATTAGCAGGGTACTTGGCTACGCTACGCTGACAATGTAGCCAAAGGTACGTTGTCAGCGTAGCATAGCCGGGCGCCCTGCTAATACATAAGTACCGTTTTTTCTTTATCATTTTATAGAGTGGTTCCTATTGGCTGCTAGTCCCTTTGTGACACGAGTCATTGTGGCTAAATGCTGCACTCACAGTAAACCAGACAGTTTACACAAAGGGCCAAATGCATGGAGGGCTGCGAGCAGGTCAAGGCCGTCCTCCAGCCTGTCCCCCCTGCCCCTGTGCATGGCAAGTGTGTTCATAGCCATGCACATGGAGAAATTAATTTGGAAATATATTCACCATTGAATGGCCCTGCTCACAAGGCCATGGGAAGAAGGAGGCCAATGATGATGTCAGCAGCCCTCCCTCCCAACGGTCAGGGAACACCTGTGTTTTATGGGGCACTCGGCCCCCAAACGTGGCAGGGTGTCAATCACCCTGCAAGCAGCTAGCGAAGGCTAGCCCTCACTGACTGTCTTTGCATGGACAGCTCGCTCTTACGAGGTCGTCTCATAATTGTTCCTGCTGCAAATTCACAGAGTGTAGGTCTGAATTGGGCCCAAAAATTCATGCATCCAGGACTATGGGCCTAAATTCAGACCTGAACGCTAATGTGAGAATACACAATGGACTGCGAGTAGTTAGCCGCCACCCTGGCAGGAAGAGAAAACGCCCCTGCAAAATTGCAAGAGAATGGCGTATGGATTACTAATCCCTATCCGGTCACAAATCCATACACAGTCCCCGAACATCAAAAGGTTTTTGCCATATGTGCAGTTGTGAGAAGGTCTGAGACATCCACTAATCTGTGACTGAGACAGACAGGAAGTGATCATCGCTGATGTCACAGACCCTCCTCAATAATGCCAACCATCTGCGTGGCTGCGTTGGCTGTCTGTGCATAAAAATGTACATATTCCGATTGTAAAGTGCAACGGCAAAATAAAATGAAATAATATTGAGGGGGGGCAGTGTAGCAGAGAGCCTAACCGGGCCCCGGTACTTTTCCAGGGGAGCGTAGCCTAATTGTGGAAGGCGTGGTTTAAGCACCTTCCTGGCCATGTTTCAGCACAGCCCACAGCAGCTTCTGCTGCCAGGTAATAGGGACTAATTAGGGAGTAATTAGTCCCCCCTACCCCCTCTCTCGGAGCAACTGGGGCTGGATCAATTTTTGTACAACTAGACATTTTATAAAGTTGATTCTTATACTGGTTAATGTGAAATACAAATTGTCATTATTATTATTAATAGTTTATTTGTCTATCTTTTTCTGCAGACTTGGCTGCCCACGGTAAACCTGTATGCAATTATTGTTGTTATTAGAGGGGATCCCCACCATGTTCCCTCTGTCATTATACAGCACATGACCCGCTATTAGAGATACAGTCACCAAATGGTGACATATTGAAGCCCCCCAGTATGGAAAGTCTGTGCAATTCTTCTGGCCTAATAAGTGGTATCTGTTACCCACAAGGATTTTATTTAAAGGTGACGTTGTAAGCACAGTTGGTGCCGCCATCTGACTGGTACATGGCGGAGCACTAATTAAGCTGATTTCTACGAAGGTGCAGAACTGTTGTAAGAGATTTTGGATGCAGTGGATTCAGCTGTCATCTGTCTGACCTGTCCCCTGCAGGCGCCTCAGCTGTCAGGCTCTGCGAATCAGCAGAATCAATGAGAAGGTGTTGGTGCATATTGTTGTCTCTCTGCAAATGGCAGCCTTGTTGTGTATGTGCTGTAAATAAATGTAAGGATCAGTGCCATGTTTTATGCGGAATTCAAAAGGAAACAAGTTTGTCCTGCCTACTCCTGGTATAGTAATATATTATCATAGCGGACTGTGGGGTCTATGTACTAAGAGGTCTAGGTACTAAGCCTTGTAGAGAGATAAAGTAAATGGAGATAAAGTACCAGCCAATCAGCTCCTACTGTAACTACCATGTTACAGGCAGTTCCCTTTATCTCTCTTGAAGGCTTAGTACATAGATCCATATTGTACGCATACCTCCCAACTGTCCCGCAACAGTCCCTCCTGCGGTTGGCAATGTGCCGTGTGTGTGTGTGTGTGTGTGGGGGGGGGGGGGCAGTTGGGGGGAGCCAGAGATCACCACTGCTCTGAAGGTTCCGAATCCTAATTTTCCAATGTTGGGAGGTATGCTGTATGTGCCATCTCTTCCATGCTGCCTTGTACAGAGAAATAATGCACCCCTATCAAATCTAATGTATTCTAGCTTCTGGGAAATATGGTGCCCAGTCGACAGTCAAAAGGTTGACAACATTTGGTCTTCATGGACAAGGGTGACATACTGTAGACAAATGGTCAAAACAAGCAAATAGACCGACATATAAATTTTATTGAGACAGTCATTTGAAAATTAGACAATAAATTATAAACATTTCTTAATGTACAGGAAATATGTTCAATAAAAAGGAACAATGTCCATCAAAATATAACATAGCACATTGTGACTGAAATTTTTAACACATTTTTTTTAAACAAAAATTAATGAAATGGCATTGGATAAGAAGATTGTAATAAACTATGTATTTAAGACATGTTCTTCAAATTGTCAAATGTGTATCAAACATATTAATTCCTAAGAACAGCGTAGAAGTAATAAAGGGTGAATGATATAATTTGCAAATAGTCAAGAGAAAAAGTAAATAAATAAAGGGGGGGGAGGGGGGGTCAGAGGAATTTCTGTTACAGAGAGATTGGGTAAAGCCAAACCATGGATTCCAAATCTGAATACATTTTAAAGATTTGTTGTGAAGATAGGCTGTTATCTTCTCCATGGAAGCTACAAACAATATCTTATTTATAAGTTCTTGAGGAAGAGGGGGGGTCTAGGTTTTTCCAATGTGAGGCAACAAGGCGCCGGGCGGCGTTGAGTATCTGGGATGCTAATTTATCAGAAAGTGGGTCCAGGGAAGCTATAGGGTGTCCTAAAAGATAGGAACACGGTTCCCTAAGAATGTTAGTAACACTTTACTTAATAAAGTTGCTATTTCTTTCCAAAAAACTACAATTTTAGGGCATATCCACCATATGTGTAAAAAAAAGTGGCAGACTCTCCACAGCCTCTCCAGCATAGGGGAGAAGCAGAGCTGTACATTCTTTTAGTCTAAGGCATGTATTCAATGCCGGTGCGAGCGGCCGGCGAGGGGGTTAAACTGCGAGGATCGCAGAAAACCAGTGATCCTCGCAGTTTAACCCCCGCGCCGGCCGCTCGCACTATGCAACGTTCCGGGGGAATCCTCGCCCTCACAGAACTGCGAGGATTCCCCTAAACAGCGAGAGCCGCGGCTAGTGCAGCAAACTCGCTGTTATTAGCCTAGATTCTCGCAGCTTTTGGAGGCACATACGCCAATTCTCCCTCGCTCAAAAAAAAGCGAGGGGGAATTTGCGTATGAGGGGGGTCAGTTGAATACTGACAGGGTGAGCGGTGACTGCGAGCAAAAAGTCCTGCTCGATGTCACCGCTCGCCCACGGCATTGAATATATGTCTAACAGGTAAGAGAGTAGAGATTGAAGTTTTAGATAATCTTTCACAAATTAGGGACCATGAATCTTCCTCTGGAGGGGCTCCCAAATCTATATCCCATTGTCGCTCAAATATGGGAGTAGGGGGATCTGGTGAATGTAATAATAAATTATATATAGAAGAGATCATTCCTTTCATGAGGGATTTATCTAAACAGAGCCGTTCCAATGGAGATCTCAATTGAAATTGGGTGGGGAAGTGTAAGGAATCAACAAAGTGTTTTAGTTGCAGATATGTGCAAGCGTTTAATTCCGGAAAGGGAAATTTATCTTGCAGATCACCTAAACTCATACAGATACCCTCTTGGAGGATATCTGCCGCAAATCTTATTCCTTTGGTAATCCACTTTGCTAAAAGTGAGGTAGACTGCCCCAGAACAAAAGAAGGATTGTTCCATAAAGGGGTAAGGGGAGAGGGAGTGGAGAGTAACTTAAATTTCCTATTGAGTAGGTGAAATTAATTACAGGGTGGGAGGAGGCCTCTGTTTGATGGCTTTTTGAGGTTTGCACTAATACGAAAGGGAGAGATATAGTTCTACAGGCAGTAGGTTCAAGGTCGACCCATCTTGGAGCAGAAGAAGATGCAAACCAGACCACCGCCTGACTGAGATGTGTAGCTGTATATTATAGTTTAATATCAGGAAACCCATGGCCACCACATGAAGTCTCCTTTCGTAAAGTTAAAGAACTGGTTCTGGGATTTTTTACCTTCCAGACAAATTGTATGAACCATTTGTGAAGTTGGGAGAGGACTTGGACTGGGACACTAACTGGAAACAGGACATCTAAGACATCTAAGGTAATAATCTCTGAAATATTGCCTGTGCAAAGAGCTAGCCCAGGGAGACAGAGGGAGATTAGGGAGGTTACTGTGTGGCTCAAAGACTGGTACAGGAGGGAGGGATTTGAGTTCCTAGAAAACTGGGCGGACTTCTCAGTCAGGCACCATCTCTTTTGCCGCGACGGATTGCACCTGAATGAGGAGGGGGCAGGGGTGCTCAGGGGTAGAATGGTGGGAAGGCTTGACGAGATTTTAAACTAGGAGGGTGGGGGGAGGAAACCTTAAACCAATAAATGAGTATAGAATAGAGGGCAAAGACAGCTACATTGTGCAGGAAGCAAGGGAAGGGAGGAAAAAGGGAACAAGGTATATGAAAAGTGTATGAGAGACACACATCCAAGTACAAATATTGTCCAGGATACGGATATATCATTTCAGGAACCTTCTGCAACTGTAACAGGTAACATGACAAGGGCAAAGGAAAAATGAGATCTGAAATGCCTTTATCTGAATGATAGGAGTTTAACAGGTAAAATCGGGGAACTAGAGACCCTAGTTTTGGAGGAAGATTTTGATCTCATAGGTATTACTGAAACTTGGTGGGATGAATCACATGAGTGGAAGGCTAACATAGATGGTTATAGTCTTTTTAGAAAAAAAACAGATTAGGTAGAAGGGGAGGTGGGGTTTGTTTAAATGTTAAACCATCCTTAAAACTATACATCAGGGAAGACATAAACAAGAGCACAATAAAGTCGGTAAAATCGGTATGGGTAGAAATCACAGGTAATATTAAAGGGGCTAAAAAACTTGTAGTACAGTAGGAACATGTTATAAACCACCCAACATAAATAAGGAGTAGGAAAAAGACCTCTTGTTACAGGCGGGAAAAGCGGCCAGTTTAGGGGTCATTATTATTATGGGTGACTTTAACAACCCAGAAATAAATTGGAAGGATAGGTCAACTAGTACCGCTAAGGGAAATGTTTTATTGGATGCCCTAAATGACCAATATTTGTATCAATTTATTGAAAGTCCAACCAGAAATAACAATATCCTGGATCTCGATAAGCAACAACGGGGACATTGTTACTAACATAATCATAAGGGAGACATTGGAGAACAGTGATCACAATATGATCACATTTTATTTAGATTTTAACAAAGATAATTATATTGGAGCAACTGGGTCCTTAAATTTTAGAAAAGTAAACGTTGGTAAGTTTGAGGAGTCCTTAAAGTATATAGACTGGAAGGAATTATTTAGATGTATGGATACTACTAAAAGGTGGCAAACTTTTAAAAACATACTGCTGGAGAGCACTGATACATTTATTCCTAGGGTAAATAAAAGAACAAATGTCAAAAGGAAACCTATATGGCTTAACAGCAAAGTCAAATTTGAAATAGCTAAAAAAGGAGGGCATTCAAAACATTTTTTTTAATTATGTAAATTTTTAGTGAATGTTTCAGCAAACATCAAAAAGAAAACAAAAAGAAAAAACATGAACAATGTCAGATGTCTCTGCAATTTAAAGAATTTGTGCATAAAGAGAAATAATAAAGAAAAAATATATTGAAATACATTTTCTGTGTGTTCTTTACAATATAGATGCATTAAGTAATCCCAATAAGAGTGCTCAAAATATACATTATTGTACTGTTGTACTGTTGTACTGAGATTAACAAGAGTGTACTGTATCTGTATAGTAGGTAACTTAAGTGTGTAATATAGCAGCCCATGGAAATCACTATGTGGGTAGACTAGTTGCCAGAATGGAGTTATTCCACCTATCCCACTTGAGATGGTAGTGTCTAAGGGTACATCTTGACTGATTTCTCATGTCCCGAGACTTCATTGACCAGGGCCCGCCAATGACGGATATTAGGGGATGTTGTAGCAAACCAGATGCGCAAAATAATAACTTTAGCTACATAACGTATCTATATACCACAAGAGAGTGGGTTTCTTCAATGTCTAATCCAAACATACAAATGGCCGGAGACAAGGGTGGGAGAGCAGGCTCCGTCAATACCATGTCACTCCACACCTCCTTCCAAAAATTAAATATTGTAGGGCATACCCATAGCATATGTCAGAGGTCTGCGTCACCCGCTCTACATCTAGGGCAATCAGCATCTGGTCGCAGTCCCACCCTATTAAGAGTCACAGGTGTACGATACTCCCGGTGCAGGAATCCGTGCTATAGGCTGGCAGGCAGTGTGGTGGTGCCAAATACACTGTGGCACCATCGCATAAATGTGGGCTTGTGTGAGTTGTTGTGCCGCCATTACCGATCTCTTCTTCTAACAGCCGCCGGGAAATCCACCTTTGTGAATCTTCTGAAGAGATGCGATGAGGACTGGGAGGTGGTTCTTGAGCCAATAGCGAGGTGGTGCAATGTGCAGAGCTGCCAGGACCAGTTCCAGGTAATACCCAGGCTTATCTCCCTGCTCCTAGTCTTAAGCACATTTATAGATCATGGGATTGCCCTCTGGTGTGGGGAAGGGAAGGTTATAGGTCTCATTTTATTTATTCCCTAATCATCTGGCATCACAGTGTGCAACATTTTGTGTAATGGGCATTATGGTGTGAGCTTAATGTGTAATGTGCATTACGGTGAGCGGCATAATGTGGAATGGGCATTACAGTGTGTTCCATAATGTGGAATGGGCAGTGTAATGCCTCCTTTTTTGTGATGCCATGCCCCTTTTCCATGAGGCCACACCCTTTTTGCTGCACAAGGGTCCCGCCTACCGCAGGTGGGCCTGTGTGCTCAAAATGCCATGGCCGATTTTCGGGTCCGGCCCTGCCCTTAGGGGTAAGAATTCATCCTACACCTTTTGATGTTTTTATATTCCATTTTTTATATTTTATTTTATAGTATTTGTCATTAAATTTTACTTTTTTATTCTTTGGCGCCTAGTAATTATCACACCCACTAACTCCATTTACCTACTGAAGGTCTGAGGGAGACCTTAAAGTGATAATCTGAAGGCTGCCTTGAGCGTACACACTGGCCGAAATCATTCATAATATCAGTCAGGAAGGAACGTCACCCACGCCCCCACCCCCCACTCCATACATGCAGTCACTGATGAGCTGCATGTCCAGACAACAAAGAGGGGTCGTTAAGGACTCCCGGCTGCATGCATCGTTAACCATATTAACTCTATACACTGGACAATATATATGCAATATCATAAATTCATAATCGGTATTGATATCCTCCATATCATTGACGATATATCACCCAGTGTGTTGCCAGCTTTAGGCAGTGGTGATATTCTATCCAGGTAAACAACAATAACACAAGAGTTGAATTGTAAATACAGCTCAATATGATACCCGTATACTCACTGGCTATTTGCACCTGCCGTTATCTTTTCCAGGTAAACAATTATCATCAGTCATGTTGCTACAAACTGCACAAATATAATTAGTTAAATGTTTCCTTGTCATTAGTATCCTCTCCTGAGATGGCTATCTCATGCATTATTTTTGTAGACACAGCTCATTAAGTTACTTGACAGAAAAAGACAATGTTGGAATGCTAGGTGCATACACATTCCCCATAACATTCAGAGAAAATGCATGAACATATAACGAAGACTTATGTATAAATCAAATAACTTACAAACCTAACCAGATACATCAAAATTGCATTGCAACAAACATTACAGACAAAACATGGCCACACAAAGGATCCAAAGCACTGTACAATTGTGCATTTTGTAGTGATCAATAAACAAATTATTAATACCAAAATTGCCACGAACTTGAAATTTATGGATAAAGCAATGGTCTGTTTTTTGGGCATGGGGTTAGAATCTTGGGGGACAGGATACCAACAGTCAGAATACCGATGGCGGCTACTTGACTTGTGGCCACAAGACCATTACCGATAGCCTGACATCGATGAAGATGCCGATGTCGGCATCACGACTGCCAGTATCACAAATATAAGCATGGGGTGCGGATTACCTTTAGGTTTACGCACTAGCAGGGGCTTTAGGGTTAGGCCACAGGAGAAAAGGAGGGGGGGTTAGGGTTAGACTCTGGGGTTGGGGGGTTAGGGTTGGGTTGCGTGGCGGGAAGTTTAGGTTTAGGCTGCAGGGACAAAATTCCATCCACCTGTCATCCCTATGTATTGTTTTATTGGACCTAATTTATGTTTGTACACTGTGGCCGATGTTCATAGCTGCGTGGACTCATACATACAAAAATGTTGCTTCTGTGATGCTATTTCATGTGTTCTACTCTGCCTAGATATAGGGCAACCCTAGCAGTGGATGTGCCTTGTTTTTGCATATAACATGTGATGTCTTATTCCTGGGTGGCAGATTCACTTGCTTATATCAGCAGATGCGAAGAAGAGAAAATCACACATACTAAAACAT
Source organism: Crinia signifera (assembly GCF_055691185.1). Lineage (NCBI taxonomy): Eukaryota > Metazoa > Chordata > Amphibia > Anura > Myobatrachidae > Crinia > Crinia signifera. The sequence continues at coordinate 40,587,593 of NC_139221.1, read as the reverse complement.
GTGCGTACAAACATGAATTAGGCCCATTGGTTCTAGCTCATCCAACTGTAACAATTATAGAAAAAGGCCAATCACCAAAACATACTGTACAGTACTCCAGTAACCAAATACAACATTGATTTCTGCGGACTTCCCAGGTGGTGGCGCATCCAAGATGGCCCTGTTTTAGCTGAGCTAATGTACCCCACTAAACAGACATCCTATAAAAAGACATCCTACTGATATAATACTATTACAAGAAGCTCATTGGAAGACTGGAGATGGCTCATCTCTTAGGGCATCTTGGTTGGCAGATTTCTGCTCATTTGTTACAAAATTCAGAGGGATAGCAATCATTTTTCTAAAAGGCTATCATTTACAATAACAAATTCAGTCTCACATCCGGAAGGTAGATATTTACTACTAGCTGTTAAGATAGGGGATACCCCATATACTAGTCTTTTTATTTTCATCCAGTGTACATAAAAAGATCTAGCAAAGGAAATGCATATAGTGCAATGATCCTTTTTAATCCTTTTATTAAAAAGGATCATTGCACTATATGCATTTCCTTTGCTAATTCTTTTTATGTGCACTGGATGAAAATATCCTGAGGACGACCTACCATCCCAGGAGGCAGTTTGATATAAATGGTCATTTGGTTAACTCCTGATTGACACATATACGGAGAAGAGGAACGGTACCTCCCTATAAGGGTCATTTAATCCTGCTTTCCGTTTCTTCTTCTTACCTGCGGCGCCGAAAGGGGGCACCTCCCAAAACCCTTTTCTTTTCATGGTATTCTATACAGGTGGGAGGACACCTGAGGGAGATATCCCATTGGCAGCCCAGTGCGCACTAGGAGGGACTTAAACATCTACTTCAAACTGGTACCTAAATATTATCAGACACCATTTTGGACAAACTTCCTTCCCCGATTACAAACACTTCTAGAGTATGGACAGTATTAAACGATTTTATATTGCAAACATGTCTAACTGATGTCTAGAGACTGTTTTACCCTAATGATAAATAGTACACCTTTTGTTCAGGAGCTCATAGTTCATTTATTCTCAAGGGTTAACTATATATTCATAGCAGATCATCTAATTCCAACAATGTAATCAGCCAATATTGGAGACTATCGAACTATCTTTTTAATTAACGCCCTCTGGGTCCCCTCCTTATACTGCACTTGGTTGTTCTCATCATATCTATTTCAGTCTGGACATTTCAAACAATATCTCAAACATCATTGGCTTGAGGACGTTTATAATAATATAGAACACTGCGGACAACCTGTATTATTTTGAGCAGCAGGGCCAGCCTATGTACCAACACTTCACCCATCAATCCCTTGGAATGGTGTCAGTCCCCTGCAAATGTATATTCATGTATTTTCTCTCCCCCCCCCTCCTCTCCTGCAGCACAAATCTACCCCACCATGTGCTTTTCCTGTAATGTGTACCTCCGCAGATTGCACACCCTGCCAGCGCTGACCTATGCAGTGCACCAAGCTGGTTGCCTCAGATGGTATCTCTGTGGGCAGGATGTGGGTCACGTGGATGTTGCTGTGCAGGGTTTATCATACTACTACAGAAGTATTTGCTTTCCAATATATGCATTGGGTCCTTGTATGGCTCGCCCCTTACAGTGTAACCTTCGTAGTGCGCCCACCATGGCTGCCTCATCTGGTGCCCTTGAGAATGGGATGAAAAATACATGGACCTGAGTATACATTGAAATCATCCATTTTGGGTAATTTATTTTAGGGGTAATCAATTTAACCCTGGGTAATCCTACGCAGAGCGCCTAAAATGGCTGCCGCACCCGGTACCTTGTCAGGGTGGAGTACACAACCCATGGAAGTTATTATCCAAAATGCTGCACCAATCCTGCATTATGCTTACTGGGTGCTCAAGGGTTCTTTTGTCTGTGACTTGTCTGTTACTGTTCCACCAACATCCTCTGTATTATGTGCATTGTTTTTTAATGTCTGTAAAGCGCCTTGAGTCCTGTTCGAGAAAGTGCACTATATAAATTAAACTTACTTACTTACTAATCTCATCACTTTTATTGAAAGGGCCCCGCCCACATGTTTTTTTTGTCCAAGGCCCCCACAGACCTTAATCCGACCTAAGGGGATGCAGGCAAAAGTCCACTAGGTCAGTGGAACTGACATTATGGCATATTTCACTTATTCTTACTTTGAGTGGACTCATAGCTAATTGAATTGAACCCATTGAATCTACCTCTTCCTGTTTTTGTGAGAGTTGCAGTAGAGAACACAACTCGCCTATCCTTGTGATCTGTGTCTTCTTATCTCCACATCTGCTGCAAGTACTATTGTACTCGAGCTGAGGAAATTTTTATTAGTAATCTTTAATTAAATACACAAAAAGAACAATACCATAAAGTTTTCAAATCCCTTTTTTTTACCATCATTTAAGTAATAATTCATACAAGGCAAAGGCACATGGCGGTTCATTGGCCACATTATACTGCAGAATATATAATCTCCCTGAGGCTGAAACTAGTTTTTAAAGGAAAGGCAAGCATGTTGGCAGTAGTCAGGGGCTAAATTTGGAGAAGTGGGTGTTCCACAACTGAAATTGTAGGTGGAACTAGTTCTACCTAGGGATGCCAAACCCTGTGGCATTTTTTCAATCCTGGAAATCGGGATTGAAAAATGCCCAATCCCGGAATTAGCAGGATCCCGGGATTGGCTTCACTAACTTTTTTATTTTTATTTTTTATTAAAAACCCCACCCTGCATATTTACTTACATGTGCAGTGCGGCCGGGAGCTATGTGGTGCAGTCGGGAGGGTGGACAGTAAAGCCGGGAGGGTGGGTGGTGAAGCGGGGTGGGTGGGCGGGCTGTGTACCCAGGTGGGTGGGCGATGGAGCCTTTCGATGCAGCCAGGGTGGGCTGATTGAGCCTAGAGGCAGCGTTCCCAGGACGAGGCGGGCCGTGTGGCCTGCGCAGCATGACCTCTGATGTCGTCGCGCTGTGCAGAGCCGCACTGCCCGGGATGGGAAAATCCGGTCAGCATCTGAGCACCTGCTCAGATGCTGACCGGCATTAGACTGCACATGCGCAGTCTAATCCCAAAATTGAAGTTGTCAATCCCGGGATTAAAATCCCAGCATTTTAGGGGCCGAATCCTGGGATCCTGCCGATCCCGGGATTGGCCACCCTAGTTCTACAGACACCATGGCTCTGCACAGTATTTCCAACATAAAAGCTTGCCCCTCCACCCACATCAATATAGGACACACCACAAGTGTCAATAAAGAGTTGCATGCACCTGGTCCTAGGGACTCTATGGTTCTCCTCCGCATGTGATGTCATGCTGTCATCACTGCCAAAGTGAAGAAGGGCCAAAGCCTTATCCCATCTTCAATAGAACTCCCATCTTAGAACCCCTGTGAGTTTAGAATCAGGAAATTATTTAACAGAACAGCGAAATAAATAAATAAATAAATAAATAAATCACTTTTTAAAAAATAACTGAGAAGTGTACATCAGTAACATGACAGCTTAAATGAGGAGCGGGGCGCTATCTCGCGGTACATCTCTGCAGCTGTCACCGCCAGTTGTTACTTCCTAGGCAGTGCCAGCTGTCAGTGTCAATACAGAACGATGCCTGCAATGCCACCTTACATTTAATGACACTGAGCTACCTGCCACCTGTCACCAGTACATGGTAGCATCCTCCCTGCTCTGTGTGCTTCCATGCACTTACTTTATTAAAAACAAATAATGAACGGTCTGTTATGTGCTGGGTACACAAATATTTTTCTCTCTCTATCTGCAACCTGTTGTTCTGTTGAATAGTATTATACACAACACAAAAAAATCAACACTAGTGCGACATAAATATTTAATATATTGAGGTTATTAGTATATGCAATATGAAGGAAAATTTAATAAGCATCTCTTAATGAGACTAAATGCAATGTTACCTCTAGCTTAAGGCTGCCAGTATTGTGTATGTTATGAAGGTCCAGGTACAGTGGGTTGCTCTTTTCAATAGGAATGTTTATTTCCATGGGAATTATTTCTTACATACATACTGTAGATATGGGGTCAGGGAACTTTTATACCAGAGATCTCAGCGGTGGAGGACAGATGAATCCCCTTGACAATGAGCAGATTTGTCTGGGGTTGGCTAGCAAGCGTTGCCAGTGAAAGTTGATGTTTCAAATTATTAAGACGGACCATGGGCCAGATGCAATAAGCTTCAAAAGTGATAAAATGGAGAGTGATAATCAGCCAGCCAATCAGCTCCTACCTGCCATGTCACAGACTGTGTTTGAAAAATGTCAGGCAGGAGCTGATTGGCTGGTTGTTTATCACTCTCAATTTGATCACTTTTGAAGCTAAGGGCATCTGGCCCCATTTCTTGTTATGCCACACTGTAGAGTGTGCACCTGTGTTAGGGGAATTACTGTGTGTCAGCCTGATGAGAGACTGATTATTGGCTGTGTGTTCTGTGAGCTTATACTTCTGTTTTGTGACAGGAAAATTAGAGGCCAGGTGCACTAAGCTTCAAAAGTGATCAAATGAAGAGTGATAAACAGCCAGCCAATCAGCTCCAGTTTTTCAAACATGGCAGGTAGGAGCTGACTGGCTGTCTGTTTCTCAAACAAATTTTATTAATGAGATGCCAAGGATACATGTATGAAAAACATAAAAAGAATGTAAGATATAAAGACATTATAACGGTCCAAATGAGTACAATCAACACAATATTGAAGGATCTATGTAAAGGTTCGACAACCTGGACCAAATATAGAGGCATCTCTTTTTGGTTTTAAGGGTGATATTATATAATACTTATAAACAGATATAAATAATACAAGATATATATACATACATACATGCATGCATACATACATAAACTACATATATATACACATATACACACATACATACATAGATACATATATCTACTTCTATACATACATATCCATGCATACATACACATATAAAATTACATAAAAATACTGTTATAAGTTACAGAAACCATAATGAGAAAGAATTTTAGAAAGTTAATAGGAAAGAAAAGGTGGGTGAAAGAGAGAAGGAAAACCAGAAAAAGAAAAGAGGGAAGGGAAGGGGGGGGGGGGGGGAGCCGGAAAGAAGGGGTTCCTACCTGACTGGTTTTTCTAGTGGAAGGCTGGGGGTATATTGAAATACGAGGTCCAGGGTTCCCAGGTCTTGATAAATTTTGCGGAAGAACATTTTAAGATACTAGTGATGTACTCCATTGAATGAATATGCCAGATCTTAGCAGTTATTTCATCCAGAGACGGTACAGTTGAAGATCTCCAGTGACCCGCAATACAAGTTCTGGCCGCCAGAACCATGTGAGTGAACAATTTGTTCTTAGCACGAGTTGTTTCTGGGATATCCATAGAGAGGAGGAAATAGCCAGGCTTAAATGGAACTTGCAAAGATAGAATAGAGTTAGCTAAGGTAGCTAGCTTCTGCCAGAGAGGAGACAGAACCGGGCAGTCCCACCAGATATGTAAAAAAGTGCCATCTGATTTTTTACATCTCCAGCATACAGGGGATATATCCGCATTCATTTTATTAAGTCTAACTGGGACATAATACCATCTATAGAGTAACTTATATGCATTTTCTTTCAGCTTTACACATATAGAACTAGAGGCAACGTTAGAATAAATGTCAGACCATTCTTCATCTCGTAGCGTTTCACCTAAATCAGATTCCCAAGCCTTCACATACGAATCATTAATATTAGAAGTCTGAGGTAATAGAGAAAGATATAAAGATGAAATTAGGCCTTTTGCAGGTGCTTTACAAAAGGCTAAATGTTCTATAGGAGAGAGTGGCCTAGCAGTGACTTGACTTTTAACTGCAGAATGAAAATGTCTGATTTCAAGATATTGGAAGAAATATTTATGAGGGATAGGGTGTTTTATTTGGATATCTGCAAATGTGGGGAAGGAGGAAGTTTGAGAAATGTCATTAAGGAATCTAATCCCATTTTTCCACCAGCTTCTAAATGTACTTGGGGTGCAACCTGGGCGAAATTTTGGATTATTAAATAGAGGGATCAGTGGGCTAGGGGAGGGTGCAAGATTAAATCTTTTATTGGCAGAGTTTCAGATTTCTAGAGAGTGTGATATAATCGGGTGGGCTTTTGAATTTTTACTACGGACCGATTTGGGTAGCCATAAGAGAGAAGAAACCGAGTGGAGTCTGAGAACCTGAGACTCAATCCCCACCCAAACCCTCTCAGAGTTAGGTCTATTCCAAAGAACGCATTGCGCCAATCCTGCTGCTAAGTAATATGAATTTAAATTTGGGACTCCGAGACCACCACAGGATGAGCGTCTTTGAATTACTAAACGACTCACTCTCGGCTTTTTTTTTGCCCAAATAAAATCCATAATATTTTTTTGAAGAAGTTTAAAGATACATGGGGGAACGCGGATCGGAAGAGTTTGGAAATAATAGAGTAGTCGCGGCAGTACGTTCATTTTAATAGCATTAACTCTACCCAACCAGGAAATATGATATGCTCTCCAATCAGCTAGATCTTTATGTAAGCGAGCAATTAATTTAGGATAATTAGCTTGATACAGTTGACGGTAATTTTTAGTAATAGCGATACCCAAATAAGTGAGCTGGTTTTTGTTCCAGCGGAAATCATAGGTCGACGCTAGTGTCTCTTTAATGTGCTGGGGAACATAAAGATCTAGGGCCTCAGTTTTTAATGGATTGATTTTATATCCCGATAACTCCCCAAAATCTGTTATCTCGCGGAAAAGGTGAGGTAGGGAGTTAGCTGGGTCGGTGATTGTGAGCAGGACGTCGTCAGCATAAAGGGCGATTTTATGCTCCGCATCACCTATTCTTATTCCTTTTATATTGGGATTGGCTCTAATGCGTGCTGCAAGAGGCTCAATAGTTAGAGCAAATATGAGAGGTGACAGGGGGCATCCCTGACGAGTCCCATTAGTAATTAAAAACGGAGAAGAAGCCACCCCATTGGCCAATACTGTCGCACGTGGTTTATCATAAAGGGACGAGATTCCTTGCAAAAATCTACCAGAAATACCTATTGATTGAAGTGTGTGAAACATAAAAGGCCATTGAATCCGGTCAAAGGCCTTTTCAGCGTCTAAACTTAATACCAGGGCCGGAATTTTCTGTTCATGAATAGCATGAATCAGATCAATTGTACGACGCGTGTTATCAAATGCTTGTCGACCAGATATAAAGCCCACCTGATCAGGGTGGATTAGATCAGGCAGCAAGGGGCCCAGCCTATTGGCCAAAACCTTTGCATATATCTTGATGTCAACATTAAGCAAAGATATGGGCCTATAACTTGAGACCAAGAGGGGATCCTTGTCTGGTTTAGGAATTACCACTATGCTGGCTAATGAGGTCAAAGCATCAAAGGAATCACCATCAAGTAGGCCATTAAAGAAGTTTTTCAAAAAAGGAGTCAGAGCTGAGGCAAATTTTTTATAATATTGAGGGGTAAACCCATCTGGGCCAGGTGTAGAGGAAGTTTTTAGACCCCCAATTACTGAGCGAATTTCCTCTTCAGAAATTTCTGCATTCAGATCAGTCATTTTCTGATCATTAAGGGAAGGAAGTAGGCCACTAGTAAGGAAGGCGGAAAGAGAAGGGAGACCAATAGATTTATTCTGGGGACAGGGACTATTTAAATTATATAGTTTTTTATAGAATTCATGGAATTCCTCTACTATCTGTGCTGGGTCATATGTGATTCTTCCCGAGTTATGGCTCTTAATCTTGCTTATCAAGCTAGACAACTTCTTCTGTCTAAGTTTACTGGCCAAAACCGAATCAGCTTTATCTGCCTTATCATAGTATTTCTGTTGAAGTTTTTTAAGAAGATTGGCAGATCTACGTGAAAGAATTGTATTTAGTCTCCCTCTAAGGGAGTTAATCTGAGTAAGTAACACTGAAGTAGGATTCTGCTTATGTTGTTCAAGAAGCAAAGAAATTTCTTTTTCTAAGTGTAAGATTTCTTTTTGAGCCTGTTTTCGCCGAAAAGCTGCCTTACTAATCAGATTACCTCTAATTGTCGCTTTGTGAGCTTCCCAGATTACTCCTTTTGCAACTTCGTCAGAATGGTTAAGTTCAAAATATTCCGATATCGCAGATTTTATATCTTGCAGAATAGTGGGATCTAACAATAAATTATCATCCAATCTCCAGGAACGAGATTTATGTTGGAATGAGAGAGAATCTAACAGAATATAGGGGCCTGCGTGGTCCGTCCACGAAAAAGGGGAAATACCTGCCACCAAAACCGAAGAGGCAATTGAACGGGAAACAAATATCATGTCTATTCTCGAGTATATTTGATGGGGACCGGAAAAATGAGTGAAATCAATGGCCGTCGAGTTTTTGAGACGCCACGAGTCTAGGACCGACAATTTGGCTAAACCCATGCTAAGATTATGTGAAGTACGTAGTACGTCTGTGGAGTGTGTAAGAGGGCGTGCAGCTTTTTTATCTATATTAGGATCTATCACAGAATTAAAATCACCGCCTATTATCAGGTGCCCTCGCGAGAGTTTTTCTATTTTTTTAAATAAATTAGAATAGAAAGGGCATTGTTTGGTATTCGGGGCGTACATGTTAACTAAAGTGATCTGATTTGAGCCAATAGAACCCACTAAAATAAGAAATCTGCCATCTGTATCAGTTATTTTTTTCTCTAACACAAAAGGGACATTTTTTGAAAACAAAATAGCTACTCCTCTTTTTTTACATGGGGCCGATGCAAAATATGTTTGGTGAAAATATCTATTTTTTAATTGGGAGTGCTCCCCCGTGAGGTGGGTCTCTTGCAACAGGATTATATCCGCCTTTTCACGTCTACAAGCGCTTAAGACCAGGGTGCGGCGTCTGGGTGAATTTAGTCCATTAACATTTATAGATATTAATTTTAATCCCATGGTATAGAAATATAGTCTGCTATGAAGATGGACCTGGGATAACACTTGAAGAATAAGAAAGGTGACCAGTCGGGTTGGAGGGAGGGAAAATGCTGGGAAAAGCGAAAAAGGAGGATAGATATAGAAAAGGAGATAGTGGAGTAAAGTTGGAAATTGAGAGAAGACCTTAGTAGGTCAAAACCCTGACAAAAGTAGACCCTGATGAAGGGGCTACACATATTAATTTTAACTAAAATCTAAAACAGAAGTAGGGAAAGTATATATATATATATATACTTACACAGGACCTGCACTCTCACCCTCGTAAAGTAGGTAGCCGCTGGGGTGCCGTATATATAGCAGTGCAGCCAAGACTAGCACAGCTATGTACATACAGGGAACTCCCCAATGGGGAAAACAGCACTCACCAGACTTCTTCAGAAGTAGTCACCCGGGCTCAGTGTCCCAATCGATTTATTCAGTCAAAAAGAAAAAGGCCTGCCGACGTTTCGGTCCCTGAGGACCATTATCAAGGCAGTACAGCAATACAGCAATCAACAGCGTCGTTCACAACAGTGTGTCAACATGGTAACAGGGGCAGGGGAGCCATGTCTGGGTCCCTGTTTATATAGGGGAGTGTGACCTCCCACCGCCGATGTGCGTTCCACAGAGTGGAACGCATGACGTCACTTCCGGGAATCCCGGAAGTGCGCGGCCGCGATGTTGCGGCGGCGCTGATCGCAAGTATGTATTGGCGATCAGCGGCGGTCAGTGTTGCGTATGTATGTGTCACAGTCCAGCAGCATCTGCGCATAGAGTGTGGGGTGCGCTGCAGTGTGAAACCCGCATCTCCATATAGGATATTGATGTCGGGTGGTCACATGATCCTCCCAAACACCGCCATTCATTGGTCAGTGATTGGGTCATGTGTCCAATGTTATGGTACAAGGCTGTCAACGTGTGCGTGCTGCTGTGTAACACATACATAGTGCAACACTGCAAAACAGGGACCAGACATAAGACTGGGGGGAACATTAATGGGGGTAACATTGGGTAGTGATCAAACTTAAGACAGGCTGTGTTCTGGAGGAGACAAAAATAACAACAATAATTAGGCTTATGCCTCTCTGGTGCTGTGGGTCACCGTGACCTCTATCCATAACAGTCGACATATACAGAAAGTGGGCGACATGCATGTGCAGTAGACGTGCACAAGGTTCGAATTCACTGATATTGGGGTAGTATCCCGGGGATCCCTCCAGATATCGGGTCTATTGTAATGATATGTGAGCTATTGGTTATGTGTGATGGCACTAGGGGTTGGCAAATCCGTGAATTTGTACAGCATGTGTGTCGCGATTCCGGAAATAGTAAATAGATGAATAAGGAAGAAACAAAAAACAAAAACAAAAACCAAAAAAAACAAAAGAACTGGGGTAGGTTGTACCATACCGGTAAGTATCATCTAGGGGTGTGTCTCCATGGGCCCCCACTGTAACTATCTGGGTCTAATGGGGTGCTGTTAGTAGAAAAATCAGGGGCAACCTCGACTGATATTATTGTGAGGAAGTGATGCTAAGGAGGGGGTAGTGTATTAACTAGTCGTGGGTCGCGGTCTTCCGTTACCGTCGGTATCATGCGCCGGGTATGGGAAGCGGTTCCATCAGGAAAAATGGGGAAAAATGCGAACATAAGTGATCATGAAAAAATATCATGAAAAATGAAAAAATCGTGAAAAATATTTTCAAAAATGAAGTAAATATTTCATGTTAGACTTATTGTAGAAAGATCGAGAGAGGGTTATTTTCGTTCATCCCTCTGGGTGCGATGGTGTCCAGTGTAAAAATCCATTTACTCTCCCTCTTGCGAAGTAGTAGTGTTCTATCTCCTCCTCTCTGGGGCGGCGGTATCCAGTCAATTAGTTTGCATCTCACCCACCAGCATTGAAGAACAATCTACCTATTTCTCAATTCTTACGCGTAATGCGCAATAACTCTGAGGAAGCCACCATGGAGAGTCAACTAGAAGAGATGGCATTGAGATTCCGTGAAAGGGGCTATTCAACTACCACCATCAATGGTTGCCTCAAAAAGGCTAGACAAAAATTTGTCAATGACCCAAAAACCACCGGTGACAAACCAGCGAGAATGATATACACGACCACCTTTGATAACATGGCGCCAAAGATCAATAAGTCCATTCGCCAACACTGGCAGATCATCAACTCAGACCCTCAACTACATCTGTCAAAATCATCCCCGCCCATGATGGCCTACAAAAAGGCACCCAATTTGAAACAGTTACTACTAAGACCTACCGGACAACCTGGCACTCCCCAGAATACTACCTGGCTACTTGAACGACGTCCAGGATGCTTCAAATGTAGCGGATGCACCACTTGTAGGAGTATGATCGCTGGCCCCACATTCCCTCATCCCCACACTGGACAACCACTCAAAATAAAATTCAAATTACATTGCAATATGGACCATCTGATTTACATTTTGATATGCCCCTGCGGACTCTACTATGTGGGGATGACAACCAGGAAATTTAGAGAGAGAATGGCCAACCACAGACTTTCCATCCGCCAGGCTATAGAAACAGGAACAGCCGACCTACCAGTACCAAGACACTTCATTAAAGCAAGACACAATGTACCGGATCTGAGATGCAAACTAATTGACTGGATACCGCCGCCCCAGAGAGGAGGAGATAGAACACTACTACTTCGCAAGAGGGAGAGTAAATGGATTTTTACACTGGACACCATCGCACCCAGAGGGATGAACGAAAATAACCCTCTCTCGATCTTTCTACAATAAGTCTAACATGAAATATTTACTTCATTTTTGAAAATATTTTTCACGATTTTTTCATTTTTCATGATATTTTTTCATGATCACTTATGTTCGCATTTTTCCCCATTTTTCCTGATGGAACCGCTTCCCATACCCGGCGCATGATACCGACGGTAACGGAAGACCGCGACCCACGACTAGTTAATACACTACCCCCTCCTTAGCATCACTTCCTCACAATAATATCAGTCGAGGTTGCCCCTGATTTTTCTACTAACAGCACCCCATTAGACCCAGATAGTTACAGTGGGGGCCCATGGAGACACACCCCTAGATGATACTTACCGGTATGGTACAACCTACCCCAGTTCTTTTGTTTTTTTTGGTTTTTGTTTTTGTTTTTTGTTTCTTCCTTATTCATCTATTTACTATTTCCGGAATCGCGACACACATGCTGTACAAATTCACGGATTTGCCAACCCCTAGTGCCATCACACATAACCAATAGCTCACATATCATTACAATAGACCCGATATCTGGAGGGATCCCCGGGATACTACCCCAATATCAGTGAATTCGAACCTTGTGCACGTCTACTGCACATGCATGTCGCCCACTTTCTGTATATGTCGACTGTTATGGATAGAGGTCACGGTGACCCACAGCACCAGAGAGGCATAAGCCTAATTATTGTTGTTATTTTTGTCTCCTCCAGAACACAGCCTGTCTTAAGTTTGATCACTACCCAATGTTACCCCCATTAATGTTCCCCCCAGTCTTATGTCTGGTCCCTGTTTTGCAGTGTTGCACTATGTATGTGTTACACAGCAGCACGCACACGTTGACAGCCTTGTACCATAACATTGGACACATGACCCAATCACTGACCAATGAATGGCGGTGTTTGGGAGGATCATGTGACCACCCGACATCAATATCCTATATGGAGATGCGGGTTTCACACTGCAGCGCACCCCACACTCTATGCGCAGATGCTGCTGGACTGTGACACATACATACGCAACACTGACCGCCGCTGATCGCCAATACATACTTGCGATCAGCGCCGCCGCAACATCGCGGCCGCGCACTTCCGGGATTCCCGGAAGTGACGTCATGCGTTCCACTCTGTGGAACGCACATCGGCGGTGGGAGGTCACACTCCCCTATATAAACAGGGACCCAGACATGGCTCCCCTGCCCCTGTTACCATGTTGACACACTGTTGTGAACGACGCTGTTGATTGCTGTATTGCTGTACTGCCTTGATAATGGTCCTCAGGGACCGAAACGTCGGCAGGCCTTTTTCTTTTTGACTGAATAAATCGATTGGGACACTGAGCCCGGGTGACTACTTCTGAAGAAGTCTGGTGAGTGCTGTTTTCCCCATTGGGGAGTTCCCTGTATATATATATATATATATATATATATATATATATATATATATATATATATATATATATAGTTAAATATATATATATATACTTTAGTAGTGGATAGGGGAAGGACACAGAGCGAGGAGTTCCCTCCTAACTAAGTCAGGGACCCTCACATTTACAGTAATCTATTAAAGTAACCTATTATAAAAAAAAAAGAAAAAACATATATTTAAATATATCTATAAACATAGATATAAACATATCTATAATGAAGGTGAATTCAATTTACCAAAATAAATAAAGAACCTGAAAATTAATCTAAATAGTAATATTAAATAAAGAAAAAGCTCCATATGGGAGAAAGTCAATCTCCTCAGGAGGGGACTGAATCATCATTTCTGTTCCGTCGAGTTGACCATTGGGCCACAGGAGGGCGGGGCTGCTGAGGCCTTGGCGAACCTTGGGAGGAAGATGAAGCAGAGGGTTCTGGCAAGATATTCAAGTCCTTCAAAACTTTCTGACCCTGTTCCAAGTTTTTAGCCGTGTGATTGACATTGTCTTTAAGGACTTGCAATTGAAACGGAAAGTTCCATCGGTACCGTATATTATGTTGACGTAACACCTTGGTAATGGGTTGAAGATCTCTTCTCTTTTGAATCGTGGATGGAGCAAGATCTTGGAAGATCAGAATGGAAAGATCTCTGAAAGCGATTGACATCAGATCCCTAGATGCCGCCAATAATCTCTCCTTAGTGCGGTAATAATGCAATCTTATAACTATGTCTCTGGGTGGTTGACCAGGGGATGGTTTAGCTCTTAGAGCACGATGTGCCCTGTCTATGAGGAAGTCAGCAATCGGAAGATCCTGGAGAAGGTGTTTAAAGAGATCTTGGAGGAAAGATGGAATTTCAGATGGTAGGATGGTTTCAGGAACATTCCTAATTCTAAGATTATTCCTCCTCGATCTGTTTTCCAAATCTTCCTGTTTTTCCTTGAGCTCGCTAATTTCAGAGCGAAGGAGTGAAAGTTCTCTGTCTACAGTGCCCTGATATCTACAGAGATCATCTGTCTTCGACTCCAGGGCATCTGTGCGAGTGCCGAGAGAGGTCAGTTCTGATTTGAAGTCGTCGACAGCTTTTTTAAGTTCTTGCTGAAAGGTTGTTTTAATACCCTCAACCAGGGCATTAAGAACAGTATGAATAGTCGGATCAATGACTGTGTCAGAATCTGGAGAAGGTGAACTATGCCTGTCTGACTCCCGCAGCAAGTCTTTATTTTTAGGGGTGAACATGGCAGGATTTGTTGCAGCTGGAGTTTTTTTGACTTTATTTGGCATATCAGGATCAGCCCCAGAAGATAAAGGATGAGGTAGTTGAATTCACGCAGTACTGTATTACTTGCGAGGGCCCCTAGAAATAACTTTTAGTCCATTATGATGTGTTGTTCAAATCAATGGACTTGTAAGTTTCTTTCGGGCCATAAGGGGGGGGGGGGTTAAATAAATAAATAAAAATAATAAAAAATTAAATAAATAAATAAATTTAAAAAAATAATAATAATAATAATAAATTAATGTAAAAAAAATGAAAAAACTGAAGCTAATATAATGCTGTCAATATTTATTCACTTCCCAGTGAAGTAGCGATGTTAGACCACTAGATGGAGCTTCTCTGCTTGAATATTCAGACTAAAGTTTATTGTTGTGAATTATAAAAGATCTTTAGAAGAATACAGTCTTAGTTTAATTCAGTGTTTTTACCATTCGAAACCTTTTTTTATTGATCTTTGTTCTTATTAAGTTATGCTGACATGCTGAAAGATATGTTGATATGTTGAAAGATATGCTGCTGAATTTTGGAGTGTGGACTTAAGATGGCCGCTGGTAGTGAATTGTCCGTTTTTTTTCCCCTTTTTTCCTTTTATTTACTGCGCCACTTATTTTACACCTATATGTGACCCCAGAGTACACATATCATTGGGGAGAGGGGCTTCATTACAGGTCTGTTAATCGCTCTCCGTTTTATAAATTTTAAACTTTGCATCTGGCCCTAAGTCTTGTCACTTTGGTTGGGATGTATTAATACATTGCCGCCCTTCGCCATGCCCCCGCCGTGATGCCAGCGCATATGTACTAACATATGCGGCTGGCATCGCGATGCGATGACGGAGGCCCTCCGCGATACCTGTACTGTGGTCTTTGGGGGGGTCTCCGTCTCCTCCCAGCTGCCTGCTTCTCCCCTGCAGCCAGGACAGCTCAGCATGGCTGTCCCCGGCGCCTCCTCCCCCCCTGCAGCCAGAAGGACATCCGGCTGCATTACTAGGGGGAGGAAGGGCTTACCTTCTGGGGTCCTGGAGGACCTGTAAGAAGGTAAGCCCAAGGGAGGGGGAGAGGGGAGTCGGCGGCGGGGTTGCCCATAGGCTTCTATAGGGTATCGCCACCCAAAGGTGGCGATACCCTGCCCGGTGATATCAGTGCGGCCAGGTAATAGTACATAGGAAAATGCGGTAAAACGGGGGTTTTACCGCATTTTCATTTTAATACATCTCGCCCTTTGAGAAAAGGAAGCCTTTTGTTTAGTTGGAGCCAGAGAGGCTAGATTTTTATTTTATCTTTTATTTCTCTTTATTCTGCAAATAAAAACAAGCTGTGGCTACTTATATCCTGGGCGGGTGTGTTATTTGGCTGCTGTATGAAATTGCGCCCATCTACCCCAAAAGACAGCATCTTTAGCCTGATCTTGGCACAAAAGATATTTTATAGACAAGCTACTGTAAATGCTGCCAGATGGCTGCTTTATGAGCAATGAGTAAGGAAATAAGTAATGATCAGCATGGGATCATTGATCAGTTACTGAGAGAAAATGGAATCCCACAGGAGGAACTAGCACAACTAGATAGGATTAAAGGTTAGTATGTAATAAATAATGCTTATGGCTTAGGCAAGACTGATCCAGAGTAAAAATCAAATAATAATCAGGTATAACTAGCGATGAACGGGTACGGCTGTCGGATTCTCGCAGGTTTTGGATCTTATATTAGTCCCTGCCGATAAGCGCTAACTTCACTCCAAAGCTGGAGAGGGTAGTGGAAGGAGCTGTGTTAGTGTGTATGCAGGTGGTATGGGGAGGGTTCTGCAAACTGCTGTATATAGGTCCAGTGGTGCTGCTGTGTAACTCCAGTGGTGGTCCTCTGCTGTAAGTGCAGCGGTGCAGCCCTGTGCTGCTGTATAAGTCCAGCTGTGACGCCCTGTGCTGCTGTATAAGTCCAGCTGTGCTGCTATATCAGTCCAGCGATGATGTCCTGTGCTGTGCTGCTGTATAAGTCCAGTTGCTCTGCAGTTTAAGTCAAATGGTGCTGCTACATAAATCCAGCGATGTTGCCCTTTGCTGCTGTTTAAGTCCAGTGGTGGTGTCCTGCGCTGTCTTATAAGTCCAGCGGTGCTGCTGTATAAGTGTATAAGTCCAGTGGTGGTGTCCTGTGCTGCCTTATAAGTCCAGCGGTGCTGCTGTATAAGTGTATAAGTCCAATGGTGGTGTCCTGTGCTGTATTGCCACCGGCAAATGTAGGATTTCTATGGGGGGTTCCAAATATGTGCTGACATAGACATAGTGACATGTATACATATATCATAGATGGCGGCGGCACTCAGGACTTATAAATAATTACTCACAACAGCGTTATTTTTATCAGCGTTTCAGCATCGTGGTGCTTTTATCAAGGATGACATTTTATGCCGTTCTTGATAATAGCGCCACAGCACTGAAACATTGGTTAAGATAACACTGTTGTGAGTAGTTATTTATAAGTCCTGAGTGCCGCCTCCGACCTCTACTATACAGTACCTAGCCTGAAAAAAGCCCATTGTTATTCCTGGGCAAAAGACCAAAAAAATTAACCTCTTCCATCTGGAATTATTTCTATCCAAATCCAGACAACAACTGTCTCACTGTCTCCTTGTAAAAGGGCAATAAGTAGAGGTAAGGATGCAAAACACCTAGGAACATCCTCCCTTATATGCCACCTACAGAGCATTCATTGTCAAGTTCAGAAACTTTGGCTAAAAGCGTAAGCAGTCCAATTAAACCTAAATCCCTTTTTTCTGTTTTATCCAAGTGTCTACAATCCACACCACCAACTGCCTCATTGTCATTTACTCCTCGATCAGGAATGGAAATAGTCCTGCAGGCCATGTCACTGGCATCACTGAGTCTTCTCCTATACTGGATTCCTTCGGAGGATCCTTGAGTGCTATGCCTATTGCTGCCACTGCTACTGTTGCTGCTGGGAGTCAACTGTAATCCCAGAAAGGAAGTCGGAAGACCAATTCTACTACTTTAAGCAAGTGACTGTCCAACAGTCCTTTGCGAAGAAGATGAAGAATGACAGCAGTCATCCTATTGCAAAGCAGATTACTGAGGTCATAACAACTATGCTGGTGTTAGGCATGCATCCAGGCAGGTGTAAAGGGACACTAGGAAAAGTGTCCTTAGTGTCCTCAAAAATGCTGTTGTACTCCCTGTCCACTTAACCACGGACATGTTTACAAGTGTAATCGGACAAACTAAGGACTACATGATTGTTACAGCCCACTGGGTAGATGTATTGCCTTACGCAACAACAACAGCAGTGACAACAGTAACAGCACAAACAACAACTTGTTCCTAGGCAGGCTACACTGTGTATCACCGGTTTCTGTAAGAGACACACTCTTGAGAACCTCTTAGAGAAACTGAGGGACATCATCGGACAATGGCTTACCATCTCCTAGAGATTTTGGCCACTTTCAACACTCAACAGTGGCATGTTGAAGACTGAAATGCAAGCAACCCTCTTGAAACTGCCCGGCCATAACCTGAAGCAAGAGGTAGTAATAAAGTGGAATTCTACCCTCTATATGCCTAGACAGTACATCCACCCATGACAAAGGCAAAGGAGAGTGAAAGCACCTGACTCAAGTACAGTTGAGAATGATTTCCATATTGTGCAAGGATCTCTTCGAACCCTTCGAACTTGCCACACGTGAAGTCAGTTCAGACACTGCCAGCTTGAGTCAGGTCATTGCACTTCAGGCTTTTGCAGAAGCAGCAGAAGAAAGCTAAGGAGGAGCTAAAATGGAGTGATTCTGCTAAGTATGTGGGACTTGTGGATGGAGCCCTTCATTTTCTTTGCCAGAATGCAAGGGTGGTCAATCTGTTGAAATCAGAACACTACATTTTGGCCACCGTGTTTGATCCTAGGTTTAAAGCCTACGATATATATCGGTCAGGGTATAGATGGTAGACAATGTCTAAATCAACACTCAAGCTTATGCCAACCATAAGCTTGTGTCCACCTTTTGTCATTGTCGACCTTGGGTACAGTATGTTGGCCATTTCAAGGTGAAAAGCTAGTGACTGTTGACCATTAGTGTCAGCTCAAGTGGAACGTGACACCGCAACAGCTCCTTTTTTGTTTTCTCCTTCAACTGGAGCAGCATGGAAAAAACTACATTTTCATAGCAGAACCGCTGGCGGTAATGCAGGGCAGTCAGGAGCAAGTTTGGACATCTGGTCAAGACTGAAGGAGTTGTCTACAATTACTGGCATGTCTACGGTCACTGCATATGATGCTTTCACCATTGAAATAATGGTGGAGGATTATATCAGTGACAGCATCCAAGTAGGCAGATAAAAGGGGCAATTTGGAATCCCTTGCACAAACTGCCTTTATATTACCTAAGTTGGCCCCCCTCCATTGTGTACTCAGAAAGAGTTTTTAGTGCAACCGGGAACCTTGTCAGTGATCGGCGCAGATGGTTGCTTACACAAAATGTGGAGAAGATGAAATTAATTATATATTCCTCCAGGAATACCAGCAATTGAATCCAGAGACTACAGAGGGACCTGAGATGGTGGATTCCAGTGGAGACACATAAAAACTCTGTGAGGATGAGGAAGTACACAACACTGAATGACATCTTGCCTTTGTAGAGCCCAAACAAACCAATCATTTCAGCCACAGTCATGTGACAGACCCTGTCGCTGAAATGATTGGTTTGTTAAACCATTCATGTTCTGTTCAACATAAGGGTGGCAGGAAGGGCCCAAGGACAATTCCATCTTCTACCGCTTTCTTTGCATTATGTGCTCTTTGGAGCATTGCCAGCTTGTTTTGTGGCAGCCCAAACAAACCAATCATCGCAGCCACAGTTGAATAAAATATGAATAAAATAAAAAAGGCATGCAGGTATGCTCAAATGCGTGTAACTGGGAGATGTGAAAAACTAAAATACAGCATCTGTCACAAAATATGTAAGTAAAGGAGATATTCACAAAATAAGTGTCTAGACTCCAAGGAGGGGAAAATATCCAATCTTGATCCTATGGTATTGCTTGTGTAATACATGAAATGTGAAAGGACCACATGCGATGTATCACATGTGATCCTGCCGCCCGGGAAGGTCCCAGGTGGCTCAAGGGGGTTGGATGGCCAATACACTCCTGTGATATATTGCAGTAGTGTATGGGCACCTTAACTAAAATGTAACCTTTAATGCTGCACAAATTGTCATCAGGGGTGGGTGTGCTTAGCCGGCCAGATGGCTGTTCTTATTTTCTGTTTCTTACAGAGCGCAGCAGATAGAACAAACTGGGTAAAAACAGACAGACTTGGAGGTAAGAGGGCCCTGCTGCAATATTCCAATCTATAGGGACATAGGAGGGAAACACAAGTACAGGCACCAGTAATAGCACAGCAGTCCCACCAAGTTGCAGGTTCAGAAGGGAGCTATATAATACAGATGCAGAAATCTGATCACACTATGCACCTCAATGTGTGACCATGTTTCCACCAACCTCTACATATCACACCTGATATAGGCGCAGTATGACTGATATGAGGCGCAGGCTAAAGTCTGTGAGAAGAATCACAGTGGCCTACTCGCACTTGCCTGCTGGGAAAGTAGAATGCGAGAACAGGTCTGGTTATCTTACTTATTCAACCACCCTCATATTTTTCTTGTATTACCTCTATTGGCTTCTGCCTAATATTGCAGCAGGTACAATTTGCAGTACAGGTTAAATCTCACATATCCAAAATGCTACCAGTAGTATTTGGGAATTCTCAAATTCTCATACTATAATGAGATATTTTTGGGACAGGTCTGGGCTGGATTAAATGTTCCAGGTGCCCTAAGCTTATACGCATGAATTTCCAGGATCGCTCACAGCAAAATTGACACTTAAAGGGTTAAAATATATTTAAATTATAATCACTACTTTTCTTTGACGGCTGAGAGGGGACACATAACGCAGATGGCGGAGGTGAGGCCTTCATGGACCGGAGGTGCTAATGGAGTCAGGTGGCACGCTGGAAAATGAGGAAGGGTTCCAGAGGTACAAATACCAATTAGTGTATTTTACAATAAGTATCCAGTGGTCTTGGAGAAAATGAGTGTTAATTTAGTCAGCTGGAAGATAATTAGAACAGCAGTGATATAATAGACTTAGGGTCAGAAAAAGTGTGTCTAATTACAACAGCAGTCATATAGTATTAGGACTATGGATAGAAAGTGGATTTTTTAAAAACATTCACTTAAAAAACAAACATAGAGTAATACCAAAGGAAAACAGGTCCAATTTTTTTTTGTGATCTTATACATATTGGTGATTTTCCCTCAGTGAAAGTCTAAATTCTGCAACAAGAAGCAACAATAAAGACATTTAACAAACACAAAGCGAAACAGAGTTCAGCGCATTACGAAACCCTATTTAATATTCCGTTCTTGCTGTGTATCATTTCCTCTTTTTATGATGTGATTTTTCACAGTTTATAATTAAAGGTCAAGTACTATTTCACATTAATGGTTTTGTTTCACTTGGGAAGCTGCCAAACACTTCACTTTTTCTTTCATACTAATCCAATTCTCACAGCTCTGTTTTCTCTGGAAAACTTTCGAGCGCGTTTGTTTGCCATTTTTTTTCTTTTTACCTGCAATTTTTCTTTGTGTTTGGTCTGACTCTCTGAGTGTTACTTGCTGGGTATCACAAGATAAAGGCTGGTTTATAATGAAGAAATTATACATGCTTTTTGGCATATCTTAGATATTTCAATGTGTATTGATGATTATCCAATGTCAGGCTGACAGTCCCAGCACTTTTGTAGATAATCACAGGGAGACAGCAGATCCCAGATACAAGTAATAGTGCTGGGACTGTCAGTCTTGGAGAAGCCGTCCCAGAATTGGAGAGTCAAATAATTTGCTCAAAGGACTGCCATCAGAAATTGTGGAGCCCGGGACAGACAAAATAGGCAGGGCCGCAGTTCCCTTTCGCTTAGGGTTACCACCTTTCCCCTTTAATTCCGGACACATATTAATTCCACAGGTTCTGTGGCTGGCTGACTTCAAGACTCCATTTCACCTGATTTTAAACTTCCACAGAACCTGTGTAATTAATATGTGTCCGGAATTAAAGGGGAAAGGTGGTAACCCTACTTTCGCTCCCCCCCCCCCCCCCCCAATACACACACCTATGTGCAGCAGCGCGGTCATCGTCATGGCCGTCCAGGCAGCAGAATCGGCGATCTGGGCAGCGGGGGCTGAGAGCTTGTAGCACTATTTGCCTGGCCGGGAAGCGCTAATGATTTTGAAAAGACTGGCCAGATGCTTATTGGCTGACGTCTGGCCAATCAGTGTCCGGCCTGTCTTTTAAAAATCAGCAGTGCTTCCTGCCACGCTGCCTGGCACATAGGGCCTTATTCTGGTTAGGTCGGTGAAACGTACGTACTTTCCGTTTCACCGTACGTTTCCCGTATGCGGACGGTGAGCGAAAGTCTGCCCACAGAACAGCCGCACACGGACGGTCACAAACACCGACAATGGGGAGTGGCGTACACTTGAGCGTACGCCACCGTGTACGGACGGATCTCCCTCTTAGCCACCGATACCT
Organism: Crinia signifera; assembly: GCF_055691185.1. NCBI lineage: Eukaryota > Metazoa > Chordata > Amphibia > Anura > Myobatrachidae > Crinia > Crinia signifera. The sequence goes on along the minus strand of NC_139221.1, from coordinate 40,565,547 downwards.
GGCGTACAACAGAGCGTACGCCACCGTGTACGGACGGATGTTGTCCGTTTTCACAATGACACCTTCCGTATATCTGAGCGTACGCCACAGTGCAAGTAGAAATTGAGTCCAAAAACCTTGTTGCTCTTAGATGTGGTTTATGTGTCTTTTTCCATATAAAAAACTGTTATGTTTGTGTTACAGGGAAAAAGTTGACACATGTCGACTTCTGTGAATTGAGTGTTCTGCTGTTTAAAGTATACCAAAACACTTTCTGAATGGGTGTAGATGGTTATAAAATAACTACCTGGACATATATAAGCAGGTCTTAGAATGAATGTTACCTAAAATTAAACCAACCGTTACATGTAGAGGTGTAGAAAGATAAGCTTCCAATGTGTTTGAGGGCTGTGTGTGGCTTGCAGGTAGTGAAATAATGGTTGTGACTTAATAGGCTGCAGCATTGCTTATTACATTTAGGTGTATGTGTTTCAGTAGTAATCACCTTTAATTAGCAGACCCAGGCGTCCGCTCTCATACGGTATCTCTAGGGGTGGTCTGGAGCTATCTTTGGCATCCGCCTGTTTTTGGTCCAAAATGCACGGTGCGTTCGCCGATCAAGGCGATTGTGGCACTGTACATTTTGTGTGCACACCCCCGTGTACGCCCATGTTTATGTCCAGTTTTCCACATTATTCCGGCCACTCCCATAAAAACGCCCACATGCCGCCCACAATGACCGTACTCTTGCGGACAGGTTTTTTCGCACGGAGAGACCCGTCCGTGAGCGGTGTGTGGTTGCCGCACATGTGCATTTGGAAAGCTACGCATGCACAGATGAAAAAAACGATCTGCCCGTATACGGTCCCAGCGTACCAAGCAGAATAAACCCCATAGTGCTACAAGCTTCCAGCCGCCGCTGCCCGGACCCCCCCCCCCCACCCGCAGCCGCAGCAGCTCTCCGGGGTAGTGCAATCTTCCTCATTGGGGTGGGCCCCTGGAGTCCTTGGGCCCCTGGGCAACTGCCCATTATGCCCAATGGGAAAGACAGCACTGCACCTGGAATGCCTGGTTAGACCTGTGTCTGCAGCACTGGCCACACTATTCAACCCAGTAGCGTAAGTTTGTATCAGTTGCCGGAAGCAAGATAAAAATGCGTGTCACCCACCACATTATTATGTTTAAAAAAACAGTGTGACATCTATGGCCCTGCTAGGAGGGAGTCAGCCACAGAAGCGCTATTGAGGACTTTCAATTAATGGATTCAAACTTGCAGGGGAGAAGAAGTGTCCCCTTGGGAGCAGGAGGCCGGCAGCAGATGACTCCATTGCCTCCCAGAGACTCCTAAGGTTCAATCTCTACATTGCTTCAAGGGAAATATGAACTTAATTTATGACAAATTTTACTTTATAAACTCCAGTCCTGGGCCCCCTTTCTGTCTGGGCCCGGGGCTAGAGTACTGCAGTCGTCCCCTGATGGCTGCCCTGTTTGCTCACATCATATCAAGGAATGACCTCTAAAATGAGATACATCATATAGATAGCTCTAAGGACAATAAAAAAAATGCCACAATTTTGGCAACACCTACAACATTTTATTTCAACAAAAGTCATGACACTTTTACCATAGACTCTTACACAAATATGGACTTTTGGCAAGTACGCACTGAGCTTGAAACCTAGGCTCTGGACATTTAGGGGTATACTTACTAAAGTGCAGGTTTTTAGGGGTGTAGATAACCATAGCAACCAATAGTATCTAGTATCTTTAATAGTGGCTAGTATCTTTAAACCTTTCAGGTCCAACATCTAGTCAGGCTCAACAGCCCTAGCACTAGTAGCAGATCCAGTGGGGAGCCCCTTTAAGATCGTTCAACATTCAATGTAGTCCATTTTTGAAAAATACGATTACAATTAATCTAAACATTTAAAACAGACTGTTTGAATTGCAACAAAATATAAAAAAATGGACTGCAAAGGGTTAAAAGGTGCTAGATACATCTAGAATCTGATTGTTAGCTATAAACAACTACTTAAAAGTTTAATATAACTCTTATTGTTAATGTCTAGAAATGCCAATTCCTCAAAATATTAAATATAAAAATACATATGCAAGTTCCAAGGCAATATATGTACAGTGAATTTGTCAAAATAGGTATGAAACATTTTTATTCATCATAACGACCTGTAATGTTACCTTATATAGAAAATATAATCTTTTTTACACTGTTTTTTATTTGAATGTATATAACAAATGTGAGCTACACTGGCATTTTTAGCAGATAACACAGAGATGTTGGCACTCAAAGGGTTAATCTATAATTTGTGAAGGTGTCCTATCTTTAAGGGTCTAAGACTGTGTGTTGTGGCACCCAGGGGTTCTTCAGGACACTTGCTGGGGTGCCTCATGTTGGGGGTCCAGGACATTATATATGGTCAAACCAGTGCTGGTGGCTGCCAACTGTACAACATGTGGACAAACATAAGCCAATCCTGTCCCTCACCACTAAGGATAACATAAACACAATTGACATAATTTGATATTTTTTCCTGAATCATAAAAAATAAACTTTTAGCCTAGGGGGCCACGTGAAAAAAATTCTGATATTCTAGGGCGCCATAATTCAACAAAGTTTGGGAACCACTGGTTTAAAGGGACATACACACCGGGTGATGTTCACCCCATTTCTAAGCGATCTGACTAGAACGCTTAGTAATCGAGCAGTGAACGCCATAGCCCCGGGTGATGGCGATGCCTGGTCCCGCGCATCGCCATAGCACGCAGGAAAAGACAGTGCTGCACACTGCGCTGCACAGATTGCTTAGCACACATCATGGTGTGCATTGCAGGTGTACATTGCTTAGCCTCCCAGCACCTGTGTGTACTGGCTTAAGTATTAAGCCTTGGAGAGAGAGGAAATGGTTTGTAAAATTTAAAGAAGTATCTATTTTAAAATTGGCAACAATTTGGCTCTTCTCTATCTTCACACCCCCCCCCCCCCCCCCCGCATGTATGTTTGGGTCTCACACCCTGTGCATGCCCACCGACCCTAGTTTTTGCCCTGCTATTTTCTTACATTTATTAAGCATTTGTGCACTATGCCAAATTCCATATTGAAACCATGTCCTCAAAAAATCCCTGTTTATTTTGATGACCTTTTTTAACACCGGTGCGTCAATGACATTGCAATAAAGTAACAGAATACATGCTGTCTTTTTTTTTTTACTTAATTAACGACCCATGACATAATTTTACAGCGGACACTAGTCCAAGATTTCCAATTTAAAAATGCAGACCAGAACGTAAAAGTACCATTTATATTAACTGTTTTACAGTTCATCGTTCCTATTTGCAATAATTGGTCATTTAGCTTATTACGTCTGTTTAATGTCATGTGAGTTGAATACATTTAAAACATGTTTGTCGTAGAACGTGTTAAAAAAAAAAACCTCGCGGCACACAAATCCCTGGTGTTTACTTACCATATGTTTCCTTTATTAATGTCTGGATTGTAGTTTTATGAAAACTTCTGCGCTGCATCAATTTTTAGCAGCACAGATAATTTATTGCATCCATGATGATAGAATACCAGCCGTATACATCATTCTGCTTGCAAAAACTGCACAGACCTAGCTTCTTAATGGTGTCATTGTGGCTGAATGCTATTAACAGATTACCCAGGCCCGGGGCAATGGAGCATGTGCAGCAGGAAGATAACCTTGTGTTCATAATTTAATATTAACTATTTTCTCCATAGTATCCTCTTTCCAGTACATTAACAGAAAACCAATATGGCTTTGTCCCCTACGGTCATTTTTTGAAAAAAAATAAAATAAAAAAATTTCCTCTGCGGGAAAAAAAAAATGGATTACAAGATAGCAAAGTTCTTGAAGATTTCCAGTGAAGTATTACAAATCACTCAACGCCTGATCTGCCGAAATAAAAAATAAACAGGCCTCGTTTCAATCAAACCTAATTCCTCCAATTTAGCTTTGCTGCCACTTCAAAGGCTGCCCCTATTAGTGGTACGGATAACAAATTTAACAGTTGATTTCAGCGCTTCTGATTCTCAAAGTTGTCGTTGTGCTTAACACGCACTTAGATCAAAAACTTTTTTTTTTTTTTTGACAAATTTTGTGACACAATTTGATATAACAGTGTGTAAGCCTTTTAAAAGGAAAGCCTTTATGGAATTTTTATCCGATTCCGTTCCCGCCAGCTAAAATTCTATCCTGCATTAGCTATCATATCACTAGAGTATTAACGGGCTCTGGTTGCCAGCAGTTCAGGGTTGTGTGAAGGCCCCTATCACTGCCTAGCACTCACATACAGAAGCATTATGGCTTTTATCTCATCTTCTGCAGCAAGTACATGGCCCAATTCATTCCTCCAAGCTACTTTACTAATAACCTATTCCTTATCAGACCCTCTCCACCTCAGCCTGTGATCAAAGACCCAATTAATGGAATGGAGAAAGGTGAAGCATTGAAATAATGGAGACAGCTGTTTTTCTCTGTTAGAGAAAATCTATTTGTATTGTTATCTAGACTCTGAGTTTTGCAGCTCGACTTTAATTCATTCTTCCTCTACTCCTGCAGCTGATAAAAAAAAGTCACAATGAACTCAACACAGAAGGGCTGAAATATCACTGTTTCAACTCTTCCTGTCCATTATCACACCGAAGGTGGAAATACTGGGAGATAAGGAAGGAAATGTTTAACAAAGGACCTATCAAATAAAGAAATGCTCTTTTAAACCAGCATATTCCTTTAGTAGACCTGCCATTTGAATGCTGATGCATACTCTACCTTCGCACATTTATAGACTACATCAGATCCGCAATAGTCAATAGCATGCACAGGGCTTCATCAAATGACACATAATTAAAGGCACGTACAGTAGCAGCGAGAGGTTTGGTTACTGCATTCATCTGGGGAAGGAGGTTTCGGATAGTCCTCTTTCCTTTGACTGCCGGTATTCTGGATTTTTCTAAGTTAAAGTTGTTTCTGCAGATAGATTTTACCACATGAGAATTACAGTAGGACCAAAATGTTAGCGGGAGATTTATCAATGCTTGGAGGGTTATAAAGTGGAGAGAGATGAATTACCAATCAGCTACAGTCGTTTTTCAAACACAACATGTAATGACAGTTAGAAGCTGATTGCTTAGCACTTTGGGGTCTAAATATTAAGGGCCAGATGTACCAAGCTTGAAAAGTGATAAAATGGAGAGTGATAAACCACCAGCCAATCAGCTCCTACCTGCCATGTCACAATCTGTGTTTGAAAAATGACAGGTAGGAGCTGATTGGTTACTGGCTTATCATTCTCCAGTTTATCACTTTTCAGGGCTTAGTACATACCTCCCTAAGTCTCGGAAAGTGATAAAATGGGGATGCGGTTATGATCCCGGTTGCTGGAATCTCGAAGCTGGAATACCAGCTGCCACCAGGGTTGGTGTTTTGGTCGCCAGCATGTCCACTGTCGAGAAAAGTAGATGGAGATAAAGGGGAAGCTGTATTAAGCCTGGTGTGATAAAGTGGAAGGTGATAAAGTACCAGCCAATCATCTCCTAACTGTCAAGTTACAGGCTGGATTTGAAAAATTAGTTAAAAGCCGGTCGGCTGCTATGTTATCACCGGCCACTTTATCACTTCACCAGGCTTAATAAATCTGCCCAAAAGTACAAACCAACCAGCTCCTAACTGCCATAGGCTGTGTTAGATGAATGACTGTTATGAGCTGGTTGGTTAGCACTTTATCTCTCTCCACGCATTGATCAATCTCCCTCATATAAGGTTTAATTCTCTCTCCTTTAAAAACAAAATTTTTGAAGTGTTACATATATAGTAAAAGGTATTTCAATCATGTGTTACCTGTTAAAGAAGAACACGGAATTGAGGAGAGTAAAGTGATTTTGTTATTTAGTAATGAAAAAGAACAGCAAAACAAAAACAGTTTTCATCTGTACATTTAATTATAGTTGAAGATGACATACATATAGGAGACAAAGTGCACATATCCATTCCTTTGAATTGACCAAGCTGTCCATCAAACAAATCTGCGTTCCCTTCCCTACTAAGGATTTTGTTGACCCATAAGAAGTGGGTCACACTTGCTGTGGAAATAGTAGTGTTTCCCATTAAAATGAGACCAATACCGGATAAAATACAAAGATAGATAGTCATGTTAGAAAATAGGATTTAAAGATTGCCGTAAAGATGTGCCCATTTTTGGAAGACACTTGTGTTTTAGTGCAGACATACAGTATAGGACCTTATTCTGTTTGCACGGAGGACCGATGGTGTGCATCTTCACATGCGCATACACATTTCTGTGCATGTGCAGACGCAGGGTGCATGCACCCTACACAGCAGACGGGGGGGGGGGGGGCGGAGAAGGGCGGGTGGTGCCGGCAGTGGTGTAACTAAGTTTTGGGCGCCCCCCCCCCGACGCCACCCCGCCAAGCACCCCCAATCCCCCGCCGCCCATGCAACCCCCCCCCCGAACAAATCACCTGCAGCCTTACCTATCACGCTGGTCCCGGCGGCTCCGTTCTTCTTCTGAGGACCACCACAAAATGGCCGCCCCCATACAGCAGACAGTTTCAGAGAACTGTGTGCTATATGGGGGCGGCCATTTTGTGGTGGTCCTCAGCAGAAGAACGGAGCCGCCGGGACCAGCGAGATAGGTAGGTCTGCGGGGGATTGGGGGGGGGTGTAACTATAGCACCGCAGCCCCCGGCGCCCCCACATGCACAGCGCCCCCCGCGGTGGCGGGGGCTGCGGTGCTATAGTTACGCCGCTGGGTGCCGGGCAGCCTCATTACCATATAGGAATGCCCAGCATTCTCATGGTAATGAGGCCGTGACGCCCATGGAAACGCACAACATTTTATGGGCGTCCCCATGAAAGCTCTGGGCATTCCCATGGGTGGGCATCAGTCACCCACCCTGTCTTTATCCAGGCACACGCAAGTAAAAGTCAGTTTTTCGAGGGCAAGAGAAATCATTTGGTGGCCAGCGCATGGTACTGAGGGGAATCGGCCCGGTATTCGGCGGGGTGGTGTCTCTGGTGCTCGGAAAGCTTTGATGATCGCAGCTTACCAGGCAGGCAAACCAGAATCAGGGCCTATATATGTGTAGATCAGGGGTTCTCAAATATTTTGCTTTAGCGCAGAATGGACACCACATGTGTGGTCAGCAGACCAGACGTGAACAGTAGCATGGGCTGCCTGCTTTATCTGTAAGTTTCCTCCAGAACAAAAGCCCCAGTTCATCCCAGTTGCCCAGAGGCAAGATAAGTATTGGTGCCCTACCAAACAGCTCATTCATTGATGAGAAAGGTGTCTGTCTCGAGTAGGGTCACGGGACACTGGCAAAAATGATGTTAGGAGGGGGAGTCAGCCTCATTAGCAATATCAACTGCTTACATTTGACTAATTCAAACTTGAAGGGAAGGAGAGGTGCCCCCTTGGGAGCAGGACCCCGGCGGCAGATGACTCCATTGCCTCCCAGAGTTCTGGCTCGGCCAGGACGCGAGAGTGCCCTCACTACCAGCCTGGTGCCCCCTGTGAATATCTGCATGTAGATGAGGGAGTCAGGAGTGCACCCTGCTACTGGGTAGGAGAGGAGAGTAGAGTTTCATGATGACTCCTTGAACTCCAGGAGTCTGCGGTTATAGACAATGCGGTGCAACTGGCTCTTCTGACTCCTTGGATCACTGGCTGAGAGATTACAGGAGTCATTAACCTTCAGGTTATGCTCACTTCTATCATTTCTGTGTCACCCCAGTCTGTCTTGGGTTAATTTTGTTTGGAAGCCAATTAACCTACCTGTATATTTTTTGGATTGTGGGAGGAAACCGGAGTACTCAGAGGAAACTCACGCAGGTACGGGGAGAATATACAAACCGCACAGTTAGGGCCATGGTGGGAATGGAACACGTGACCTCAGCGCTGTGAGGCACTAACCATTACACCGTCTGTGCTCACCAAATTCGGAATTTTATTTTCTTTTTTTCCGCTCATCTACTGTATGTATTGTCAGGCACTGCGGAACCCATACAAATAACCGATAATATATAGAGAGTCACACAAACTTATACTATGAAATGGTATCAAAATCCTGCGTCAGACCCGGCTTTGCGATCTGAAAGCGGTATAACTAATGCTTGTTTACTACCATTGCATTGTATAAGAAAATCAACTCTGGCGTCACCAGTGCAGCTAAGCTTTCAATATAACACAGTATCGGGGTCGTTCTGGTAGCTTCGCAGGGCTGCAAATTCACAGCCTTGCGAGTCCACCAACTCCGCCTTGCGAATGGGGGCATGGCCACCTCCCATTCGCAAGGGCCTGTGAATGGATGTTACGATGTGACATCCATTCGCAGCCTAGTGGGATCCACCCACATCATTCGATGAGGGCAACCATTGAAAGATGGCGAAGGTGAATGCATATAAAAGTAACTCACAAGTCACTTACATATGCATGGACACCTAGGAGGAAGTGGGTGGGCAGCTGACATCCGGTGATGTCAGCTGCCCCTCCCCCCCTGCACCATGTCATCTGAGCATTTGCATGAGAACACCTAGCATTCTCATGGGAACACCCATGAAATGCTCGGCGTTCCCATATGAAAATGGCCCATGCTGCCGCCCCACATGCACCAGGCGTATGCACATGCACAGAAATGACCCTGCACATGCGCATACACCCACCAGCCGACCCCTTGCGAATGAAGGGGTCCGAATGAATTGACCTGAATAAGGCCCTATATATGGGAGGTGGATATAATCTGCTGTTGTACTTAGACAGTCATGGCTTTTTGCCAGGGACCTGCAGGTGTCCAATTAATTGCAGAACACAGTGTACCAAGGGAGTATTATCAAATATTGAAGAGAGATAGAGTGGAGGGAGACAAAATATCAACCAAACAGCTTCTGTCATTTTACAGGCTGTGGTAGAAAAATACCAGTTACAAGCTGAATGGTTACTATGGCAACTTCTCTACATGATCTATCTCCAGTAATTTGTTATGTCTTCCCCTAAAGGTTCCTCCTGATGTTGACGTTAATTGTGATTTTAAATCCTCCGCATCTTATTTAGGTAAATGCTGTTGTTCTCAATGGAAGGATCTATAACTGATGCCTATATGTGTGGAAACACTAATTATGGAAAGGGGAGCTTAAGTGGTGGCTCCAGAGGTGGGGCTGCAGCATAGTTCAAAATTCAAATAGTGGAGAACACCAACTGCCAGTGAGTCAGTTGGTGACTGTTGGTGTGGCTCCTCTCTTTGAATTTTAAGCTACGCTTAAAATGATCCCAAAATAGTGCAATAAGATGTACTATATGGGTCTGATTGTTTTGTCTGGGATCTGGTCGATGGTTAACAGTGTCTAGGTCGACAGCCAATAGGTTTGACAACTATCGGTCGAAAGTGAAAAAAAAGTTGACATAAAAAAGGTTGACTTTTCAAAAGGTCAAAACAAGCAAAAGGTCGGCATGAAAATGGTCGACACCATAATCCAAGTGGGCATAAAGTTAGATTCTAAGGGGGACATTTAATGAGATGGGAGTTCCCCTTAGAATCTAACTTTATGCCCACTTGGATCGTGAAGGACATAGGATGTTGCTATGGGCAACCAATCAGATTCTGGGGGAAATTTACTAAGATGTGAGTCGTATTTCACATGGGATGTTGCAATGGGCAACCAATCAGAAACTACTATTTTTTTAGCACCTTCTAGAAGATAATAGATAGTATCTGATTGGTTGCCCATAGCGACATCCCATGTGAAATACAACTCACATCTTAGTAAATTTCCCCCTCAATCATTTATCTTCTAGAAGGTGCTAAATAAATAAGTACATTCTGATTGGCTGCCCCTAGCAACATCCCATCTGAGAGAGAACTCCCATCTTAATAAATGTACCCCTAATAGTGCCCAAGGTATGGCGAGCACAGCGAGGAGATGCGCACACACCTACAGTGTCAATGTCAGCAGATTTCGACAAAAAATTTGAAAAACTCATGTCAACCCTTTTCTGCATCGACCATTTCCATGTTGACCTTTTGCTTGTAGAGTTTTGACCATGTCGACCTTTTTCATGTCTCCACCTTTTCACTGTCAACCAATAGTAATCAACCTAGTGACTGTTGACTGAATTACTGTCAACCTAATAATCCACGCTTTAAAATGGTTCCTTAAAAAGATACATTGGGCACCATACCAACATACAATATATAGCAGCGTATATTAAAGTTTGCATGACTCTGTAGTTCAGCTTTCTATTGGAAACGAAAATCCTTTACCGTCGCTCCTTCCTGCTCCTCTGGGACTATGATATCACGCAGCTCGGTCTCCTGAAAACTGATTAGAGGCACTAGAACATTTGTTATAGGAATTTATTGGACGTTGACTGCATTTAATTAATGATACTTGCTTTCTTTTAAATGCCATCTGTTGTCTCATTCCTGCCACGTTTTATAGTTTGCTGAGTACTATCATACTTTTGACATGTCCAGTATTTATATAGGTGTCTCTTTGGATAGTAACACGTTCTATTCAATGCGATCCTATTTGTATTTACCCTTTCAAAGTTAAAGAACAAATGACGGTGTGCTGTACACAGACAAATCCCTGAGTTGTGTTGTGCTTGGAATACGGTTCCTTCATTTTTATGTGCTTCAGTTTCTTTTAATCAAAAATACCGTATAATCCATTCTTCAGTGGTGTAAGTTTGTGTCCCCCCCCCCCCACACACACACACACACTTACCTACCCTACTGCATTCTGCAGGAGACTCCCTGAAATAGCAGCAAAATCCCTCTCTCCCTCATTAGTCTAGCAATCTCCCTCATGTCACCTAGCCCACATTACACTGTTACATTTTTGGGGAAAAGGGGAATGAGAGATAGATACAGTTACATTGAATCATCAGCACCATTTCCCTGCACTTTAGCAAGTACAGATGGAGACCCTGTCATCCTGGCAGAGGCTGACGAAATTATCGCATGCCCCCGCCAGCTCCCGCTAGGGGGCGCACGCACGAGACACAAGACACGGGGACCTGGAGCTTCCCCCGGATCCCCACCACCTCCCCCGCCGCCCCCTCCCTGCCCCAACCCCCCCTAACCCTGCCCATCTCCCTGAAACGGAGATGGGCACGGACGCACTGCGCTGCCGTCAAAGACTGGGACACGCGCGCACGTGAGAGGCACGTGCATCCCTGTTTTAATGGAGTCCCTCTCCGCCGGCGCTCGCCATAGGGGAGGTTCTGGTGGGTGCCAGGACTGAACGAGAGGGGCTACATCTGTATAGTAGCTCTTACCAACTGCTTTGGGGCTCATCTACATTTGGATATCAGTCATTTTAAAAGATTCCTCTCAGATGTAGCAGTACACAACCACGCTTCTAGGTGCCACGTTCACAATCTCTCCATATATGGAACTAGACACGCCCTTTGGGTGGAGAATGACACGCCCCCTCAATGGGGCGCTTTGCAAAATTCTACTACCAACTATAATCTCCCTGAAACTAGTTTTCAAAAGTAGGCAAATATGACACACACACACAGCACCTTTTATAAATATATGTATGTATGTATGTATGTATGTATGTTATGTATATTACGTTTAAAATAAAAAGACTGTGACATCTATGGTCCTGCAAGGAGGAGGATTCTGCCTCAGAAGCGATATCGATGGCTTCCAATGAACTGATTCAAACTCTCAGGCAGGGAGAGGTCCCCTGTTGGGAGCAGGAGTCAATTGGTTGACACATGAAAAAGGTAGACATGGCTTAGGTCCACAGGGTTTAAAGACCGGCAGTAAGTCAGTATGGAAAATGTTGACACGAAAAAAGGTCAACATGAGTTTTTCACAGGGTTTTGGTGTCTATGTCCACTTCCATCAACATGGACACCGTATAAGTTTACCGAAACCCCTCGCATGGCTCGCTTTGCCCGCCATGCTTCCGGCACGGTGCCCTGCTGCACTTGGCATAGTATTATTATATTCTACCTCTATGTCCATGTGGATGGTTAAGTATGAAAAAGCACCTGTTCTGGGGGAAAAAAAAACATGAAAAACTCATGGTTACCTTTTCCCCTATTGCATATGTCAACTTTTGACCATGCGAATCTAAGGTATGTTGACCATTTTCATGTGTTGATGTATGGCCTGTTGACCAATAGTTGTCGACTTAATGACTGTCAACCTATTTATTGTTGACCTGCCTTTTTGCTTCTTTCTTATTAACTCACGAAGGGCCAGATGTATCAAGCTTCAAAAAGTGATAAAGTGGAGAGTGATAAACAACCAGCCAATCAGCTCCTACCGGTAATTTTGCAAACCCAGCCTGTACCAAAGCAGTTAGAAGCTGATTTTCTGGTTGCTTATCTCTCTCTCCACTTTATCACTTTTTAAAGCTTGATAGATCTGGCTGTAACACTTTAGCTTCCCACTAGTGTGCTGCTCTGGGGTGATTTGCTTTTGCCAGCCTTTTAAAGGTATGGCCCCCCAGATTCTAAGTTAGTATTAGGGACCCACCAGATTCAAGGTCACCAAGACGTGGACTGGAATTTATTGGCCAATAAATATACGAAGAACCTCAATATTTCTCAATATTCTATAGCAGAGCTTATTATAATTATTGTAGTGTGCAACAGCTCTGTATTTTCCTTTCTTGGTAGAACCACAAGACCCAGCATGATAGTTACTCTTGATGTGTGTGTGTAATGACTAATTAGGGTGTTCAGTCCGAGATCCCTTTCCCCCATAAATTTCGGATTCAGGCAGGTGAGCAAAGGGTGTGACATACAGTAGGGTGCCATTGCCAGTGTTTGAAGAAATTTCCACGCTTCGTCTGTGATTGAATTACCCTCATAGGCTCTTGACAGTGGCTTGCCATTGAACTGTTCATGGCACTGTGTAGCTATGGGTGAGATTTAATAGGATGAGAGAGATTCAGAAAGTGAGAGATTTGGTAACAAATCTCCAGGGTTTTTTTAAAGCGGCAATCATTTTCACTGCAAAACCAGTTTGATTTTGCAGTGTAAGTGATTGCCGCTTTAAAAAAAACCTGGAGATTTTTCACCAAATTGCTCACTTTCTGAATCTCTCATCCTATTAAATCTCACCCATTGAGTCTGTTCTAACTTACCTCACTCCCCAGAGAAGCGTGTAGGAATACAAGCGATGTTCCCATAATAATGGTAAGGGTAACGTTAGAGGTAATGTTGAACAACTGCACACCACAGAATATGGGCTAGAATCAATTTGCCACATTGCTATGTTATTGTCTAAGAAAACCTGTACTCATTTTAGCTGTATTCATGTTAAGGTATTCAATTGCACAGCTTTTGCCCAATGAACAGATAACAGTAAAAATTTAGGTGCACAAAGTTACTTGGCACGTATGAGGTTTTCCTGGGCCAAAGAAAACAATTGTCCAAATCTATTTTTAATTCCATCAAATGATATTCCGATCACTTGTTTGTGGGAATACGAAAATTAAAATACTGCAATTGGTGACAGTAGATAGATGGGATGTTCCTCAATAAGCGAGAGAGAGAAAGAGAGAGAGAGAGAGAGAGAGAGAGAGAGAGAGAGAGAGAGAGGTACGTATTGTTTTTATAAACAATGGCACTAGTATACTGATATGCTACTCTGTACATCTCTTATGGTGACATTCCGGCCACTAACTGCAAGACGTGGAAGATCACAAGCCATAGGCACTGCCTTGAGACACCGTTGCCGGGTTTGGGCCACCTATGTACAGTATCTTACATCCCTACAGTATTTCTGTTTTGAGTGTTGATCATGATAATAATATTGTAATATCAATTTACATTTATGATGTTGAAAAACTCAATAAACATATAAAAAAAAAAAAGAAATGAAACAAAGGCACTCACAGGAGACTTTAAAATAAAACAAATTTTATGGAAAGTACATGTTGTCCGAGAACAGGTTCAGGAACCCAGTTCCGGATGATGTCATATTTAATTAGAGGTCCAGGAGCTGAGTTCCTGCTGGTTCCTGATGAAAAATAGCACTGATGAAAACTAGCACATATATATATATATATATACAGTATATGGCTGACGCTGCTCATCACCTATGTGGTGCTACCATTGGCCTTTAGAGGTTGCCCGACTGAGTTTTGTTCGGGACATGGACACACACACCACCATGTATACTGTACCATCGATTTCATACTGCCCCCTATGTACACTGCACCCCCATCCTCTACCAGTTTCTGCCCCTCCCACCATATACTGCCCATATATACATATACAGGGCACTACTATCCTCCAAACATGGAGAGAACATATAAACCACACACTTTGATTGTTCTGGTTGTAGTCTCACTCATGGCCACAGCATCAACAGACAGCAACACACTGAGTCAAAAAATGAACATGTCTAAAATGTAAACTCATAAGTGAAAGTAGGAACCATGCCTCATCTGAAGTCTCCTTGATATCCCTTTTCCACCAAAATGGTGGAATCAACCAGGGTTTTTGAACACGGTTCCAACTTTTTCACACCAAACTTGGACCTGGGTTGCCCTGGGTTAAAGTCTTTCCAGCTGGAGCAATTGATGACTTACAGGATCATTGGGAATCCTTGTTTATAAGAACATTAAGCATCCAAACTGGTACACTCACTTTCATTATTCACTCTCTGATCGTATGTACTTTCACGCTTTTTTCCTTTTTTCTGATCACATTTTTTTTTTTTTTATCTATGTGATAGTAGGTGAGTAGCCAATTTATCAACCTTTAAATGCATACCAATAAAATGTTATACATTTTAAACAATGTATATTAATACTATAAAAAAGTGACCCAGCAAATGGAGTTGACTTTTTATTTTCTTAATCTTCATTAAACTTGCCATCGGTAATCCTTATGCCCCGCCACTTTAATAACTTATCTAACTTAACTAACTTATACTAAAATAAAGAGACAGACACAAGTGCTGGCGTTTCAATATGAATGTCAAATTTATTATTGACAACTATTTATATATATTGATCTTATAAAAGAGGGTGGCGGCCCTAAAGAACGGTCATAGAGAAAAGAAGGGTAAGATGACATCACACCATTCACACAGCGTTGGTGTTCAACTCTCCCACGCAACCCACCCGTGCGGATGGTGCAGCCCATCCCCTGTCCAAGGGGCATGGGCTCGTGGCGTATCATTGAGGGGAGAGCGCACCCCACTATCCTCATTTATTTATTTATTTATTTATTTGCAGTTTCTTATATAGCGCAGCAGATTCCGTTGCGCTTCAGCATTTGAACAAGGACCGTTCTTTACCGCCGCCAAGAAGGATAGAAAAAACAGGGAGGGAGGGTGGGGAAATTCGGACCAGAGAGGCAGATCACCTGACCCTCTGGCTATTCCTAACTGCAGTAACTCCTCCCCTGCTCCCTAATTGGCTATTTGCTGCAGCATCATAGCCCCCTTAACAAACACAACTTAAAGTGCAGGCATCTGGGATTCCTTCAGCAGTTTATGGCACCTCTAGCTTAATCAGCCCTCGGTTCTCTTAAACTTGCCATCGGTAATCCTTATGCCCCGCCACTTTAATAACTTATCTAACTTAACTAACTTATACTAAAATAAAGAGACAGACACAAGTGCTGGCGTTTCAATATGAATGTCAAATTTATTATTGACAACTATTTATATATATTGATCTTATAAAAGAGGGTGGCGGCCCTAAAGAACGGTCATAGAGAAAAGAAGGGTAAGATGACATCACACCATTCACACAGCGTTGGTGTTCAACTCTCCCACGCAACCCACCCGTGCGGATGGTGCAGCCCATCCCCTGTCCAAGGGGCATGGGCTCGTGGCGTATCATTGAGGGGAGAGCGCACCCCACTATCCTCATATCAGCATTTGAACAAGGACCGTTCTTTACCGCCACAAGCCAAGCCTTAGGCTGCAGCACCGCCACCCTAACGCTCAGCACTTCTACCTAACAACCATAACTTCAACTAAAAACCTCTAAACAGGTCGTCCAGGAATATCTCCATTCCTTCGGGACTTAAATGGACACCGTCCGGCCTATACAGGGAACCCCGCTTATAGACGATGGAGTCATGCCTGATGACACCACCGCTATTCGCCAACAGGTATCGCTGCACCGCAGCATTGACCTTTCTCCGTGCGCCATCCAAGCGGGGCCCTGACCTGGCTGTCCTCCAGACCCGCCTGGGGATCATGGAGGACCAGACCAGGCGGCAGCAGGGGAGCGTCTGGGCTATAATATGCAGGTCCCTGATAATAATTGACCTCAACTCTAAGGCAGTGCATCGGCCTAGATCGTTTCCGCCCAGGTGCAAAATTAGCACCTCAGGGACTCCAAAGTCCCGCACTGACCGTAGCAATAAGCCCTGCAACGCTCCCCAAAGCATGCCACGCACTCCCAACCATCGAACCATTCGAGCTTTTGCACGCATACCCCCACTCAAACTTTCACACGCTTTTGATGCCCAGTGGACAAACGAGTGTCCCATCACCCACACCGTCTTGACGTCCCTGCGACCTGCAAGATGTAAACAGGTTAGGACGCATGCCATCACATCTCGCCGCTCCCAACAAATCAAACACACTGGAGAGGGAGAGAAGAGAAAGGAACCGTAGCTGACCAGACCTTGAGGCACACTGCACAGAAAACCCCCGGAGTAAACTATCCAGGACGCCATGTCAAATTGTAATTCAGCCGAATTGTGCCCCCGGGGGAAAGTGGACCACCTCAAGACTCCCGCTAAAGTGAGACGAGTACTTATGCGTCCAGTCGGCTACAGTCAGGCAGTTGGACAGATAGACCAGGCCGAATGTATCTGCGGAATGCTGCCGAACGCCATCGACCCAGAGACTGTATCTCTGCGTCGGATTGACCCCCAGCAGCGGCAGATGTGGCCGCCCCAATCCGAAAAGAGTGTGTTCCAAACTCCCTCGGATCAAGGCCAAGCGAGACCAGGGCACGCCCCAAAACGTGGCAGAACTGGTATTTGGTCAATGAGGAACCATCCAAGTGCATTAGCCACGCCCCCGGGCAGTCGGGCCGCAACAGGGCGTAGGAACTGGCCATCGCCACTGGGCATATCCCTTCCACCGGGCACGGCTGCAATGACAGCCATTGACCTCTCCCAGCCTGGTCCGTCTTGGAACGCCGGACCCGGCACCAAACCAAGTCGACCTGAATCACCACGTCCTCTATCGACAGAGGCGAAGGCCGCTGCCTTGACGGGGCTACCAGCTCGCCAACCCTGAAAGCTCCGTGGAAAGCCATAGCATATGCTAGGCGAAACAGCCGGACCTCATAATCGGAATGACAGATATCCCTCACCGCTCCCAATAAAGGAGGCAGCAGGGACACGTCTATGGGCCGCCTGCTATCCGGAGCCACAGGGCAAGCGCGGCGCCAGCCCCTCAAGGCTCTAGACACCACGAAAGACCGGCCGGGGTCCGATCTCCCATACAGCGATGAGAAGAATGACACACCGGCCAACAGCCGTCTCACGGCCGACACAGTCTGCCCCCCGGAGTACAAACTCCACACAAAAGCCGTCATGGCATCACTCGGGGCCTTACCTGCTTGGGATGCGGACAGTCTGAATTGTTCCCATTCCAGCCAGCCAGCTTGGTAACAACGCAGCGTCCTGGGGGCAATAGCCCGCATGGCTAGTTCCTCCATGCCTGCCTGATGACCTGCCAAACATAAGGAGGACAGAGCTCACCATTCAATTCGGCCCCTGGCGCCAGGGACCAAAACCTAGCCCAGTCACGTCTGGACAGGGCATCGGCAATCGAGTTGTCCACCCCTGGCACGTGCCTGGCAACAAAATGCAAGTTA
This sequence comes from Crinia signifera, assembly GCF_055691185.1. Lineage (NCBI taxonomy): Eukaryota > Metazoa > Chordata > Amphibia > Anura > Myobatrachidae > Crinia > Crinia signifera. The sequence continues at coordinate 40,547,686 of NC_139221.1, read as the reverse complement.
ATCTGCAAACATTTCAAAACAAGGCGGGCCAACAAACGTACTACCGGCAGCGAAGACGAGCTCTGCTTATTGATGGCCTGCACCACCCCCAGGTTATCACACCAGAAAGTGATGCAGGCATCGCGCAAGCGGTCGCCCCAAAGTTCTAAGGCCACCACTATTGGGAACAGTTCCAGCAGTAGCATGTTCCTGGTGAGCCCTTCCTCCGCCCATTCGTCCGGCCATGTCGCAGCGCACCAGGATCCATGCAGGAACGCGCCGAAACCAATACCCCCCGCAGCATCGGTGTATAGCTGCAAATCCCTACTGTTACTTGCAGGGCTAGGCCACAACAGTACCCCGTTGAATTCGCGCAGGAAAACTTCCCACACTCTAAGGTCTCTCTTGAGCTCTGCGTTCAGGCGTACAAAGAACTGGGGCCTATTGGGGCCGGACATGGCGAGTTCTAGTTTTCGGCAGAAGACCCGGCCCATGGGGATAACCCGGCACGCGAAGTGGAACAGTCCCAGTAGGGACTGGAGCTGGCGCACCCTGAGCTTGCCAGAGGCCAGGGACTGGGAGATCGCCCCCCGCAGCCGTGCAAGCTTATCGGAGGGCAACCTGCAGCACCCGGCCTGCGTGTCAATCTCAACACCCAGGAAAGACAAGCACGTAGTCGGCCCCTCTGTCTTGTCTGCCGCGATGGGGACTCCGAAGTAGCCAAACAGCTGTTGCATTGCGTTCAGGAGAGCCCCGCAACGTGGGGAATCAGCCGGGCCAACGCACAGGAAGTCGTCCAGATAATGGGCGACCCCTGTCTCGCCCGAGCTCTCCGTGACACACCAATGCAGGAAGCTGCTAAAGCATTCGAAGTAGGCGCAGGACACTGAACAGCCCATGGGCAAGCAACGATCCACGTAAAACCCGGAAGGCAGCTTGAACCCCATGAACCGAAAGGAGTCGGGGTGCAGGGGGAGTAATCTAAATGCTGACTCCACGTCCACCTTGGCCAGCAGCGCCCGCTTCCCAAAGCTGCGCACTATCGTCAAAGCCTCTTCAAAGGATTGGTATCGTACATGACACAACTCCGCCGGAATTGCGTCATTCACTGATAGCCCCGGGGGGTGGGATAGGTGTTGTATCAGACGGAACTTGCCCTGCTCTTTCTTGGGCACCACCCCCACCGGGGACAGGACCAAATTCTGAACCGGGGGTTCAGGAAATGGGCCCACCATCCTCCCTAGGCTTACTTCCTTTGCCACCTTCTCTAGGACTACGTGGGGCATATCGATGGCAGATTTCAGGTTTCTAGGACACCCAGATGCCACCTCTCCACGGATGGGGAGACGGAATCCTTGCGAGAAACCTGTGGCCAGAAACTGTGCCTCCTCCCTGAGGGGGTACCGCTCCAGCCAAGCGGCCAGGCGGTCACCCCTCACCGGAGAAGGAGCCTTACTGAGGAGGGGCTGGAGCCGGGGCTGCTCCGGCATTATTCCTGGCAGCCCCGCCCGCTTGCTTGGAGCGCGGGCAGTCCTTGACCGAGTGCCCTCCCCAGCACTTGGAGCATTGATGTTTAAATCTGCAGCGAGCACCCGCCGCGCATCCTGCCCCATTAAAAGCAAAGCATCTCCCAGCTGCCTGCCCTTCACCTGCGCCCCCGCGAAAGGACGAAGGGCCCCTGCGCGGGACCGCCGGCGCTGCCGGGGCCGCGGATGCAGCAGTCGCGGTGGTCGAAGCCGATGGCTTCTTACCCATCCAGACCTCGACATCCTTGGCCCCGAGAGCCATGATCTCGCAACCCGACTGCTTTCGCCGGAATTGCTCATCATAGGCCCGCCATACGCTCTCGCCATCATCCATGTACATGGCATGCATCATGTGAATGTACCTTATCACATTCATATGTTCCTGGGGCCTGGTTTCCAAATAGCAAGCCGCGAACATGAATAGTCCCACTTGCCACCTCTGGTACGTGCAATAAGCAGCCTCCCCTATGCCCCCTCTGCGCTTCGCTGCGCGATAATCTTTCTCATCTTGGGCAGTCATGGTGAAAAAGCTCACGTACTTGCCCTCCCTGATGCGGTCCCTGACGCTACGCCGCAGGCCTCTCAGCACCGCGGTATTTTCGCAATGTACTACCTGTCCCCTGGGGAACAGCGGGGAGCCTGAGTCACCGCTAGAGGACTGGGATCGCCTGCGGCGTCTCCCAGAACGGCGGTGCCTGCGTCTGGACCTATGACCCCCTTCCTCACCGGACGTCACTGATTCGGACCCCGATGACGAGGAGGTATGGGAACGTCTACGCCTGCGCTTTTTGTGTGTGCTAGAGGACCCACCTGGAACAGCTCCTGCTGTGGACGCTCCTGTGGACCCCGAAGGACCGGCCACCTCTGTCGGCCCTGCTGCCTCGACACCCGCCAGCCGTTGCGGTGTCACTGCTGGGCCCGGGACCGCGGAAGGAATGGAACCCGTTGCCGCGGGTGAAAAACCAAGGGCAGCCATCACGTGAGCAGCAGGCCCTCCGTCAGCCATACTACCAGCAGAAGGGATAGCGGGGGGAAGGGACCCCGGTCCTGTCCCGGTGGGTGGTGCCGGCAGCTGACCCGCCTGTGGTGTCAGCATAGCCACTAGCTGTCGCACCACAGCCATGTCAACAGCCGGTGAAGACGTCTGCGCAGGGGGAGGGGCTGGAGCAGCGATGTTAGACTCCACACCCTGTGATGGCCTATGGCCCTGTGGCAACAGGCGGGCCCTGCTGAGCCACCTTCTTCTAGCTCTCTGCAGGGGAGTCATGGGGGGCCCCGCCGGCAGGCGCCGTGGGGTTGCTGGCAGTGGAGCGGTAGCTCCATCAAGCGCTACGCTGGTAATGGCAGGAGCTCCCTGCGCCCCCCTCCCCGCCGGTCTCCTGGATGCTGGGGGAGTGCGAGCACTCTGGGCCTGCTGTGGAACGCTGCGCGCTGCTGTAGCCCGGCGGCCATCTTGCCGCACTGTGGGAGCGCCTATCGCGTGCCCTGCTGAACTCCCCCTCGACCTGGTGCCTCTCCTGGGACCCGCGCTGCCCCCAGGGGAGCCTCCGCTACCCCCGGCGGGCGCACTAACCACCCTGCGCGGTCGCGGCCTAACGCCGCGGGTGACCGCGTCATCAGCCGATGACGCGGCCCCCCTTGCGCCCCGCCGCGCACCCGGTCTCACCGCCGCTCTGCCTCCCCGCCCAGCCGGCTCGCCACCAGCCGGGGCAGGATCAGAGGGGGAGCCCTGATCCAGGTAACGGGCGGGTGGGTTGCGCGATCTACGTGGGCGCGGCATAACTAGGCCGTACTGCTGAGGAGCACGCTGCAGGGACAGAGAAGGCTGTCAGAACCCCGGAAAAGAGCGAGATAGGGGAGAGAGAGGAGAGAGATATATAAAGAAAGAGGAGATGTGAGGATTATGAGGGATATAAGGAAATCAAGCAGAATCAAAGTAGTTGTACAGGAGGGGGGTTCTGAACACACCTTACAGCCAGGAAATTCGGACCAGAGAGGCAGATCACCTGACCCTCTGGCTATTCCTAACTGCAGTAACTCCTCCCCTGCTCCCTAATTGGCTATTTGCTGCAGCATCATAGCCCCCTTAACAAACACAACTTAAAGTGCAGGCATCTGGGATTCCTTCAGCAGTTTATGGCACCTCTAGCTTAATCAGCCCTCGGTTCTCTATGTCTATATACATATGACTCTTGGGAGCACCGCCAATGGAGCTATTAAATAATGGTATACAGTAGGACTTAATGGTCTAAATGTGTGTTAAACATATGAAAAAATAATTTACAAAGGCAGTGCAAGTCTTTTTCCCCTCTCCCTTTTTCCCATCCCTCCCAACTTGACCCTCTCCAGGAGGGACACAATGCTCTGCTCCTGGGCTTCCCTCTTAATGTATGATTACCTTCATCTGAATTGAATTAGTTAATTGATAAGAAAGGTGTTCCACCACAAGTGATGACAATCATACATTACCAGGGAAGTGCAGGAGCAGAGCAATGTGTCCCTCCTGGAAAGGGTAATGTTGGGAGGTATGCCTTTTCCTTTTGAAAATCATTGCCCTGGCAATAACTCAGGTTTTAAGTTTTGTGGAAAAGGGAAATGACAGTTTGGGGAGTGTCTGGTCTATAAGCTTGAAGACGTGACTGGTGGCACCAGCCTTTAAAGCAAATGTTGGCATGCACGGCACAACATACAGTACTATTGTACATTTTCTGTTTAAGAAACAGATATTAGAAATGTTAGTTCTTGGGATAATGTAGCAACTTTTTATAATACTGTAGTACAGGAAACAAAATCCCTTCAAGAGGCAGAGGCGTAGCTAGGGCAGAGCCGGCGGAGCACGGGCTCCGGGCGGTGACATGTCACCTGGCGCCGGAGCCGTGCACCTTGCCGCTGGGTCCCCCGCCCTGCTCGCCTGCCCCCCCAGCACACCCGCTCAGTATGCTGCCTGAGCACCAGAGAAAAAACCTGAATCAGCGGTGCTGACAGCTTTAACCCCTTCCGAGTCCCGACCTGACAGCCACAAACGCAGCTCCACAGAGCATCCCGGCGCCCGGTGACGTCATCAAGCGGCGCACACCATGCATTGTTAGGACAAGAGCAGCCTGTCCACTTGTGGCTACTCCCACTAACCCACCCGGGGATTTCTGACGGCTCCGGAGCCTGCTAATCACATGAAGTAGCAGCCACCACGAGTGCCCTGATTTACGCCTGCCCCTGTCTGTAAGTCAGCAGTATCACACTATGGTGGTCTGCAGAGTTTATAAACTACGGCTGTTTAGTATCTTACACATACTGTACTACAACTATAACCCGGCTGGTTAATCACACTCCATGTGCTGAGGACAGAATTAGCATACTGCTATAACACCTTTAATGTCTCTCCACACAATCTGTAAACTTTATTTCATCTAACCTGCCCTGCACTCTTAATGGTATACCCAGATGAGATGCTCCATTTCTGTCTTCCCTGCAATGTTATCTGATAACAGGGTTAACACTATCATGCATCAATAGGCATTACGGAGTGTTATATAGTATGTAATGGGCATTTCGGTGTGTTATATAGTATGTAATTGGCATTACGGTGTATGGTATAATGTTAGGACATGGGCCGGGGGGGGGGGGGGGGGGCGCGAAACATGCCCTTGCTCCGGGCACCGTGGCACCTAGCTACACCACTGTCAAGAGGTAAGGCCCAATCACACTATAAGATTATCTTTCCCATCTGACTGGTTCGAACGAAAATCTGGAAATTTCTGGGAACAAATTAAAATCAACTATTTGCTCCCAAAAGCTGGAAAAATGGCAAAGACTGCATAAATGGATTTAAACAATTTGTCTGAATTCAATTTTCCATTTTCCATGTTTGGGAGCTTTCCCAAAATGGCAAGAGGAAGTCTGAG